>NC_092517.1:17453669-17771623 GCF_047511675.1 Marmota flaviventris
AGGATCATGTGAGCCAGCAGGGCTCACCATTGGACGGCTCTTCTCAGGTGGGGAAGTTAGTCTTTGGAGCTGGGGTGACTTCCAACAAGCAGTGTCTGTTGTGATATTTCCTTTTTCATCATGAATTTTCGTAATTTGAGTTTTCTCTTTCTGTTCATTAGTGTGACTAAGAGTTTATCAATTTTATCTTTCAAAGAACCAACTTTTTGTTGTGTCAGTGTTTTGGATTGTTTCTTTTGTTTCAATTTCATTAATTTCAGCTCTGACTTTAATTTCCTATCTTCTACTACTTTTGGTATTGATTTTCTTTTCTATGGCTTTGAGATGTAATGTTAGGTTATTTATTTGTGGACTTCTATTCTTGTAATGAATGAGCCCAATGAAGTGAACTCTTCAGTGAGTTGCCTTCATAGTGTCCCAGTGATTTTTGATATCTCATTTACCTCGAAGTATTTTTTATTTGATCCCTGATTTTTTTCTGCTATCCATTGGTCATTCAGTTGTGTATTATTTAGTCTCCAGGTGTTAGAGTAGCTTCTATTTTTTATTTTATCATTGATTTCTAATTTTATTCCATTATGATCTGATAAAATGCAGGATATTATCTATATTTCTTTCTTTTTTTTTTTTTTTTTGCTAAGTTGCTTCGTGCCATAGATATGGCCTGTCTTAAAGAAGGATCCATGTGCTGCTGAGAAGAAAGTGTATTTCCTTATTGATGGATGAAATATTCTATATATGTCTGTTGAGTCTAAATTATTGATTGATTGTTCACTTCTGTGGTTTCTTTATTTAGTTCTTGTTTGGAGGATCTGTCCATTGGTGAGAGAGGTGTGTTAAAGTCACCCAATGTTACTGTGTTGTGGTCTGTTTGATTCTTGAAATTGAGAAGGGTTTGTTGGATGTATGTAGATGGCTGCATTGTTTGGGGGCATAAATATTTACAATTATTAGGTCTTGTTGATGTATAATTCCCTTAAGCAGTGTGCAGTGTCCTTCTTTGTCCCTTTTGATTAGCTTTGGCTTGAAGTCCACTTTACGTGACATGAGGGTACAAACGCTGCTTGTTTATGGGATCGTGTAAGTGATGTGTCTTTCCCATCCTTTCAGCTTCAGTCTGGGAGTGTCTCTGCCCATGAGGTGAGTCTCTTGGAGACAGCATATTGTTGGGCCTTGTTTTTTAATCCAATGAGAGAGTCCATGTCTTTTGATTGATGAATTTAGGCCATTTACATTCAAGGTTATTATTGATCTGATTTATATTCCTACTCATTTTGGTTTATTTTTGTTTTTTAATTTGAATTAGGTTCTCCTTTCATTGACTATTCCTTTAGCGTAGTTCCTCCCTTTGCTGGTTTTCACTTTTTTTTTTTCATTTCACTTTCATGAAATATTTTATCGAGGATGTTCTGTAGTGCAGGCTCTAGTTGTGAGTTCTTTTAATCTTTGTTTATCATGGAAGGTTTTTATTCCATCTTCAGACCTAAAGGTTAACTTTGCTGAACGTAGGATTCTTGGTTGGCATCCATTTTCTTTCAGAGCTTTGACATATTATTCCAAGACCTCATAGCCTTGAGGGTCTGGGTTGAGAAATCGGCTGAGATCCAAATTGGTTTCCCCCTAAACATAATCTGATATTTTTTTGTTGCAGCCCTTAAAATTCTCTCCTTACTCTGTATGTTAGGCATTTTTATTATGATGTGCCTTGATGTGGGTCTGCTGCAGTTTTGTACATTTGGGGTTCTGTGAGCCTCTAGTATTTAACTTTCCATTTCATTCTTCAGGTTTGGGAATCTTTCTTGTGTTATTTCATTGAAAAGATTCTGCATTCCTTTCACTTGTAGCTCTGTGCCTTCATCTATTTTGATAAATTTTAAATTTAGTCTTTTCATGTTATCCTATAATTCTTGGGTGTTCTGTTCATGGTTTCTTAACATCTTTGCACGGTCAACTTTATTTTCAAGATTATATATTTTTGTCTTTCTTGCTTGAGGTTCTGTTTTCCAAGTGATCTAGTTTGTAGGTGGTGCTTTCAAGTGAATTTTTAATTTGGTTTATTGATTCCTTCATTTCTAGGATTTTTGCTTGATTTTTTTTTTTTTTTTTTTTTTTTAGAATCCCTATCTTTTTATTGAAGTGATCTTTCACCTCCTGAATTTTATCTCTGATTTCACTGCTTACATCATCCTTTACATCCTGGGTCAGTTCACCTAGGTACATGCTAAACTCTGTCTGTCATTTAGTCTACTGTGGGTGTCGGTGGATTCTGTTATGGGGGCATCCTGGTTTCTTGGGGCAGTTTGTCCCCTTGTGTTCTCAGGTGGTTGTGTGTCTACCTGTTTAGTGTGGACCTGAGGCAGCACAGTTTCTACCTGTAGACGTACCGTGTTCCTGAAGGTTCCAGTATCTTGTCTTTGAGAGAGAGAGAGACCATGACAGCAGCCATTGCAAACAATATGCCAAACTGCTTAAACCAATAGGTCCCGCTAAGACGCCTGTGGTAGTGACACAGTAAACAGGAATGATGTGTTCGATCATTGTCCACAACATGAACAGTAGGTTTGCAAAGGGTTTACAGTTTCAAATGGTGGACGGAGGGAGGAGAGAGCGGTGTAGGATGTGATGCTTATGAGGAAGGAGGAGAGATGGAGAGAAAAAAAGAAAAAAGAATCTTGATGAGCAGTTGACTGGTTGTTTCTGTTGGGGTCCAGAAGTTTCTCAGCTTCCCTTCTCCGCAGCGGGGTTGTCTGGGTGTGGTGCTTGCTCCACCCTCAGGGTGGCCCGGTGGCTGTGAGAGGGTTGGTCCCGGAGGTGGAGCTCCGGAGGCGGGTTGCAGGCTCGGGGTGCTCCAGGCTCCTCCCTGGCCAGCCGGTCTGCAGATCGGAAGTCGGTGCTGGGGCAGTCGTGGTCCACGCCGAAGACCGCACCCATGGCTCTCCTCCGGGTTCCACTCATGTGGTGGAGGAGCTTGTTCTTAGCCCACTGTGTCGCCTTTGCACCCCACAATTCCTGGTGTCTGATTCAGAGACGGCCCCTCCCACTCCTGCCCTTTCCAGTCGCCTCTCTCAGGGCTGGAAGGTGGGGAGCAGCCAGGTGGGTCCCCCCTGCAGTGTTTCCCTGGGTAACCTCCTCCATGCTGGTCACTTGTCGCACTCTGACACGCGGCGTGGGTGTGCCCAGTCACCGGCCCCCAGCCGTCGGCCCCCAGGCGCAGCTGCGAGGAGGTCCACTCTGCTGCCTTCGCGCTGCCCCGGGACACGGCGACGTCCCTCCGCACACTGCAGCGCAGCCGAGCCGAGCCGTGGGCGGTGGCTGATCTCCAAAGGCTCCACACCGACCCGCCCCAGGCTCCCTGGGGACGGGGCTGTACCGTGTTCCCGGACAGACGGACGGACAGCCTGGTGTGTGCCTCCAGCCGTGCGGGGCTGGGGCGCTTGGCCCCTTGGATTCCACTACCGTCCCTGATGCCTTGCTGAGGAGCTGTCTGCTCGCCTTGGTTCACGGTGGGGCCAGCAGGGAGGGCCCCTCTGGCACCTCCCTGGAGGTGGGCGCCCTCTCTGCTCGCTGGCAGCTGGCAGTCGCCGTGGGGGTAACGCCCCGGTGTCTTCCTCGAGTGCGTCGCTGCTGTCCTCTGGGACAGCCGCTGGTCCATGGGCGATGAACTTGTGTCCTGCTGTCTTGCTTGATTCATTCGAGGCGCTAGAGTCCTCTGGCGTGGGGTGGGGGTCTCTGGTTCGTGTACATGGAGGACTGCGCCCCCGACAAACGGGTGGCTGCGCTTCTTTTCCGGTTTCTATCCACTTTGGCCCCCTTTTCCCCTCGGGTCGCCGCCGGAATCTCGGAGCCCCCGCCTTTAGTGTGACCTTGGCCCTGGGTCGGTTATAAATGGCCTTTACAGCATCCAGGTGGCTTCCTTCAGTCCCCAGCTTCTTTCTGACCTGAATGGCTGTTGGATTTTATCAGAGGCCTTTGCTGCCTCTATTGACCGGATCGTGTGATCTTCTTAATTTTAAGTGATGAATCACATTTATTGATTTGCATATGTCAAATGTCCCTGGAATGAAACCCACTTGAACGGGGTATTGTCTTCTTGATGTGTTTCTTCTATTTTTATTTTTTTAAATATCATGTTTTAGTTGTAGGTGGACACAATACCTTTATTTTAGGGTTATGTGGTGCTGAGGCTCCATCCCAGCGCCCCACACGAGTTAGGGCAGCACTGTGCCGCTGAGCCCCAGCCCAGTCCCTCTTGATGTGGTTTTAATGTGGGGGTTTGTTTATGTTTTGTTTAGGATTTTTGCATCTATGTCATGAGGGCTATTGGTCTGTAGTTTTCCTGATGCATCTTGGGATCAGGGTTATACTAGCTTCATAAAAAGTATTTGCAAGTGTTCCCTCTCCTTATGAGAAGAACTGGGGTGAGTTCCTCTGTAAAGGTCTGGTAGTGCTCAGCTGAGAATCCTTCAGGCCCAGGGCGTTTCTTTTTTGGAAAGATTTTAATTGCTGTTTCAGCAGATATTGATCTGTTTAGGATTTCTGTATCTCCCTGGTTCAATTTTGGCAGGTTATACATGTCTAAAAATTTGTCCATGTATTCCAGATTTTTCAGTTTTTTGGAGTCTAAGTTTTCAAAATGGAGCTGATAATACTCTGGATTTCACAGAGGTCTGTGGTGATATCTTCTTTTTCATCTCCAATCCATCTTATTGATTTCTTCTCACTCTTTTTTGGGGGGAGACAGGGACTGGGGATTGAAGTCAGGGGCATCTGACCACTGAGCCCCCTCCCCAGCCCTATTTTGTATTTTATTTAGAGACAGGGTCTCCCTGAGCTGCTTAGCACCTCACTGCTGCTGAGGCTGGCTGTGAACTCGCGATCCTCCTGCCTCAGCCTCCTGAGCTGCTGGGATGACAGGCGGGCACCATCGTGCCTGCTTCACTCTTTCTGTTGGTGACTTTGAGTAAGGTTCTCAATTTTATTTCCTTTCAAAGAACTAACTCTTCATTACATTGATTCTCTGTGTTTTTTTTTTTTTTTTCTTAATTTCATTATCTCGGCTTTGATCTCAATTATTTTCAGTATCCTACTGGTTTGGGGGTTTGTTCCTTTTCAAAGGCCTTGAGGTGGAACAGAAAGCTTATTTATTTGGGATCTCACTCATTTTTTAATGTAGGCACTTGGTGCTACCAGGGTGTTTAGAAATCCCCCAGTATCACTGTTGGGGCCTCCTAGAACTGCTTTCATACTGTGACACTTTGATACGTTGTGTCTTGTTCTCATTTTTTGAAACATTTTTTTTCCTTGTAGATGGACACACTATCTTTATTTATTTAATGTGGTGCTGAGGATGAAACCCAAGGCCTCATGGGTTCGAGGGCAGCACTCGACCACTGAGCTACAACCCAGCCCCTTGTTCTCCTTCTTAAGAATTTTTTCATGGGGCTGGGGATGTGGCTCAAGCGGTAGCACGCTCGCCTGGCATGCGTGCGGCCCAGGTTCGATCCTCAGCACCACATACAAAAACAAAGATGTTGTGTCTGCCAATAATTGAAAAAAAAATATTAAAAAAAATTTAAAAAGAATTTTTTCATTTCTAGGAATTTCTTGGTTTGTTTTCATTTCTTTCTACTACTTTGATCCATTCTTCATTTAAGAGAATATTTTTCAATTTCCAAGAGTTTACGTGGTTTCTCTCATTTTTCTTGCTGATTATTTCCAGTTTCATTCCATTGTGATCTGATAGGACACATGGGATCATATCAGTGTATTTATTTTATTTATTTTGCTAAGGTTTGCCCTGTGGCCTTGAATATGGTTTATTTTTGGGAAAGTTCCATGCAGAGCTGAGAAGAGGTCAATTCAGCTCTTCTGGGGTGGCATATTTATAGATGTCCATTTGATTTTTAGTGTTGGGTAGATCTCTGTGGATCTTTTTGTTTCTCTGTCTTGATGACTTGTCTATGGGTGATACGGGTGTTTTGAAATCCCCCAGTCTTACTCTGGGGGCCTATGTGGAATTTAATGTCATGGAATTTTTTTTTAAAGTTGTAGATGGATGCAGCATCTTTATTTTGTTTGTTTATTTTTCATGTGGTGCTGAGGATCCAACCCAGGGCCTCCCACGTGAGGCGAGCGCTATGGCCCAGCCCATGGAGTGTTCTTTCCGTGTGATTTCGTGTGTGGACATTGCGGCTTACAGTCTCCTGTGGCCCTATCTTCTTGTTGGGTTGTTCCTTACTAGGCTGCAGTGTCCCATGTGGGAATAGCCACTCCTGCTTGTTTTCTTGGGCCATTCGCCTGGAGTAGTCTTTGGCCCCTTCTTCCTTCAGCCTGTGATGTCTGCCTGTAAGACAGGACTCTCCTAAACAGCACAAAGCTGGGTTTTGTGTTTTGATCCATTCTGCTGATCTGAGTCTTAATTGGGGACTCAAGGCCATTAACATCCAGCACATGGCTGTGTGTCTGTGGTTCCTGCCGTTTGGGGTCTTGCTGTGTCCCGTCCTGTCTGGACTCTCACTTAGTGGGCCATTCTATGGAGTCTGGGGTTTTTGTTTGTTTCTCTGTGAAGTTTATCTTTGTTCTTTGCAGTGCTGGTTTGGTGCTCATGAATCTTTGTTTATTCTTGTTGTGGAATGTTCTTATTTTCCCCTCTAATTTGAAACTGAGCTCTGCCGGGTTTAGTGACCTTGGCTGACGGCTGTGTTCTTTTAGGGTTTGGACTATCTCGCCCCAGGCCTCCTTGATTTTAGACTCTCAGCAGAGAAATCAGAAGTGGCCTTATTGGTTTCTGTCTAAGTGTGACCTGTTGTCTTTCTCTCTGGCTTTTAATATTGTTTCCTTGTTTTCCATGTTAGGTGTTTTGATGGTGATGCGTCTCAGCAAACTTGGTCTCTGGCTGGTCTGTTTGGGGTCCTAGAAGCCCCTGCATGTGGACAGCCATCGTGTTCTGATCTGGGGGGAGTTTCCCTCAGCTCTAGGTGAAAAGGTTCTTTCCTCTTTATTCCGTATCCCCATGTTCTCTCCCCCCCCGCCCCCAGTGGCTCTCAGGTTTGGTCTTTTAAAGTTGTCCCCGAGCCCTTACCTACGATTTCCCCCTTTACTGCCTTCCCTGTGTGGGGGTCGTGTAGCCTGTCTTCAGGGCCCAGGCTCCGTCTTCTGCACCGACTGGGAGTGAGTTTGCGTGTGACTCATCTTGTCTCCCATCTCAGGGTTCTGCTTGGTCTCACGATTTCTGTTTCTTTATTAAAATGGTCTTTCGTCTCCTATAGTCACTCTCTCAATTCTTTCTGTAGATCTTCTTTTAGTTTGTTAGACATTCTGAGAAGCAGTTTCTTATGATCTTCCTGTTTCTTCGTCTCCCTCACATCAGTGGGACCCCTTGTGGGGGGCTGTGGGTTTGGGGAGATTGTGCGTCTGTTTCCTCAGGGCCTGGTCTTGGCCTCAGTGGGAGTGGGCTCCTCCACGTCTGTTGACACACACTTCCGGGTTGTGACTGTGGTGGAGTGGCCTGGGTCGAGATGCTCGTAGGTGTGGTGTCCGCAGCCTTTGTGTCACTTCACTGTTCGTGCTGTGGCAATGGATGCTTGCAGTGTGACCCGGAGCCCCTCATGGTTTACGTGGTGCCTGGACAGTAGTGTGGGGTTTTGTCTCGTCTCTTCCTTGTGTGGAAGTGCAGCTGAGGACTGAGTGTCAACCTGTTGGGGGGCCAGGTGCGCTGTCCTCTGGTCCAGTGTAGCCCGGGACCAGGCTCAGGTGCGACTTTGAAAATATACAAATGAAGAAACAGAGAGACTTCTGGGGACACTGGGTCTCCCTGAGCCAGCGGGAGCGGCTGGTGGGGAGCCCACAGTCTCCGCAGGTGACTGGCGGAGGTGGCCATCCACCGTGTCCCCGCCTGTCCCTGTGCACTGAGCAGGGCCAGCTCCTGAGACCTTCCTCTGCCGGGAGGCAGGTCTGGGGTCTTTTGGACCCTTCGCCCTCTGCTGCCCAGGGACCCGCCGTCCCCCACCCCCGCTGGTCTCTGCCTGGGGGCAGGGGATCGGGCTGTCCTGGGCTGCCCCCACTGGAACCCCCTGCATGGAACATTCCCTGCTGGGGCCGCTCTGTTCTGGGTGCCACCAAGGTCACAGGCAGGCGCTCAGTTGGCGTGTGGCTGTGTCTGCTCTGCTCCCTAGGCTCCTGATCCCCCAGCCCTGCCTGGTCCCCAGGAAGCGCAGGTGCCTGTCCTGTGCAGGGGTGTCGCAGGGCTCCGCACAGGCTGCCCAGGACTCCAGCAGGGGCAGCCTGTGTCCCCGCGCGGGCTGTCATTCACGGCCCAGCCCGGTGGCAGCGGATGCGTGGGTGCTGACGGCGTCGCGGGCCTCGCTGCACGACCTCCGCTGCTGCCCTCTTACCAGGCCCTGGCAGCCTGTCCTCGGGCCTGTGAGCCTCTGTCCAGGGCAGAGTCCTAGCGAGGGCCCCTTTGACCCACCTCCAGGGAAGCGGCGCTCCCACTCCGTGGATCCCCGTCTGTCGCTGCCCACCGGGCCGCCCCGCTGTCCTTGGGTCGTGTTTTTCCCCTGGGTTCCGGTCCTGGGGACACTCTGCTGGTGAGCCACGTCCCCAGCTCTGTGTTTTGGGTCTCACTGACTTGCTTGGGGCCCCGCTAAGTTGCTGGGGCTGGCCTCCTCCTTGTGACCCTCCTGCCTCAGCCTCCAGTGTACACCACGGCGCCCACCTCACGGCTCCTTGGCAAAGAATCTGTTTGAATCTTTTGTTAATTAAGGGGGGAAAGTTGGGACAATTATTTTTTTCTGAATTCTTCACATAGAGTGTCCTTTGCTGTAGTTACAATCTGGATGTGCTGTCCCCCTGGGCGCCTGTTTCTGTGGCCATGGAGCTGGGGGAGCTGGTGGCCTCTGGGGTGTGGAAGGCGGGGCCTCTTCCCTGTCCCCTGCCCGCTGCCCTCCACTCCCGCCCACCATGCTCCTGTGTCCCTTTGGGCCCAGAACCCTGGGTTGAGCCCACCTCGGGCCACACCTCTGAAACCCTGAGCCACAGCAAGCTTGTCCTCCCCTAAGTTGTCACTGTTGGTATGATAGTCACAAGGTTGGAAAGCTAGCAGTTGGTGGGCTTTTTTTTTCTTTTTTAAATGAGCAGAGTTGGAAATTTTCAACTTTGGTGAATTCCAGGACACCCGCTGCTTTCTGTTGTCGGTTGATGCTCTTGGGCCCTCCTAGGACATGTCTGCCCACCCCAGGCCACAGAGGTCTTCTCCTGCGCTTCCTTGAAGGACTGTAACCTTAAATGTCTGTATTTTGTCCTGTGGTCCACGTTGTGCCATCTCCTGTGTTCATTAGGGTGTGGCTTTAGACTTGGAGGTCCAGGGCCTGTGGACCCCTTGTTCAGCCTCCTTTCCCCGCTGAATACGCTGCGCCTGTCAGTTGACACAGTGGACAACAATGTGTAGGGTCCGCAGTTGGTCACTCTGCCATGGAGAGGAGCAGCTGGCACATGCCCCACCATGTCACCCTGGCATGCTGCTAGGGGAAGGAGCCGGGTACAGTGGCCCACATGCGGGTACACTAGCTCCCCTGAACCGTGTCTTTAAAAGGTTAAGTGCTGCGTGCATCCTGGGTGTCCACCCCAACGTCCCCTGACAGTGTGATTTCTGAAGTCCTTTTCCTCCCTCTCACTGGTGGACACTGGTCCTTGAGCTCATAGCAGCCTGTTTGTGCAGTGTTATATTGAACTTGAGTGGCATTTCAAAAGGCGCTGTGGCACACAACTGTAATCCCAGCAGTTCAGAGGGTCCCAAGTTCAAGGCCAACCTGAGCAACATCATCCCTGTCTGCAAATAAAAATGGGCTGGGGTGTAGCTCAGGGGCAGAGCGGAGCTGAGACTAACTCCCAGGAAACAAAATAAAAGTGATAAATGAAGAAATGAAAGGAATTGGGTAGGCCCTCTGGATTTCCATATCAACCGTAGACCTGTCAGCTTGGTGAGGATCATGTTGGAATTAACACTGCAGTTTGCTTTTTTTTTTTTTTTTTTGGTGGCACTGGAGATTGAATGTAGGACAGCTCTACTACTGAGCCACATTCTCAACCTTTTATTTTGAAATGAGGCTTCACTATATAGTGGAGGCTGGCCTCAAACTTACAATCCTCCTGTGCTGGCCTCCCCAGCCACCACATAGGGCAGATGTGTTATGGTTTGAGTATGTCCCACAAAGGCTACTTTGGCGAGAACTCTGAGGACATTTTAACAGCCCGAGTATTTTGTGACCACATAAATGGTCTTTGTAAATGTCTTGGCTGAGGCCGTGCACTCTACACAGGACTGCTGCTTCCCATCTCTGCACCTGTCGTCGACCTTGCTCCCTCACCATTTCTAGTTTTTATTTCTAGATAGCTTAAGATCTCGTGTACACTGTGCCCATGTCATCTGTAAATAAGGACAGCCACTCTGCTTCCCCCTCCGCCCCTTTCTATTTGGTCTTCACTGGCTGAAGTGGGGTTCGGCATCTGCACGTGGGAGTTTGTGTTATTACATCCTCAGCAGCAGGGTTTTGCTTTGTTTTTGGTACAGGGATTGAACCCAGGGGCCCTCGGCCACTGAGCCCTGTCCCCAGCACTATTTGTATTTTATTTAATGACAGAGTCTCGTTGAGTTGCTTAGGGCCTCGATGTTGCTGAGGGCAACTGTGAACTTGAGATCCTCCTGCCTCAGTCTCCCGAGCCACTAGGATGACAGGTGCGCACCACCAGGCCCAGCTAGTAGCAGGTTTTATTGTCATTTTTTAAAATCTTGGTGATTCTGATATGAGATCTCATTGTATTCATTAGTATTTTCCTAGTGACTAAATCGAAGATTTTTTCATGGGCGCATTAGCCACTTCCGTTCTGAAGTTGGCTTGGCTTGAGTTGACAGTTCCTACATATTTGGGGCACAGGTTCCTTATCCCCAAGTTTGTGGCTTATGATGTCTTTGGAAGTGTGTAAGTTTTCAATTTTAGTTCAATTTTTTAGTGGTTTATTTCACTTGATTTTTTTCTGTCTTTATTAGTGTATTGTGCTTGCACATGACGGAAGTGTCATGTATGCACACACAGTGTCACAGCTTGGCCAGGGCCACACCCACCACTTTCCTCCTCCCTGTCTCCCTCACCCCCGCCCCTCCCACCCCGTCACTTTCCTTTAGGGATCTCACTTAATTTTTTTTATACTTACTTTTTTGGTATCAGGACTTGAACCCAGGGGTGCTTAACCCGAGCCACCCCCCAGCTTCTTTACCTAAAGACGGGGTCCTGCTGGGTCGCGAGGTTGGCTTGATCTCACAGCCCTTGGCGCCTGGTCTGGCCTCCCTTACTTTTCCTGAGCTCCTCTCCACCTCTGTTTCCTCTCTGGCCTCCACCCCTGAGAACACAAGGCCTCTGCCATCTGGTTAATGGCTGAATCCAGCTGTCCCATCCACGTGCCACCCTGTCTTAGAGCCTGTCTGTTGGTGGACACCTGGGGTGGCTCCTAGTTTAGCTCTTGATGTGGCTGAAAACCTTTGCTTCAGCAGGGTTGTGATTTGCTCCTGTGTTCTCTTCTAGAAGGTTCCTTCTCCGTGCAGCCTTGGGCGTGCTGGGCAGGCGCTCTGCTGCTGAGAGTTCACGTGCGTGTCCCCTCTCGGGCCTCGGATGCCCACGTTCACCCTCCTGTACGGGTGGGCCCTGTCGCCCTGTCGGGCCCCCTGACCAGGTTGTGGGGCCACCTCGGCCCAGGCCGCTGGTCCGCACATGAGCAGGCAGTTCCCGGACTCGGTCCGTCCCCCCCTCAAGCCTGTCCTCACGCTGATCCCGCGTGTCCCACTGCAGTGACTCCAACTCAGGTGCCGTTGAAACGGGAAAGTGGGACTCCTTCCCCCTCCTTCCCCCGTTTTCTGTTTCAAGGTGGGGGCTGCTCTGAGCCCTTCTCCTCTCCACGTGCAGTTCAGGGTCAGCTTTTTGGTTTCTGCGTTAACACTTGCTTGGGTTTGGGCAGCGACGGCACTGCAGCCGCGGATCAGTGACGCTGTGTCTCCTGTCGCCTAGCAAAATAGTTCCTTACCAAAAGGCGGGGTGGGCGCCCCGGGGCTCAGTGCTGGTACTAAAGAGGGAGTTTGGGGACGGAGCTCGGTGTGTAGAGCCCCCGGTTCCGTCCTCATGGGTGTGAGCGCGCGTGTAGGCCCCACCCACTCCCGGGAGAGCTGGGCCTCGGCCCCTGCAGCCCGTCTTGCGGAGTCTTGGCTGGAAAGCGCGGTGCTGCGCGGGGTGCTCGGCGCCCACCTGAAGGCGGCTCCGATCCCAGGAGCACGGAGAGCGCCAGGCGGCCTCACGGGTTCTGTGAACACGTGTGTCCGTGCGACAAGCGTCCCTGCCCCGGCAGCAGATGGAGTCGCAGCTTCTGGGGCTGTGCGCATGAGCTGAGCCTCCGTCCCGGGCCTCTCTTTCCAGACTCCGGGGAGCAGGTCCTGGTGGACGTGGAGACCAAGACCAACAAGGAGATCGTGGAGCACGTCAGGAAGATCCTGGGGAAGAGCGAGTGAGTGGCTGCCACCGACCGGGGAGGAGCTGAGCTGGGGCTGCTCACTGCTGGCCCGGGGTGGGGACAGGCCCCTGGAGTGCGGCTGGAAGGCCCCGTGTGAAGCCCGGCTCGGAGCCAGGGGACGGGCCGTGTCTCTGCAACCCTGGGGCTTCCCGGGTCCCCGCCTGGGCCTGAGGAAGGGCTGACCCCAGGACGCACGCTGCTCTTGGGGACAGCACGGGGTTGTCTTCCCCGTGACCTGGCCCTCTGCACGGGGTGGGTGGGGGCTCCTGGGGACCGGGCTGCGCTTCACCTCCTCGGCGCTCCTGCAGGGAGACCCTCCAGAGGGAGCAGCAGGAGAGGCAGCAGCTGTGGCACCCCGCCAACTTCGGGCCCCGGAAGTACTGCCTGCGGGAGTGCATGTGCCAGGTGGAGGGCCAGGTGCCCTGCCCGGGCCTGGTGGCCCTGCCCAAGGAGATGACCGGCAAGTACAGAGCCGCCCTGAGGGCCAGCGCCAAGGACTGAGCCGCCCGCGCCAAGCGGTGGTGAGATGGGGGTGACCCCAGGACTGCTCTCGGAGGTCGCCTTTGGACTGAGGCTGAGGTGCTGCGTGGATGTCCCCGTCCCTTGCTCAATAAAAGGCCTGGTGGCCCCAGCAGCACTGTGCTTCTGGTCCTGCCGCAGGGAAGGGGACTCTGGGCAGGGAGGGTAGAGGCCATTGCCACCTGGTGTCCTGGGACACTCTGCTGCGGGTCGTTTCTAGACCTGCTTTCGGGGAGGTGGCTGAGCCTGTGGCTTTGTGGCTTTTCCACTCCTGGGAGGGCTGGCCTTTCAAACCAAGCATGTGGCCCTTGCGTGGCATGGGGGTGGGGTCCGGCCTGGGCGGAGCTGCCGCAGCCCACTGTGGTCCAGGCCCCTGTCACTCAGGTCCGAGGCCTCCCACAGGGCCCTGGCAGCTCAGCCAGGAGGTGGTGGTGGGGGTCAGGCTGGCACCTTCCTTTCCTGGCCCGGCCTGGCCGGTCCTACAGCCCCCCAGGGTCCTTCCTGGGTGGTAGCTGGTGCAGGTGGCCTCTGCCGTGGGGGCTATAATGTGGTTTAGGGACCTGCCAGAGACGTTGACGTCCAGGTTCCCGTTTGCAGTGACTCTAGTCGTAGTGGACAGGGTGCTCTGAGGGCCACAGGCTAACGGGCTGGTGTTTGGTGGCAGTGTGGCCCTTGTCTCCCACAGCCAGTATGGAGGGCCACTGCATTGTCCCCAGCCCAGCCGCTGGCTTTGTGACACGGCCTCCCAGGAGGAGGGGGGCCCTGATCCAGAGCCGTCGCCCCTCTTTGCAGAGGGACAGAGGCCTGGGCTCGCGCTCAGGCTCAGCAGGGTGTGGGGAGCACCCGCCACACCTCCGGGCCAGTGGGTGGAGGTGAGTGGCGCTTGGCCTGGGGCCACCCTCCCTGGGACGTGGGCAGCGGACGAGGATCACGCACGTCATCGTTTACAACTTGTCTTTGAATCTGAGACACGGGGCCTGGCGGAGCGGGAGGGCTGCCGACGCTTAGCCGTGTCCCGAGCCGTGGGGTGGTTCTGCAGACAGCAGCCGTCAGGAGGCACGGCGGGCAGTGCCACTCAGGGATCTGGCTGTCATGAGTTGTCATGCCTGTGACTTGGGGCCTTAGCGTCCTTACCTGTGAAATGAGAGGCCAGGTGACCATGAGCTTGTCCCCCCATGGGTGGCTCCACCCTGGTTAGCGAACCTCCTTAGGTGAGGAGCCTGCTGTGTGGTAGCTCAAGGCCTGGTGACAGGGTCGGGTGGCCGCCCTGCCCCTGAAGCAGCCTCACCCCTCACCAAGGAGCCGCCCTGCGGTGGACAGAGGTCGCTGCCTGGGTTTTCCCTGCCGACAGTCCCCGCAGGGCCCCCGGCCAGATGTCACCAGTGCGGTGGGGAGAAATGAGGAGCAGGCGCACACGAGGCTTTAATTCACTTTTAATGGTCTGCCCTCCTGTAGGCAGCAGGGTGGGCCACAGCGAGGCCACATCAGACAGCATGGGTCACGCACACAGCTGCGCATGCACGGCAGCGCCACGGACACAGCGCAGGGCCGCGGGCGGGACAGCGTTAGATACAAAATCGGGTTAAAAAAGGACATGCCATTGAAATGCCATCACAGAACAACGCTCGCTTCACAGGGGACGGGAGCTGTGCACAGCTGCAGCCTCCACAGGGTCTCAACCCGGAGTCCAAATGTCACGGCGTCAAGGAGAGAAGGGCAGGGTGACAGGGACGGTCCCAGGAAACCTCACGCCCGCACTGTCCTCTGGGGGGGTGCCTTTTTAAGGGCTGGGAGGCGGCTACATTTTAACAGAAGTCCCAACTACCGGGAACCCACAGCTGGTGTGTGGGGACACGTGCAGCTTCGCAGTCAGAGGACCAGGCCAGCGCTGGCCCCCAGGGGACAGGTGAGATGGAGGACAGCAAGTCTGCCACTCGTACAACTGAGTCTGCTCCCGAGGAAAAGCCACTCTTAAGGGAGAGCCTGCTGTCCCCAACTGCCACCCCAACCTTCACCCTTTAATGCCCCGTCAAGTGGTTGGGTCACTCGGCTGCTGTTATGCCGGTCAGACAGGTGACAGAGACTGTCAGGCTTCCATGTTTTTCAGCTAGAAAGCCACTTTCAAACATGTGATTGTCACAGCAGGTGAGGGCCACAGCAGCGCCACCTTCGTTTTACGTCAAAGTAGGGCCACCGAGCGCTGAGGGCCCGCGTCTCTCAAAGGCACTGAGCACTGTCCCCGTGTCCTCGAACATGCTGATGCTGCACCGAGAAAAAGAGCAGCCTGGGAGGGTCCCGGTCATCCAGCAGTGACCACCAGGCTGGGCCTGGCTCCAGGGCCAGGTCTTCGCTCAGAGCCCTATTATGGGGAGTCATCAGGTTAGACCTGGTGACAGAAACTTGGTGTCTGTGGCTTTAAGGACAAACACCAGTTCATTTCTGAAAATTATGATTTGAATTTTTCAGAAAGGAGTTTAGCCTGGGGACCCGCCAGGCCCCCAGGGGGCGGGGAACCGCACCAAGGCCAGCCTCCAAAGACCTCCCGGCTGTGCCCTGGCCTCGCTCTAGGCCCCACTGACAAGGACGGTCCGCACCCTGGCCGGGGCCTGGCTCTGGCCACCTGGGAAACTCCTTCCAGCTGGGCTGCCAGCTGCCGTGTGACTTGAGTTGAGAAATGGCCACGTAGCTGTGGACACTGCAGCCCTCGTGTGAACAGAGAAGAGTCCTCCTGTCCCCTCCTTTCCTGCCTGGAGAGAAAGGCCTCCCCACGGGAAGATGCAGGTAGGAAAACCAGCCCCCCCCAACCAGGGGCCTCGAGCAACTGTCACAGAACTGTCCAGGGCAGGGGCGGGCGTCTGTCACACACACACAGCTCTGTACTCGGGGTATGGACACATGTACGTCACCCAGGCTGCTGCGGAGCCCTGGGGCTGGACACGCCCAGTACACACTGCGGGAGACAGGAGGAGGGGGTGGCCTGGAACCTAGTGTGCAGAAGACCAAGAGCCACCCTGTCGCGCTGGGGTCTTGGCTTTCAAAATCTACAAAGTTAAGACAATTCTCAGAGCTGCGTGACTGACCTAGAGATCGGTGGCTGGGCAGGGGACATGGGGGCATCTGCTTACTGGCTGAGGTGTTCCCAGGACCAAAGGGCACCTGGCGAAAAATCGGGTCTCACAGGACACTTAACAGGCTTAGGGGACCCTGAACGCCGCCAGCCAGAGGCTTCCAGACACGGATGCCAACTGCCACCCAGGACTGCTCTGCAGGGAGGCGTCCCCAGAGGACAGGGTGAGGCTCCAGCTCCCGGCTCCCGTGGTGGCCAGCTGCCCAAGTGGCCGTGGGGAGGGGTGTGCCCAGTCCTGCCCACAAGCTAGAAAAGAAGGGTGCACGGCCACCACACCCCAGATTCAATAGAAAAACCCATTTAAGGACCCCAAAACCTCAGCCCGAGGGCAGAGGCTGGGCAGCACCTCACCTTCCAGGAGGAAGGGGACCAGTGACACTGGGCTGAGCGTCTGGGTCTGGTGTATGCACAGGTGACTCCAACACCTGAGTCAGCGTCATTTGAGCTACTCCTCGGAAGAAGGCCGCTTAACCAAGAAGTGCCCGTGGGGGCCGTCCTCCCCCCTGGGCTGCTGTCCTCACCCAGGCTGCATGCAGAGCGTCTCGGGACCTGGCCTCACGTCGTCACACCTGGACCACAAGCTCCCCAACGCTGACGGCCCATGACGGCTGCACCCTAAATGGTGAGTCTCCTTAAGTAACCTGAGGCTCAGGCCACACGAGGGACTTCCAAGCCCAAGAGCGTCCTCCGGGATCAGCCCTGGGCAGCTCAGGCCGGCACCTCTGCAGGCACATGGGGCACCCGGGGCCATCATGCGGCCCTCGGACATGCAAGAACACGGAAGTGGCAGCTGCAAGGGACACAGGAGCCGCCAGACCCACCAGGCCAGCTCTGCTCTCGGGGAGCCTCTGTCTCACCTTCCTAAACACTCAAGTCCATCGGCCACCACTGCCACTCTCCAGCCTCTGCTGCCCAGGAGGAGTAACAGCCTTAGTGACGGAGCCTGAGGGGGATGCGTCCCCCCGATCCTGCTGCCACAGCCCGGAGCACTGCCCACCGCAGGAGGACACAGCCCCTCTGCCTGGAGCCCACACCCAGTGCCATGGAGACAAAGGTAGGGACGGGCCACCTGGTCAACAGATGCAAACTGCGCTCATGGAGGTGACGGTACGCCTGGCAACCGAGCTCGGCTTTTGGTGTCAACTAGGGTCACTAACTTCTGAGGAAGACTGTCCCTTGGGGATGAGGGTTGCTTTCTGCTGGGGCACCACGTGCTGGGACAGTGAGAGGCCACCCCTGATGTTCATGACCTGCAGAGGACGAGCTGCTGGGCTCCTGTGCCACCGGCCCTGACCTGCTCCCGGGGTGTCAGGTGGAAACCCCCGGGCAGGGGTCCTCACGCTCCAGAAGCTGCACTGTCCCTCTCCACGCAGCCCCCCCCCACTCAGGAAGGGGCGTCCAGGGTTGAGGGTGCCCACCCTGCCCTGCTGGGTCAGAGGCTGCAGCTGCCACGAGCGTGAGGTGACCTGAGGACGTCTGCCGATGCTGGAGGTGTGACAGGTCTCCAATCGCCGTTCGGTCTGACCCGCTCCAACCTAATCCTCAGAAGCAGGCGCAGGTGATGGAGAGTCCGCAGACGCCCGCCACAGACCAGGACCGCCGTCAGGGGACCCAACGGTCAGCCCGGTCGCCACGTTTCCGTTCACAGGAGCCACGTGCACAGACCGAGGAAAGATGACGCTCTAAACAAATGATTGTCTCCGGAACCCGCGGTGTCAGTCCCCAGCACTCCAGCCAAAGGTGCCCGCGTTCCCGTGGCCCTGCCCACAGGCAGGTGTCGCTAACGTTACAAAGTTTGATAACAAGTGCTTAGAAAGTGCTATTGTCACCCTGGCAATTAGTAGCTATTAATTCCAAGGACATTTTTAATATATTTACACACGTACTGTTCTCTTAGGTTCTTTTAGTTGCTTTAATACTAGTCTCTGACATTATAAAACTTCCTTTTTATGGTTTTTTGCCCTTTGAGAATTGCTAAATACAAATGGAGTTAAAAGATTTTTCCAAAATCTTCATCAAAAGGCATGAAAATGCTTCTCACGGCGGGAGAGGATCCCACTGTCTGGGGTCAACAGGAGGAACCGGGTGGGACCCGGCCACCCTTTGCACATACCAAACACCACTACTTTTGCTCCCCTTGGTCCGAGCGGTCCTGGCGGGTCCCACGGGCGGTGGCGGGCGCGCGTGGGTACTATAGGCTGGCTCCGGTGATCTGGCCGTTGTACTCCGCCGTCTCCATCTTGAGGATGTAGGGGATTATGCTGTCTATTGAAACATTGCCAATGAGACCAGTGAAAAAGAGTTCCTCCGTTATGCTGCAGCTCATCAGCCTGAGCGCAGGCAGGCGGACGAGGATCCGGGCCAATCTGCAAGAGGGAGCCGCGTTAGAGACGGGAGGGCCTCCAGCTCAGGGGACCAGGCCGCCACCGCCACCCGCCCACCCAGCTCTCTGGTTTTCCCACTTCAACAGCGGCTTGCCCAGGTCATCCTGAGGACACCCAGCAGGTGACTGGAGACACAACACTCGGCCCCCACACACAAGGAAAAGCCACCCTGTGTCCTCACAGAACAACCTGCCACTCCCTGAAAGACAGGAAGAGTGTCTACGTCTCGATGAGGAAAGACCCACGACACACCGTGCGATAAAAAGCAGCCGGAGGACGTCCCCACAACACTCCTGGCTGTCCCTGCCTCTCAGGAACTACTAGAGCTTGGTATGGCCTCAAAATCCAGGTAAAAGATGCTTCACTTTGAAGAAACCCTGGTGTGAGGGCCACAGACAGTGTATCTGCTGTGTCCCATGGGACTGCGCTGCTCGTTCTGTATTAGATAAAAAGTTATGGGCTTTGATTCCCAATGACATAAAGCAAGTTTCTGGAAGTGAACACAGAAGGTTAAAGGTAGGACAGCTCCAGATGATGCTTTCTTAATGAAGTAGTTTGTCCCCTTTGCACTTTCTAGAATGTTCTAAACAACTATATTCAGAGCATTCAAGCACCATCACCCACAGCCGGCTACGACTCCCTGCTCTGATCCTGCAGGGCGTACAGGGTGAGAGGGACACCAACACAGGCTGCTGGTCACAGGATGTCAGCAGGGGCCATCTCAGCCTGGGGCCCCGGAGAAATAAGCCAGGCTGGCCACAGGGCGTCTGTGGGGAGCGCGTGGCTAGAACCTGCTGCACAGGCTGAAGGGACTCTGGGCTCCAGAGATTGTGGTGAACAATGGTGCTACAAAAGCTGCAGCTGGGCCGCGGGCACTGCCATCACATTAGGCATGGCCATGGGACGGTCCTGGCTTTGGCACTGCAGTCAGCCAGGTGCCCCTGAGGCTCAGGACACCAGCAGGTACAAGTGCAGGGCCCGGGCAGTTCTGGGCAGGGGACCAAGCCTAGGGAAGGGCTTCGTCTGTCTGGACTGTTAGCCCGTTGTGACCCCACGAGGGCTAAAAAGTAGAAAGTGGTTGGAGTGAAAGGGGGCAGCAATTCCCGCAGCTGTGGCTCAGAGCAGTGGGGGGGGCTGTGCTTTGGCAGAGCCGGGGAGGCCCTGTTAGCCGGACCAGCCAACGCTGGACCAGCCCCCAACACGGGGACTCCTTGCAGCCAGCGTGTCTGCAGGCATGACCTGTGCGACTCGCTGCTCTCCCCTAGGGTCACACCCAGCTGCTGCCCAGGACCAGAGGCAGCACTTTCCAATGGGCAGACAGGGCCTGGCCGCACCAGCCCCAGGAGAGGCCACCACCCGTCAGACGAGGGAGAAGCACTCTGAGGCCCCCCACGCTCATGCCGCCTCCACTGGACAGGACAGGGGGCGGAGCTCACCGGTAGGTGTCCTCGGCGTAGGTCTTCTGCACGTAGTCCTGCAGCTCCATCTGCGCCTTCTCCTGGAACTTCTCGATCTGGCTCGTGCCCGTCAGCCCCGGGTGATCTGAAAGCAAAAGGACCCCCGCGTTCCCTTCTGCCCTGGGGAGGCCTCCCCTGCAGACGCCACCGTGGTCACTGTGTGTGCGTGGAGGGGACGTCAAGGGGGAACCAGCCGGGCAAGTGCCCCACGGCTGAGCTGCGCCCCACCCCAGCCCTTTAACAAATCATTTTTAGATTCACAGACAGGGTCCAAGCTGCCCAGGCTGGCCCCGAGCCCACAGTCTCCTGATAGCAGCGGTCACAGGTGTGCCCACCTCGGCCAGCTGAGTCGAATTTCTGTGAGGCTACCCTAAGGTGACGTCCCAAACTCAGAAGCTCAATCCCGTTGGGACGTCGCTAGAATGCTAGCTTTGCCACCGGTTTCTGCCAAGGTTCCCAAGAAGGAACTGGGCACCCCCTTCCGCCTGGGCACAAGCCCAGCTGAGTTGGTTGTGGACACCTGGCTGCCCACCACAGAGCCAGGTGCGGGAACTGCCCAAGGGAAAGTGCCCCCTGGGTACTCAGGGACAGGCTCCCGAGCTGTCCTGGGGACGGGGCAGAGCCACGGGGAGCCTCCCCAGGTCCTCTTGCGGGGTTGGCTGGCACCGAGCCCAGGTGACCAGAAAGAGTGTGGGGAGCACCTGGTGAGGCCCAGCGTCTGTGTGGCCAGGGGTCTAAATTGGGTATTGAATAGCTGTCATCTGTACCCTATGTCCCCAGACATGGTGGCACGTTTCTCGGGAGCTGTAAAAGCCCAGGACTAACAGAATGTCCGCATGTGCGGGAGCCAGTCAAGTGGCTGTCGGGGGACACCAGGTGACATACAGAGTGGCAGGGCAGGCTACAGTGCTGACAACACGAACATGGGCAGAAATATCAGTGGGCACAGGGAAGGCGTCCCGGGTCCCCAGCGCATATCTTACCGGGGCTAAAGAGAACTATAGCTTTAAGGTATGCGTACTCATAGCCGTCCACCTCGAGCCGCGCCATGCCGTTGCAGAACTCCTGCAGCTTCCAGATGTGCTCCATGACCTGCTTGATGCGCTCGCCCGACAGCTTGTCTGCAAGCAGACCACAGGCCCTGAGGAGATGGCCACCGTGGGGACGGCAGGGGGCTCTGCTCAGCACCTCGGGCTGCTCCCAGCACGGGGGAAGTGATCGTGGGCACCCAAGCTCCACTGTGGTGTCACCCCGCCTCAGAAACAAGGCCCCAGGCTGGGGCCCACCTGAGAGGCAGCTCCCTGGCCTATGGTGCCACCGGGGAGCTCCTTCAACTCTGCCCGGGTCCTGTTGGGGTCAGGTTCCCAACTCCGCAGGTCCCGAGAAGCATGTGCTGACCCGACTCCTCAACGGGACATGGACGGCTGTTGGGACAGTGTGACCCTGCAGCTCTCTACAGCAGGTGTCGCGGTTCTCCTTGGTTTATTTGGAAAATAAAGAAAACCGCAGCTCCTGGGAGCAGACCTTACTTAAGCGAGAGGCTGTTTCTGCACCTCAGCCTCCCGTACGCCTGGGCAGGTGGCTCGCGTCCCAGGACTCAGACACCTGGGACGTCCCAGGAGGAGCCTCGCTTTACGGAGAGGGTCTCGGGGCGCTCACGTGAAGCCCTGGACACTCCCCTTCCGCATGCTGGTCCTCACTGTGCTCTGGCCGGGGAGAACCTGGCCGTGTCCAGCAATGACAGCGAGGAGACTGGGGGGGTGTGTCCCTCGCACTTGTTTCATTGGAGCCAGCTGTGGCCTCAGTAGGGCCTCAGTTTCCACACAGGTCACAGTCCCGAGGACAGGCCTGGAGAATGTCACATGGAAGGACAACAACCCAGGGACGGTGGCAAGGTAAGCTCCAGCTGTTCTTGAAAAAGATCACTAAATGCCGAAGAGGACGTGGCCTTCACAATGGAGGTCACTCCTTACATGAAGAGGCCGTTCCAGACGCTCTGCCTAGTGTGGTCCCACTACTTTGAAGTCACGTGCCCCCCCCTCCATGGTGTGGCGGGACGAGAGGCTGTGCATAGGCCAGATCGCCCTCCTCCCTGCGTCCCCAGGCCCTACCTTCCTGGATGCTGTTCTGCAGGTGGTTGACGATGGCGGCCAGGATGGTGGAGAGGCTCATGACCTGGGCGCACTGGGCCAGGCCCAGGGTGAAGAGCTCGTTCCAGCAGGCCCGCACCAGGCTCGTGTTGCAGTCCTGCCTGGGGGCGGGGGGCGGCTCAGCGGGCTGCGGCACCCCACCTGGCACCGCCCACAGGCTGCAGCCCAGTACCGCCCACAGCACTTAATACCACCTCCTCCAGCAGGGAGCTGCCCTGCTGCTGTTGGACTGAGGTCAGGGCTGCTCTGTCCCTGGGCTCCGGCCCCAGCCCTTTTTATGTGTTACTCTGAGACAGGGCCTCGGTGGCTGAGGCTGGCCTCAAACTTGTGGTTCTCCCGACTCAGCCGCCCGAGTGGCTCGGGTCACAAGTGCACACCGTGACGCCTGTCCACTGCTGTGTTCTTTAAAAAGCTTCTTCAGCCTTAACCACCCCCCTAAGCAGGGAGGCCAAAGCCTCCTTCCCTAAGCAAGTCTGCTGGACCCTCAGCTGGCCTGGCCTGGCTCTGTCCTGGGGGGGGGGGGGGGGGCGGGGACCCGTGACTCGGCACCTACAGTGAAGGTCACGAATGACCGCGTGGATCAAGACAGGGGAGAAGTGCACCCACCCGCATGCAGGTGGGAGGGGCCCAGCTGGGCCACCTGCAGCGCTGCTCTGCTCCGCCCACATGAGTGGCACGGTCAGCCCTGCACAGCTGCTGTCTTGGTGCTCAGGAGCCTTGGTGCTCAGGAGCCGCAGCCCAGTGGGGCTGGGGACAGAGCCCAGGTGGCCGGGTGCTTGCCTCCCCTGCACAAGGCCCTGGGCTCAGTGCCCAGCACCATCAAAAAATCCGAGGCCAGGGAAACTGCTGTCCCCACAAAGGCTGTGCCTGCATTTGCCTCAGAAAGGCCCCCTGCGCCGGGCGTCCCCACGGCTCAGTACAAACCTCCTGTCATCACAGTCGCTCCCTGAGCTCGGAGCCTGATGAGTATGTGAAACCCAAGGGACACCACTGTAAGGCGGTGACATATTTTGCATAGCCCTCTGAGGAGGGTCCACGTCCATGGTAGCAAGGACGTCACTTTTTATCCCCATATTTTAAAAACCTTTGCCAACCGCGGGATTATCAGCCTGAAGTCACCTATCCTTTGGTGGCAGCAAGTGCAGGCCCTTGTCCCTAAAAGTCAGTAGCTCACAGCCCAATTTTATGCGTCGCCCGCCTGCCCGCGTCTCCCCCACGATGACGAGCTGGTCCTGTCTGCCTGACCCCACGTGGGCGCCCAGGCACCCAGCAGCTCCACACCTGACCCCTGGGAGCAGCACTGGCTTCACAGACGCGAGGCCCTCCCTCTCAAGGACTCCACGGAGGCTCAGCAGGAAGGGGACCCGCCCGAAGCCACACAGCTGCTGAATCCTGCGGCCCCCAGGTATCTGCCCCACCCGGGCCTGGCCATGCGGCCACTCTCACGAGGCCACTCACGGTTCAGCCAGACTCTGAGCCACAGGGGCCTCCCATAGGGAACCAGGTCACTGCCACTCCAGGAACAAATGCCCGTGTGGGGACACAGACCAGTGCTGCGTGGGGGACGCAGGCAGTCGCATGGTCTCAAGGGCCTGACCACAGCTCCTGGTGCCACGCCCTTGGCTCACGGAGGCTCCGTGGAGGTCTGAGGCCCACTGCAGGGTGGCCGCCGGTGATGCTCCCAGTCCCCGATCAGGGCGTGTGGAAAAGGGCCACTCACCCGAGGGCCTGGAAGGCGGGGATGGAGCGGGCCCAGTGCATGGAGAGGAAGAGCAGGCGGGAGGCGGACTCGCAGATGTAGTGCACGTTGAGGTACTCGGGCATCGGGCTGGGCATGGTCAGCTGCAACAGAGGACGGAGAGGTGAGCAAGGGACAGATGCCCAGCAGCAGGTCCCTGTCCTGTTCCACCAGCAGTGGTGGCCAGGGTCCCCGAGTCAAAAGAGCCCATGTGTCTGCAGCGGGGCGGCCCCGGCTCCCAGGTTTTCCTGCTCAATGAAGCAGGGTCCTGGGGACACAGTCGGGAGGCCCTGGGGACGTCTCAGCTCACCCATGGGACAGTGCACTGCTCTGTCACTGCCCCAGCGCAGTGACCGTCTGCTGCACTCACTGGGCCACAGGTTCAGGTCCAAGTGGAACTGGGGCCCCAGGGCCAGCTCCATGGCCGACAAGCATGGTGCAGGTGGCCCTGGTGCCAGGAGGTGACAAGTCCACCAGAAGGGGGGGCCACAGTGCTGACCTGCCTCAGAGGACCAAGCAGCAGGGACCCAGTCATCTGTCTAGTGAAGGCAGCAGGGGACAGAGACCTGTTCTGAGGCCTCTCTACAGGGGCTTCAGGGGTCCTGGGAGGCCCTCTAGGGGGCATGGGGCGACCTGGGCACTCACAGCCCCAGGGACAGCTACCATCTACCTCTGTGTGTTGAGGGCAGTGGCTGCCACCTGCCAACTCTGACCCCAAGGGCCCCACTGCACGGAGGTGCCCACGGCTGGGCTGTGCGGGGAGCAGAGGCAGAGCACCCGGCCACCACCCTTGGAGACTGCCCGCCTTGGAAAAGACAGGCCAGGCCTGTTGCCGGGTCCCTGCACAATCGAGTGGCACTGCGAGCAAGACAGGGAAGACTGCTCTGGACTCAAGATCTGCTCAAGCCACCCTGCCACACCACGGGGGTGGGGACGGGGACCAGCTCCCAGAAGATTTCAGACCCACTTGCCCAGAGCTCCCCACAGCAGGCCGGGCGGCTGGCAGGTCCGGGCCACAGACACTCACCTTAAAAGTGACGTGTGTGTCTGAAAGGAGGGGGCCCTCGACCTCGATGATGGGCGTCGACTGGTCTCTGCTGATGACGTGGATGCTGCCCCCTCCACTGGTGTCCACGCCGTCCGCCAGGCCGGGGGGCGAGGCGCCGTCCGCCGTGTTAAGTGCTTTAGCTAAGGTGTCAAACGCCCTGTGAGCGGAAACCAAGCAGGTCGTGACCCCGCGGCTCCACTGAGTCAACGTCCAGAACAGCAAGGCCTCGAGGAAGAGGTGCTGTCCCCCTGCAGAGGCGGGCCACAGCAACAGCGGGGACACGGGAGGTCTGGAACACCGCCAGCGTCCACGCAGTGGGCTGCCATTTCCAGTATGACTTCTGTGTTCCACGGTCACCCTCCCAAGGCAGGAATGTTCCCCTGGTTACAGATCTAATGCCGGCAGCTTTTCCACGGCCACCCACAGTCAGCAGTGGACGCAGGATTCTACCCGACTGGACACCACCCTCCTGGCCCTGACCTAGACCTTCACTTTGTCCTTAGACTGGAAGGGAACATGAGGGCCGAGCCCCCGTCACCTGGCTGGCCGGCACCAGGGCACAGGCCAGTGCTGAGCAGCCAGTCGGCACCGCCCGTCAGCTCCTGCTATCCTCACTGCGGGGCCAGAGCCCCCCGCTCCCCAGCCCAGAGGTGGAACAGAGTGAGCTGCTGCTGTTTGGGACACTAAACAGGATTGACATCAGGCCACTGCCACGTCCCCTCCCGCCTCCCGGGTCGCGCAATTTTGACCCATATCATAGAATAAAGGGGACAACATTCTCAGTTGAAAACCCGAGAGCACAGACATGCAGTGTCACTGTGACCACGCCGTAGCCCTCGACTGAAGGCAGGACGGATGCCAAAGGCCACCTCCGCCCTCCCAGCACCGGGACTGTGTGGTTCCCCCCCCCCGTGGCCACGTACCGAGTGATCTCGCTGGCAGACTGGTCCTCCGGCTGGATCTCTGAAGTGTCGCCATTGTTCAGGGACTCGCTCAGGTTGGCAAGGGAGGTCACTACGTTTGCAAGGGTGCCCAGAGCTCCCTGGCTCGTCTCGGCCTATTGAGCAAAAAAACGTGACATTAAACACGAGCACATACGCACAGGACTCAGGCCGGTGGAGGTGACGCCGACTCAGGACTCAAAATTTGTTCTTGTGAACAAATGGGTGGCACCAGGGCATCCTTCTGGTGACAGATTAGCTTTCTGAATCTTGGTTGTGATAGTGGTCACACAAGTCCCCAGGTGCCATGACAGTGAGGCACTGAGGAAAAACAGACCCGCTGGCCGCCACTCATCAACACTGGGGTGCTTCACAGACAGAGCAGAAAAAACCAGGGAACCCACCAAATACCAAGACCCCGTGAAGACTGCAGGTCACACACAGGCACAGGACAGCACCAGGACAGCCAGGGACCTTTTGGAACCCAACAGTCAAAGGCGACCCAATGCAAAAGTGGACATGGAATTTGGGACAGCATCTCTCCAGACAGACGGCCCACGAGCACGTGTCAAGATGCAGAGGGCTGTGACCCCAAAAGATAGGGACGTGCTGACAAAGACGTGGGAAATCCAAGCCCATGGATGCTGCTGGTGGCACTGTGGGGACCCGGGCAGTTCACAGTCAAAACAGAGCCCACGTCCCGTGGAGGACTGCAGGGTACAACGTGGACGACCTCGCTCGGCTTTTGACCCCTTCCCCACTACGACAATGAGGACTCAATCTCTGGGACAGGCTGCACCCTGGATGGGGCCTGTGGACACTGTGCTGAGGGACAGGAGCCAGCTGGGAGGGGGCACCTGTAGAGGCCCTGGATGTGGAAGGCACAGAACTGACACCAGGGAGCGGGAGGCAGGTTTGGAGGGAGGGACGTTGGCAGTCCCTTCTGGGAGATCCTCTGAAGTCAGTGGTACTGATGGCGAGTCCCCTTGACCATATGGCCCGTGATCACCCTCCAGTTAAAACGGAAGCCAGAGACAAACAGCCAGGACGCGTCTACACAGCCACCTGTGTCTCCATTTCAAAACAAAACACATTCTGACTGCAGGTGACAAGTCACAGCAGAGCTGGTGCAGCTGCTTGAGGGGCGGGGCCTGGGGACAGTGGAGTGTGCTGGAGGGAAGTGAGGTGTCAGCAAGAGTTGGGGGAAACAAAGTGACACACGCTCTGTACTCAGTATCCTGGTTGTCACATCAGTCACAGTCAGGAGGACCGTTCTTATTTAAAGCAGATTGTTTTGGGTACCGGGGTTTGAACCCAGTGGTCCCAGTCCTTCTGTGTTTGAGACAGGGTCTCGCTAAGTCCTTGGGGCCTCTGGAAGTGGCTGAGGTTGGCCTCAGGTTTGTGACCCTCCTCCGCGGGCTGCGTGGGTCACCTTAAATGCATCATGATTTCAATGTAAAAATGGACCCTTCTGAGCGCAGCTGCTCGGGGCACTCTGTCTCCTTACAAAGAACTGGGCAGGGGGCGGCCTGCTGTTCCATGTCACCTAGGAGGGAACAGGGCAGGGCGCAAGCCGACCCTGAAGCCCCGTCTCCTAACCACATCAACACTGCGAGCCTTTCCAGTTATTGACAAAGTCCCATGTCCCCCCACCAAGAGCTCGCCGTGTGCCGAGGGCTCTGGGGCTCACTTGCTCCAGGTGCCCACCAGCCCCGGGCAGTCGGCCCTGAAGGACACACGAAGCGCAGGGCTGGGCTCGGAGCCAGGCTGTGGGCGGACACTGCTGGGAAGCCCTGGTGGCCTAGAGCCCCATGTGGTGGCCCATCAGCTCCCATCAAGCACACAGCCACGGCTCCCAGCCTGAGGACCAGAGGGGACAGGCTGCGCCCTGGGCCAGCCAGGAGCTCTCAAGTTTGCCTTCTCTTCCCAAAAGAGGACGTGCCCCGATTTTCTGGGTGTCACGCGAATGTACACGTGAAGGAGCCGAGGGTGGCAGCAATGTCAACACTCCCAAGTGTCCCCGAGTCACCCCTCTAGCGTGTGCCTTGCTGCTACTTCCTTATTACTGGGCTCACGCCAGGAAGGACGTGATGGCCCCCTGCCTGGACCCAGCCCCACGCTCTGGTCGTCGGCACAGGAAGAGCCAGCTGTCCAGCTCTGGGAGTGGCCAACACCTGTGTCCCCACTGGATCCTCCGCGGCTGACCTGCCCTGGTGAACCTCCCGGCTGGACCTCCTCCTACAGAGCGACTGGTAGAACTAACGGGTCCTGCAGAAACCTTCGCAAGCCCAGCAGCTGTCCCCTCAGGAAGCTGGTGCTGGACTGTGTGTCTGACTTAGTGGAGAACAGAACCAGGGGAATGTCCCCAGAGACTGCAGCCTGAACTCCACCGTGGCACGACCACAGCCCTGAAGGAGTTCTGGAAGCCATCAGCAAGGTCTCTGAGGGCCAAGGAGGAGCGGGGCACAGGGAGACAGCCTGCTGCCAGTACAGAGGACAGGGAACAGAGGGGGAGAACGTCACCTTGGAATCCGTGGCCAGGAGCACCGTGCCGTCCTCGCGTATCAGCGGCTGCTGGATGTTGACGAGCATCCCTGGATCCAGAAGACCCGTCTGTCTATTTAAGACAAAGAAACCCACAGTAGCTTCCAGCACGCTGGCACACTCCCTGCCCTCCTGCACGCATGCTCTGCGGAGACCCAGCCTCCTCTTGGTGGAAACGTGCACGAAGCCCCCGTGAGCTTGCGGTGGGCTGGACACGGAGGCGCCCACACTGCGCACTGACGGCGGGCTGAGCTGTGCGCAGTCACCGGGGCCCTTCCTGCTCTCTCTGTGCTATGTCCTGGGCATCATTCTCCTCCTCTCTGACCCTTAGAACCAGGTCAATAAGCTGCATTCAAAAGAAGGTACAAATAACCTGTGGCACCCTCTGGGACCTCCTGTTTATACTGCTAAAGTCCAAATCCCGAGTTACCAACACCTGTCCTCCTGACCGAGTGAGGCCTACACTGCAGGACATACAGAGCCCTGAGACAGGAGAAGGACCCACCCTGAGCCAGGCACCCCCAGGACTGCTCTGGGGGTGACCAAGCCGCGGCAACGGGACATGCCCAGCTGCCCACCCGGGCCGCCCTTGGAGAACAGGGCACTGACCTGGCTCCATCTTTCTCTGCCACAAACGTGGGAGTGGCTATCAGAGGACTTCGCAGGTCTTTCCGGATATAGATTTTCTCCGTGGAAGCAGCACAATTGCTTGGTTTCTCCCGCTGCACGTCGAAGGGCTTCCGCTCACTCTGCACAGCTTAAAGCACAGCACGCCACGTCACCACACGGCACACCCTGGGGCTCCCTCAGGAACCCCCCGCTGTAGGGGTGAGGAGCTCAGTCTCCACAGTGGACTCCCCGCCCAAGGAGAGGAGGCAGCGAGGCCCCTCGATGCCCCGTCACACCAGAGGCGCACACAGAGCTCCAGAGGACAGGGGCCGCGGCAACAGCACACGGGTGACCTGCAGCCTCGAGGTCTAGGAGCAGCACGTGTTGCTGCTAGTGAACTGGCTCTTCCCAAGGACGAGAAATGCCCATCTTCAAGCTGCCCTGGGCAGGGGAACGGTCCCAAGCCAAAGACACTGGAACCATCCTAGTTTCCAGATCCAGCCTGGACAGCCCTAGCCTCCTGTTTGGTGGCTGCCAATTTTCCATCCCACTGTCACTTCTCCCTTCAGCTCTCTAGTAACAGAGCACAGGGACATGGGCCACAAGCAAACCAAGGTCAAAAGATCTGAAACCCAGAGCCTAGGGTCCAGACGTCCTGCTGACCAGACAATCCAGCTGGATCTTCTACTTTTCCTTTCTTGATATTTTTTAATTTAATTTTATTTTGGTTTCAGCTGGATCCTGACTTCACAGTTACAGCTGAGATGGCAAAAAATAATTTCTGCCATTGTCCTGAGGGATGGCATCTGCTACTGAGGAAGGAAGGTCACTTGGCAATGGAGTGGTGCCGTCCGCCGTGGGGAAGGACCCCATCATGGGCAAAATAAAAACACCACTCTACAGAACCCAGGCTGACGATTCTGACTTTCTGGAGAACACTTTCCTACTTGTCCCCAGTGACGTCTGCCATTTCCCCTGTAGAAACAGAAACGGCTACACTGAAAAGTGCTACTGCCCCCTTCCCAGGAGCCCTGCTGCCCCCAGGATCACGCAGCACCCGGGCCAGGTCGAGTGTCACCTGCACCTCCTGTCCCCGTTCCCCTGATGGGAAGGGAGGTCTCAGAGCCTAACACCACGTCCCTGGGGTCTCTCTGCTGCCTGCTTTAGGTCCTGGTGGTCCTGGTTTTCACTGCCTGGGGACCAGGGCCTGTTCCTGGAATTCCTAACCCCCATTTCTGGTCCCAGGAGCAGAGTGGGGGGGGGCGTCCCAATGCGCCATGGCTGGGCGGGAGGCCTGGCCCAGGGCTATGGGAACAGCAGGAGGGTGCATCAGCAAGACGCGGGCTTCTGGCTCTCAGAGGGGACCCTGGGGCTACCAGAGGCCACGTGGCAGTTTGTTCCACAGCTGGCTTTGGCCCCGCTGCACCGTCCTGCTCCCGACTCCTCTGGAGCAGGGCTCGCGGGCGCCACGGGGACTGACCAGGTCCTGTGGCGCTGGCTCTAAGTCACCGGCTGACCCACGCAGTGAGCCGGGTGCAGCCCGTGCGGGGTTTCTTCTTCAGGCACGTGTGCTGTGTGCCTGGCCCTGCCCTCCCCCGGGCGCCCGCTCACATTCCATCTTCATGCCCATCTCCAGGCACTTCTTGAGGCGGCAGAACTGGCAGCGGTTGCGGTGGTGCTTGTTGATGACGCAGTCCTGGCTGCTGCGGCAGCTGTAGGTCAGGCTCTTCCTCACGCTCCTCTTGAAGAAACCTTTGCAGCCCTCGCAGCTGACGGCCCCATAGTGACGGCCTGCAAGGACAGGACAGGGGTGGTGGCCGCGGCCTGGGCTGCAGAGGGTGTCCACCAGGGCCTGGGACAGGGGGCCCTGAGCAGGAGGCCAGGCCGCGTCCCTCCCAGGAGCCCCCGTGGTCTTCCCAGCAGCCGCACAGGCCGTGGTGGAGAAGCCGGAGACGCACAGGGCACGGATGACAGGCAGGTGCTCCGGGCACAGCAGGGACCTGCCGCGTTGCCGGAACTCCACCAGGCCCTGGGCGCGCCTGTCCCCAGCCTGCAGACCTGGGTGGCTTGGCTCCCCGGCTCTGTCCTGTGCTGGACACAGGAGACACGAGGAGCGGCATGAGCTGCTTCGGGCCGGGGTCTCACTCCTGCCCTTGTTCAGCTGCAGGGCCTTCAAGGCCCCGGGAAGCAGAGTGGCCACCGCCCGGCCTGAGGTGAGGGAAGGCGTGTGGTCAGCGCCACCATTTCAGCGTCTCCAAGGGCCCCACGCCGACTTTAGAGGAGGAGGGAGAATCCCTTTGGGGGCTGACAGTTCAGTGGTCCGAGTGGCAGACACCACTGCCCTGGGCCTGGGGAGGCGGAGCAGCAGGGAGGGGGCGTGGGGGGAGGGGGCGTGGGGGGAGGCAGCTCAGGACAGGACGCCCGGAAGCAGAGGCCCGGCTCTCCAGGGACAGAAGGCCCCCTGCCCTACCCTGCAGCCGTAGCCCCCCTGTACTCAGCTCCCCCAGGGACCCAGGTCACTGGCCCTGCCTGGGCAAGGCCCTCAGAGCCCGACCTCCCGATGCCCGCAGCGCTTCCCAGGCACCCCTAACACCTGACCCTATCAGAAGGTGGCCACGGGGTCACCTGAGTCAGCTACTTGGTCCCCTCCAGGATCACAGTCTTGGAAACACACTTAGTACGCACTCTGTTTTCAGCGTCTCTAGCCTCTGACCACACCACCCCTCATTTGTCCCGTGGATGCCTTGGTTCTGCCTGGTTTAGGTGACCCAATTTCAGGGACATCGCCAAGGAGGGCACATTTACAGGACTAACATTTACGGTGGCCACAGAGGATCCCGCGGACCGAGCGCTAGGCGTGGCCCGTCTCCCACACGTGTAGCTGCGCAGCCTCCACTGTTTCCACCCCCAGCCCCGAGGACGCGCCCAGGGCCCTGCACAAGGGAGGCCAGGGCTCTGCCACGCGCCACGTCCCAGCCTGTGGTTCTGCTCTGAAGAGCAGCTGTGCTGCGGTCACCTCTGCTCACGGCTCCTCCTCGCCGTGCATGTCCTTCAGCCACCCCCCCCCCACGTCTCCGTGACTCTAGGACCTGGAGACGAGGGCCCTCATGGCTTGGGCACAGGCCCTCTGTGCTCAGAGGAGGCCGGACACCTAGGGCCCTCCTGTGTCCTGTCCCTGCTTTGTTCTCTCCACCCACGTCCTTGCTGCGCAGGAAGATGGGAACTAGGGAGCCGGGGAGGGCGGAGCGCTGGACACTCCCACGGGAAGACGGGCCTGGGGACCAGGAGCTACAAGACAACGCGACAGCAGTGTGGAGAGTGGGCACAAAAGGGCCATCAGGACCAGAGGCAGCACCGTGGCCCTGCTGCCAGGGCAGGGGAGGGCTTCTGAGAAGGGGCTGGGATGGGCGGTTTCCTGAGGCGCCACGGCCAAGAAACGGTGTCACCAGCCGGGAGGGACCTGCAGCTGCTGTCCTGCAGATGCTCCTGGGGCCGCCTTCCTACAGGCCTGCTCCACCCCCCTCTTTAAACAAACAGGACAAGGTGTCCAGAGCTCCTAGGAATTCGGCTGCCACAGAATAAAGCGGAACCAGGCCGCCCAAGAACTCAAGCCTCACTACTGCCCGCCTCATGACCCTCTGTGTCCCCAGGGCACAGGCCAGGGCTGACTTTCTGGGCCACCTGTCTGCCTGCACCCCGCCCTCAGCACAGAGGGCGTCTGGGTGTGGGCACCGTCCCCTGGACTAGCTCTGCAGCTGGCAGCCCTCCCCATCCTCTACCCAGCACACGTACTCTGCCACCAAGGCTCCCATGGGACGGCTCGTCAGGACCCCGTGCTTCCTGACCCTTTTACAGCTAGGATAACTTACCACCCCGGGTGCTGAGGGGACCTCAAGGCACTGTGCAGAGGATAAGCCAGATTAAAGAGATGATTCCTTTCTTAGGAGCACGTAATGGTAGACCCTGACGGAGATCCCCAGGGGACTGTCCCCTCAACAGTGCCTCCCTGTTCCTAGCTACTGGGAACAGTCAAGAAATAACTTCTTTTTCTTGACACTCGGATTGAACCCAGGGGCTCCTCATCACTGAGCAGCACCCCAGCCCTTATTATTGAGACAGGGCATCGCTAAGTTACTTAGGGCCTCGCCAAGTTGCCGAGGCCGGCCTTGAACCTACGATCCTCTTGCCTCAGCCTCCCGAGCCACCGGGATTACAGGCGTGTGCCACCGCACCTTGTCCAAAAAGTAGTTTTGACTTTTCCTGTTGATCTGAGAAACTTACATCACCCCCCACCCCAATAAGAAAACTGCAGCCCACTTTTGAAACCTACAAACTTACAGAGAATGTTCTGAGTTAACCACTGCCCCACCCATGACGGCGGCCCTTGCTGCTGGCCCACGACCCGCATCAGCAGAACCCGTGTCACGTACCAGAGGCTTTGTCGCCACAGACCACACAGTACTCCACCACCTGGGGCCGCTGGACGTCCGCCTTCCCCAGCAAGCGCTCCACAGAAGCAGAATCCGTGACGATCTAGGAGGAATCAGTCAACAGTGACCACGAGCCCAGTGTCCAGGCCAAGTCACGTGGAGCTGGGAACTTGGAGAATCCCAGCCCTGCTGCCCGCTCACCCGCACCCTCCGCAGTGGCCCTCCGTGACCACTCTTCTCTCCGGCTACCATCACGGAGCCTGGGGACCAGGAGAGGAGACACTGTGCAGATAGAGTAGTAGATTAAGAAATGCTCCAAGACGAAGGTATTCTAGGTTCTTCCAGGTGCTCCTCTGATCCCATGAAGCCACCCCAGAGTGTGAAAGGGCGCGTGAGTCAGAGGGAAGAGCGTTATCAATGAAATAACGAGGCCTCTCACCCAGGCAGATCACGTGAGCCCTGGAACCTGCCGGCTGCCCCTCATTTAGAGGGACTTTTCTAGGTGACACTCTAGGTGCTATCCACCTCGAAGAACATGGACTCATCCTCACTCTGGGAATGTGAAAAGCAGCCGTGTCTGGGCTAACGAGCCGCTTTGGATGATTTACGCACGATGGGGACCGCACTCGGAAGTCACTACATAGAGTCACCTCTTGGGAAACAAGCAACAAGATCAGAGTCTGCCTGTCACCAACGAGGGGTGTTCTCACAGACAGGGCAGGATTCTGGCTTCTGGGACAGGAAGGATGAGATGGTATCTACAAACCGCGGTACAAGCCGTCTCAAAAATAGATTTGTTTTCTACATCGATGGTCTGAAGCTCGTCAGAAAACCAATCCTTCCTTCCCTCAGTTTCTCTCTCCACAGTACAAAGCCCCCGTCCCACAAATGCATGAATCCTCACTTTACTTTTAATAACCGAAGGGAGGAACCAGTGCACATGTCCACCAACAGACGGGAAGACAAGCTCCTTGCAGTGTGGACACACAGGGACCCTGTTCAGCCTTGATAAATAAGGAAGAGAGTTTGCTAAGCGACACGAGCCAGGCACAGGGACAGAGAATGCACGACTCCACTTCCAGGAGGCGGGAATCTAGAGTTCCCCCAACTCAAAACAGCTGGAAACTAGAGTGGGGGCTGCCAGAGGCTGGAGGGGACATGGGGATGTGACTGGCCAGTGGACAGAGAACAGTGACTTGAAATTTCTTCATCTTGGGCATCTATGTACAGTTCCTAATGGGCACAGCTTCAGTTTGGGAAGGTAAAGAGTGACAGCAGGGCCCCGTGGCCCACATCTGCAGTCCCAGGGACTTGGAGGCTGAGGAACATAAGTTCAAGGGCAGCAACTACTAAGACCCTCCCCCACAATAAAACACAGAAAAGGCTGGGGTATGGCTAAGGGGTTAGGCACCCCTGGGTTCAATTCCCAGAACCAAAGAAATAAAAGGAAGAGACAGAGATGGACGGTGTCAAAACAACGTGAGCTCAGTTAATTTAATGCCACCGAGCACCTAGAAGTGGAAGTAGTAAACCAAAAATATTTTAAAAATTCAAAACAAATATGAGTTTCACCATGACCCTGAGTGATCACACCTGTGCTAGGTGATCGTGTGACACTGGCCTCCAGCCTGTTCCGAGTGTGGGGTTTGGGAATTCACTGCTGCCAACTCATGCTGAGCAAGGACCCTGCCCCCCTTCGGTGCCGCTCTTCTTGCCCCAACCCACCCTGCGTGGCCAGAGCAGGGACAGACCCGTCAGAGACGCGGCAGGCACTTGGGGCCCTGAGCCACAGCTCACAGGAGCGAGAGAGAACAGAGCGAGGCTCTCGGATCAGGTTGGACGACCTGCCAAGGCAGGAGGACAGCAAGAAGTCGCTGTCTGGGGTGGTCAGTCCGAGGAGGGCCTTTAACATAGGGCCCAGGGCTGTCCCCATGAAGAACGACCCTCTCCGCGGCCTCAGTGGCACCGACTTCCTGCCCTTCTGAGGGTCAGTGCTGTTCTCTGGACCTTGCCACTTATCTTTTTTTTTTTTTTAACTTGAGCCAAAGCATCAAACCGCCTTGTGCGTGTGTTCCCAAAGGGACCTTCCACGGAGCCGATCTGACTTCCCAGAGGTGAGGACAAGTGAGAAACCCGTTCAGTGACACAAGTCCTGGGACATGCGTCCCCAGATGATGGCCTACCTGGATCCTGCCGGGGACGAGGTTGTCGGAGGTGGTGAAGATGAGCTGCTTGGCGCTGGACGTCTCGGGGGAAGCCAGGATCACCTTCCCGGCCCCAGCTCCATCTGGGCTGGTCAGGATGAACTGCTGCTTGGAGGATCCCGAGGCGTCCACTGCGGTGACTATCTGGATCTTCTGTCCTGTCTGCTGGTCTGTCACAATCTGGAAGACAACACAGAGTGCCGTGAGACCCGTGCACTTGCGGGGGCCACTCAGAAGTGGTGACTGCCAAACGGAGTCCCTGCGGACATGCTAGCCGGCGATGTGTCAGCACCTCATGCAGCTGCGCGGACCAGCGGGGCAGGGCGGTGGCTTCCCAGATGTGGACTGGCACGGAACTCCCTGTACACCAGGGTCAGGTCCTCAGTGTTATTTTTGGAATTAAAAGCCTATTTCTTAACGACGTCAAGACAACAATAAATAACGGATGACAGTTTCACCTTAAAAACAATCCTGGCCCAGGACCGGACTCGGTGGCCGAGCGCCTGCCTGCTCAGCACGCGTGGGCTCGGTCCTCAGCACCACATCAGTATAAAGTATGCAAGTAAAATAAAGACGCACAATTCTAAAAATTCTGGTCCAGGAATAATAAAATGTGGGCAGCTCTGATCCTTTTGAAAAATGTTGCTAATTCAAAAAACCTAAAAATTTGTGAATAAATCACTTCCTGGGCTCTGTAAGCCAAGGGACCCATCTGACTCCCTGCCGTATGACTGGGGCCAGCGGAGGCCTGACACACGCACAGAAGACAGGACCCCGGGGTGGACTGAGGGCCGCAGGCGCCGACTCGCGAGAAATCCCGACCCCGATTCCTGGAGGCTCCCAGCATTCAGGAGCCACAGCCTCCAGGGGCCTCACCTTACTGCACCCACAAGATGGCTGCTCGGCGACACTGGCCGCTCTCTGGGCCTGCGAGTCCCCAGCTTGGAGCCCTGGGCTCCTCTCCATCCTGGGACCAGCAGGGCCGCCCCACACTGGAGCCTCGGGGCTGCTGCTGCCAGGGTGTGGCAGGGGCATGGGCTGAGCCCTGCGTCACCACCTCTGACAGACAGGACACGGCGCTCCAGGGTCCAGAGCACAAACTCACAGCCTGAGCACAGCGGTGCCAACTGTCCGCACGGACAACTCAGTGATGTTGGTGGATGCAACTGAAATGACACAACCAAGGAAAGACCCTCCCACTAACAGACGTCCACTGAGGGACGTGGGGCACTGTCCTAGGTACGCAGCACAGGCACACGGGCTACAGAAAGCCACTGTGTGCAGGGAGCCACCTCTCTAGAGGGGAACACAGCGTGGCCACGGGCACCGAGGATAGCAGTCCACGGTGAAGGCCACAGAGAACTAAGAAGCAGAAGGAATGACCCTGGGAAGGCGGCGGGGACCTCAGTGGAAGGACCTCCCCGGGACAGCGGCGCAGGCTGCAGCGAGGGGCTGTGCGAGGTGTAGCAAGTTGGCCTGGAGGAGGCTGGGCTCAGCCACCTGCTCCCCTCAGGTAACCTGCCCGGCCAACAGGGGCGTCTGTCACCCACACGCCCTCTCCAGAAAGTGTGCTGTGGGCGCAACGGGAATGAAAGTGCAGGGACAGGTACCGCCACCAGAGGGCCAGCCCGGGACAGCCACGGGGTCACAAGCTCTCCAGGGCTCAAGAGAAGAGCTCCAGACAAGGAGGGGAACCCTCGGCTGCTGCGACCCAGGGCACCGCCAGGCCTTCTGCGAAAGTGACCCGTGGCACAGAGCTTCGTGGGGGGAAGCCTTTAATCCTCCCCTCCCCACTGCTCAGCCGGGGCTACGGGCACAGGCTGGCACATGGCGGCCAGACGCCACCCAGGGAAGGCACCCTCCTTAGATCAACAAGAAGGCCTCGGAAGGTCCTAGGATCCCAAAGTCCAACGTCTGCCTTCCGTCTCCTGCCTCCATTCCCCTCTCCCTGAACTGCTTTTTCCTTAAGAGACCAAGTCGTGAGGCTGAGCCGAGCTGCAGCCAGGCCTCCTAAGAAATGCGAGGGACACGGTGCTGACATCACAGCATGTACCCCTTACAGGAACTAAGGGGGCCACAGTGCTAGGTGGTATCTCAAGGGACCCCAGTGTGTCTGTGGCCCACTGTGGCCAAATGTCCTGTAGCAGGTGACTAGAGTCGGAGAAGGCGGCTGGTGCCCATGCCCTGCTGTCTGGAGGCGACGCGCTGCCCTCGGCACACGTAGGGAGTGTCTCTCTTCCTTCCAGGTCCTTCCCAGGCCTTGTGGCAGAGGATGGCGGGAAGAAGCCAGGGGAGCTGGGACACAGGGGTGACTCGTCTGCACAGACACAGTGGCGTTTGGTGGCTGCACATACAATTCTCCCCCCCTCCACCTGCCTCACAAGACTCGGGCTCATGCAAATCCAAGACCCACAGCTTTTGAAACCTCCTGCTCACAGTCTGACCTCACTGACGCCTGCAGCCTCCATTTTGAGAGATCACCTACATGAAAAAGAACTAAAGATGCCATCGGAAAAAATGACCCCCACACCCCCCGGAACCCGAGGCTGACCACCAGGCACAGAAAGACCAGGCCCAACACGGGCAGGTGCGCTCCTGTGGCCAGGCCTGGGTCAGCGTCAGGTGGGAGGGTGCGGCCACGTCCCTCGTCTGTGAGCAGAACCTCACTCTCCCCTCGGCTCGCTCCACCTAACCCCCAGGACCGGTGACCTTATTGGGAAACAAGGCCTCTGCAGACGTAACCGAGCACAGGTAAGGTCACAGCGGGTCCTGAATCCACCAGCCAGTGTCCCTGTAAGAAGGCCACGTGGCAACGGGGCAGAGACTCTGGATGATGCAGGTGTAAGCAGGCAGGGATGCCAGGGGCTGCTGTTGGCCACCAGACGCCAGAGAGCAGGGAGCCCAAGAGGGGTGGCCCTGCGACACCTTCGCTTCACGCCGCCGGCCTCCACAACTGAGGAGAACACAGTTGTGCTGCGCAGGCCACGTGTCTGTGATGACCTGCTATGGCAGCCCTGGGAGAAGGACACAGGAGGCCACCTGTCATTTCTTCACACGGAGCAGCAAGTGGCAGGCGGGGAGGCCTGAGGGACGTCCTGCTCTCTGTGTGACTTCTATGGCCCGCCACCTCTCGGCCACTCATCACGGAAAGAACCAGAACATCAGGGAAAGGCGAGTTCTCGAGTGTGACCGAGTGACAGCTCCTGTGCTGGTCTGCGCACTGTGCCTCCCACGGGCAGCACTAGGCCACACACCTCGGTGATCTTGGGAACAGCAGCCCAGGGGAGGGCTGTGTGTCACACCCAGCCAGCCAGCGCTGCAACTGTCCACGTGACTTCAGGTCCCCCTCGGACCCCAGTCACCCATGAGATGCGCTTCTGTCACCCCCTGCGCCAGCGCTCCGCAGGCTTCCTCAGGTCCAGGGCCGCGTCTGTCACAGCTGGGCACTGACCCGCCTGCAGCTCTACCAGACTCCCCCGTGAGGCTCGTGCCACTGACCCTGGGCCTGCCCCTGCGTCTTGTGGCTTTCACTGCATAGTTTTGTGCAGTGTGTGGTGACTTTTAGGGATACACAGGCCACCTTACCACAGAGCTGGCCTCTCTACCAAGCCAAGGCCTATCCCAGCTCTAACCCCGAAGGATCTTGGCGTGATCGGACACCCTGTCATTGTCCCCCACACCTCCCACTCTGTCCTTCATGACAGAAATGAGCTGAGGAAGCGTCTGCCAGGAGATGGCCAACAGGCCACTAGCTGCTGCGTAACTTTTGGCTTCTTCAACCCAGGTTCACTGTTCTCTGGCCACCCTGGGCAGGTGCTCCCCTCGGCACAGGCACAGGCTGGAGCAGGTGCAGTGCCCACCCCTTTAGATGGGGCCAGCTTGCCCAGTCCTTGCCTTGCTCACCACCTCCTGCTGCCCGGCCCATCAACACCTGAGCGTGTGGCCTTGGACGGGCTCTGCAGCCGGACAACGGAATAGACTCTTGCTCCACCACTGCTCCAACTGTGTCGGCCTGCACGAGCTGACCAGCCTGTTTCTACATCTTCATAGAAAAGAACGACGGAACCACCATTTGACTTCCCACTCCCTGGACTACACCCAAAGACTTAAAAACAGCACACTACAGGGACACAGCCACATCAGTGTTCACAGCAGCACAATCCACAACAGCTACACTGTGGAGCCAACCTAGATGGCCTTCAACAGATGAATGGATCAAGAAACTGTGGTGTATACACACAATGGAATATTACTCGGCATTCGAAGAGAATAAAATCATGGCATTTGCAGGTAAATGGATGGAGTTGGAGAAGATAAGGCTAAGTGGAGCAAGCCAATCCCAGAAAACCAAAGGCCGAATGTTCTCTGATAAGTGGAGGCTGATCCCTAATGGGGGTGGGGAGCATGGGAGGAATGGAGGGACGTTGATTGGGCAAAGGGGAGGGAAGGGAGGGACGGGGCAGGAGGTAGGAAAGACAATGGAATGAGATGGACGTCATTACCCCCATGTACATGTATGAAGACACGAATGGTGTGAATGTAGTTTGTGTACAACCATTTGTGTACTGTGAACTCTAATGCATTCTGCTGTCATGTACAACAAATTAGAATAAATAATAAATTTCATTAAAAAAAAAAGAATGTCTAGAGAAGGGAAATGGTGGTGTGTGAAAGTGCCTGGTACACTACAAAGACGAACAGACCAAGGTACTCAGGTACAACCCGATATGACATAGCAAGAAAGACAAACCCCACAACATGGGTGGACAAGAGGAAGAGGCCAGAAACAAGGCTCATATCTTCCATGTATGTGAGATTCCAAGAACCAACAAGGCACAGAGACAGAACGCAGGCCACAGGGTGGGACTACTTAACAGGTACAGGGACAGTGAAGTGTTCTGGAACTGGGGTGTGGGGTGTGTGCAGAGGTACTAAATGCCTCCGAATTTCGGTTTAACCTTGTCAGCTTTTTGTCAGTTTTACTGAAAATCGTTTGTTATTTGCAGGTGAACACAGATTCGTTAAAAATGTACATAATAAACTCAGGATATCAACCGAAATCACGTCAACTGAAAAAGGACCTAAGAGGAATCATGAGAATTGCTCATTCAAAACCAGAGAAGGCAGAGTGAGAAGCTTCTGGCAATTAACAAAAAACAGAGAGTCGGATGATAGTGATCCACATAGATCAATAACACCAAGTGTGAGTGATCTAACACGCCGATTGAAGCAGACCGTCAGTGGGGAGAAGAAACCCAACTAGGTGCTGCCTACAGCACCACCTATACATGTAAAATATATAAACTTTACATTTTACATATAAAACACAGACTGGAATAAAGAGGTACCATGTGAACGCTCATTAAAAGGAAGGGGAAGTAACTGCGATTTTGAACAAGGGAAATATCAGGCATAAAAAGGGGCATTTTATAATGGGGAAGGGATCCATTCTTCAAAAAGGCCTCCGTCTTCAACACGCGTGCACCTAACCAGGGAGGTTGGGTCAACACACTGAGGAACTCAGAGCAGGGCCCAGCTTGACGGTCCAGTACTCGCCCTGCCCGCACAGGGCCCTGGGCTCGATTCCCAGCACAATAAACAGAGAAGTAAGGGGCGACGGAAATGACCGAACTGCAAGGAGGGATTGAAAAATGAGTTCTACTTGGAGATGGCACTGCCTCCTGTCATCAAGGAGGCGATAAACACACAAACACTTGACCTGAAGAGCACTGTCAACTTGACAGGATCCACATTTACAAAACAACCCATCTAACAGCACCACCCTCCTCAGGTCTCCACCAGTGGAGCTCCATCCACAGAGGCCACACTGTGACACGAGACACAGAGTTTGACAGGACACCATACAGAGTATGTTCTCAGACCTCAAGGAGTCAGCGTCAGAAATCAACTCTAGAAACAGGAAGATCACCAAGTATCGAGAAATTAAAACACCACCCTCCTGAAGAAAACATGGTTCAAAGAAGAAGTCTAAAGAGAAACTTTAATGACGGGTAAAGCCCGGGGCTCCACGGGAAGAAAGCCAGAGGAGAGGGCCACTCCAACATTTCACAGCCACACAGAAGAAGAGCACCGCGAAAGCCAGGCCTCGATTATTTCCTTTTTTAAAATGTGTGTGTATATATATATATTTTTAGTAGCAGGTGGACACAGTACCTTTTTATTTTTATGTGGTGCCGAGGATGGAACCCAGGGCCTCACCCATGCGGGACGAGTACTCGACTGCACAGCCCCAGCCCCTTCCTGTTTTAGACATGGTCCCTGCGCGTTTTCTGATGTCCACCTGGTTTCTCTTTCTCCTAAAGCAGGCACTTGGCCGGCGGGCTGGTCTGGGTCATGTCAGAGGGTGGTTCTAGAAAGACCTCCTGTTTTAAATACGCATTTATCCGTTGGTTCATAAAGTGCGCTTAAGTATGACAATCAAAGTCACACAGAAAGTCTACTGGATGGACAGTCAGCGGGGTGGGGCAGTGGAAGGGTGGGACATGAAACTTAAGTAGCATCTACTTGTTACCGAAAAACTAACAATTCCTTTTTTTTTTTTTTTTTTTTTTTTAAATCAAACCCAGGGTGCTTCATCACTGAAGTTTATCCTTAGCCCCGCCTTCTATTTTTTATTTTGAGATAGGGTCTTGCTAAATTGTAGAGGCTGGCCTCAAACTTGTGGTCCTTCTGCCTCAGTCTCCCAAATTGCTGGGATTACAGGTATACAACACCACGCCCGGGAAACTTTATTTTTACATATGTACATGCACATGTATATACATGTGAGTAAATAGCAAAGTGCAAAATTTGTATAGCAATGACATTATTTCATCTGGCAAACCGACAAGATTAAAAATTACAGCGTGGTGTGCACACTGGGTTGGTGGGAGTACAAACCGGGACACCCTCTTTGGGGGCGGTGTGGCAAAATGGAATATCAAGCAGCCACTCAAGAAGAGAAACAGGATGTCTAGTATGCACCATACAGAACCATCTCCAAGGACGAGCCACACTTAAGAAGAAAGACTGGGGAGCAAAACAACGTCAGACAGTGTTGACACGTCAAAACGTGATATATGCATTCACACGTGTCCCTGTGGACTTATATGACAAGACCGACACTGAAGGAATGAAAGGCAACATGGCAACAGCAGCTGCCCCCCCCCCCAACCCAGGATACAGCTGTGCAACCCCAGGAAGGCGGGGGACACTCCTCTTTCACTCTGTGCCCACTTTGGTGTGACTCTGTTACACGGGTCTCTGTCACCCTTCCAGCACACACGTGCAACAACTCCTCTGAGCACACGAGAGAGGAACCAGCACATGGCTGGGGACTGAAAGGGCACAGAGCAAGCAGCTCCAAGCAGGATATGCAGGACACAGCACCAGGGCTGGGAACAGCAGGAGGGAGGGACACGGGGCAGCTGACCAAGAGCACAGCGTGAAGTAACAGTGCTGTCACCTGGGCTGATGGGACAGCCACGAGGCCTCACCCTGGAGTGTGAAGATGCCAGACACCACCCTCCCTCCCAGGACTGAGCCCAGAGTGCGTCAGCACTGAGCTGGGACCAGACCTTTTGTAACTTTTTGAGAAGGCTCTCACTACATTGCCGAGACTGGCCTCAAACTTGTGAATGTTCTGCTTCAGCCTCTGAGTCACTGGGGTTAGGCATACGACTGTCCTTCCTCTCTTTTTCTGGGGTGCTAGACTTCGAACCAAGGGTGCTCTCCCTCTCCTACTGAGCTCCATCCTCTGTCCTTTTAAATTTTTAGGGAAATCTCCAAACCCACAGAGAGGGCAGGAGGGGCTGCACAGCGTCCGCCCAGGCAGAACGAGTTGGCAGAAGTGAGAGCACTGACTATTTCCAGCAGGTAAAATTCACTATATCACACACTGTCCTTTTAACTTACTTTAATGGCTTCCAAAACATGAATAAAATAATAAAACTGGAACCTCATGTGTGCTGTGTCCTCCATGTCCTCCCATGGCTCCTGCCCTACACCTCAGTGTCCCCAGAAACAACAGCACCCCGACTGCACACCTGCCCTCCACCCCGAGGGCTGACGCTCCACCCACTTCCTCAGGGCCTTCTGAGCCGCTACAGGGACGTGGCACAAATGGACTCAGGCTCTGCCACACGCACCCCACCCTCTTCTATCCTGCATAACTAAGCGTGTTCAGACCTTGGGCTGATGACATCTTTATTACTTTTTTCTCTATTAAAAATATAACATCGATCCTGGAAAAATAGCTCCATCAGTGAATGAAATGTGGGAATCTGGAGTTTGACAGATAACGGCACATTTCGGTGTTAGTATTTTCTCATTTTGCTAACTGTATTGTGATGATGTAAGAATGTCACTGTCCTTAGATCCAATGCACAGGAGTGATGTCCCCAGTCTGTTCTCAAAGGAACCAGAAAATAAATACACTCATATTTAGAATGTGACAGCACATAAGTCACAAACCCGAGTGACAGGCACAGTGAATTCGTATGGACTATTTTTGGTAAGTTTGAAATTATGTACAAATAAACCATAAAAATCCACACTGCGCTGGCTTCCTGGGGCTCCACAGGCCTTACCTTAGCTACTTATGTCACCTAGTCCCTTCCCAACTTACAGAGTAAGCACTGTCAGCACAACTCTGTCAGCTCACTTTCCCCAGTCGCACGGCTGGGGATAGACGTGACTCGACCCTCGGTCTCTGTACACTCAGACACGGCTCCGACCTGTTGTGTAGCCTGTTTTCCTTTAAAAAACAAAAACTAAAAAATCCTTCCCTGCCCACCTTGTGAGAGAAGCCACCATTTGGGTTCTAGGAACTGTTACTCATGACAACATCAGAGAACTTGTCCCTTCTCTTCCCAGGCCTCAGGGAATGCAAGTTGATCACTAAGGCACGAGCTGGCAGTGAGAACCGCGTGGGACCCTCAGCACTAATTTTGAAAATCCAGAAACCAACCAATAACCTTTATTTTACTTCGAAAACCTCACATAGCCAGTGTGGTAGCGCTCAGCATGTCCAATTTCACTAGCAGCTCCCAATGGGACACTGTCAATTATGTAATAAACATAAAACTTGCACCAAAGGACTGTCTTCCTTAGAATCTGCAAGCTCAGCACCAAAGATCTCTCCCCCAAGACTTCTGTTGAAAGGTCCTGAGGGCGTCCCCAGGGGCTGGGCGCCAGCAGGGAAGAGCCTCACTCTACAGATAAGATGGGAAGCTGGACATGCCCTTAGGAAAACAGGAAGTTCTTCTTAGATCATACAGAGGGAGCTGCAGTCTAGAGACGGACACTACACACCACGGGGTCCCCTGGGGTGGCCACCCCGTCCTTCTCTGCACCCTTATCTGCTTCCCGCCTTCTGAAAACAGTTGCCATTTGAAAAAGTAACAGTGAGCTGCGCAGAGCAAGCTTCTGTGCCAGGGTCAGGAAGAGTCCTGCAGTGAGACCCCAACACCTCCCACGCAGGAGAGACTCTCATCAGCAGCAAATAAGAACAGAGTAAAGGGAGAACGACACAGCTCTGTGAGCCCCTAACCTGGGCAAACAGTAACACCCCGTCAGGGTTCTTCCAACTTGCAAACTTGCATTTTCAAGTTCAAATGACAGCTTCTGTGTGTAAGTACATCATGCAACAGACAACAGCATTTAACAACTCGTTTCATCTTACTTATTAGAAACATTTGTAGTTTATAACAGGAAGAGTCCATGAAGTCTCTTAAGAGCAGGCAGACTGTAGAATTTACCCAGTCACTCTGTATCACTGTCTGCCTGCAGTGAGCTTCCACTACCTAGGACAGCAATCCCTGGTTCCCAAGTACCCGTCACCTGGCGTCCCTCACGTGCATGCTGTGCAACTCATGTTCTTCCTGCTGTTCATCTGTGTTCTCACGTTTGGATTTGGCCTTTTGCTTCGGCTGATGTGATAACATTGCATCTTTATCTGTCAGGGTCTGTTGCCCCTTCCTCCCAGCTAGGGCCTACATACCTACCTTCTGAGTAAAGAAACCGTGCAAAGGGACAGAGGCAGGCTCAGCACCGCCCCTGCTTAAGTTATTAGCGGTCAATGACACCAGTAATAACAGGAATCATACAGAGGTGTACACACTGGACACTGACCTGGGCCAGGCCCTTCTCAGCACTTCATAAGCAGCGTCCCGTTGATTCCTTACATAACCTATGAGGCGGGCACAATATTATGCACATGCTGCAAGTGGAAAACGTGAGTCTCTGACATTTAACTGCCCAAGACAGCAACAGCGACAGTGGGTTCCCGAAAACAAGCGGGCAGCCCGTGACCAACACAATGCCCATCAATTTGGGAGCAAATGAGTAACAAAATGGTTCTTTATCACAATAGTTGAAATAACAGGTTAGAGTTCTTAGAAATAAGTTAAGCAGGGCTGGAGGGCAGCTCGGTGGGACAGCACCTGCCCAGCCAGAGGAGGCCCTGGGTTTACAACTGCCCAGCACCACAATGGTCAGTTCAGTGAACAGAAACTTTTCTTCTTTTGTCTTTGAAATAAATGAGGTGGTAGTGTACTTGATGCCCTAGAGGTGCGATTTCCTAAAGATTTTGTGTTTGGAAGGACTGGGGGGCAGCAGGTACCTGAATGCGCTGAGGTGAGGCTACCGCGGAGTCGGTGGAGATGATCTGGATGCGCGGGGAGGGGCTGGTCATCCCTGGAGATTCCGGCCGATGGGTCTGTGTACGCGGTACCTGTGGGCAAGATCAGAAGGGGTCAGAAAGCCGCCCAGGGGCCCCACCACCGTGCCTCTTGCTTTTGCTGTGACAAACATGCAGCTCTAAGTGTCAGCGCAGGAGGCAAAGGCAGCACTGAGCCACCGCACAGGAGTGCCCTGGAAAGACCACCTGGCCGCCGCAATGCCACTGAGAGTGCGGGAGAAACAGAAGCGTTGGGGTTTGCTCTGCCCGACCTTACAAAGAGCTACCAAGCTAACTTTTCGGATATGACCTGGGAAGTTTGCACCTGTGCGAGCCACCGGTAAGGCTTAAGGTGACTGTTTCTAGAGAAAGGCTCCTAACAACTCTGCCAGGGACCACGGACCAGAGGGACCCAGAACTGGAGGGATCAGTGCCTGGGATCAGTGGAACAGGACTGGAAAAGCCCAGAAGGAGCACCGGGGTCTGGATGTAGTCAGGACCTGCCCAAAGGCGGGGCTCCAGCCGCTCAGTGGTCACCTGGTACCTGAAGTGGGAAGACGTTATTTTCCTTGGCTGAAAGTAGATCATGAAGCAGTACCTTCACAGAACTCCAGAACATGGGCAAGAACGTTTGTTTCTTAATTCATTCTGTGAGGCCAATACGACCTGATACCAAAACCCACAAAGATATAACAAGAAAGAAAGAAAAAGACCAAAAAAACTACAGACCAACATTCCTTATGAATATTAATGTAAAAAATCCTCAACAAAAGAAAGCAAACCAGGGCTGGGCTGGGCTCAGGGCTAGAGCGCTCACCTAGCATACGTGAGGCCCTGGGTTCCATCCTCAGCACCACAGAAAAATAAAGGTATTGTGTCCACCTATAACTAAAATATAAATAAGTTACATATAAAAAGCAAACCAAATCCAGTAGCATATGAAGGATAACATACCAGGATAAGTGGGGTTCTTCCAAAGAACGCGAAGCTAGTTCAACGTATGAAAATCAAACAGTTTAATACACTATATTAAACAATAAAGGACAAAAGCCACATATGATCATGTCAATTGACAGAAAAGGCATTATGACAAAATCCAGCAATAGAAAGACAGTTCTCATCTTGATAACAGGCATCCACCAAAAAACAAAGAAAAAAGAAAACTTTCCCCCTAAGATGGGGAAGACCACAGGAGGCCCATTTCCCCCACCTCCACCAGCCCTGTACTGCAGGGGCCAGAGGTCAAGCAGGGAGAGCGGGAGAGGGAGGGCAGGGCACGCGGGCATCTAGATTGGAAGGAAGAAGGAGACTATCTCTGTCTGCAGATTAAATGGCCTTATATACAGGAAACCTCACAGAATCAACAACCACCACCACCACCAACAAAAAACTCAGAACTGGCAAATGAGTTGCAAGGTCGCAGGGTACAAGACAGACATCCAGCTAACTGTCACATTAGTGATGAACGATCTGAGAGTGACATTAGGTAACAATCTCACTGACTAGAGAAGAATGAGACACTTAGGAATACACTGAACACGGCTAACTAAGATCTGTACTCTGAAAATTATAATCCATCATTGAAGGAAATCAGAGATCACTTAAATAAATGGAAAGAACTTTGTGCTCATGGATTAGATTAGACACTGTTAAGGTGGCCATACTCCCCAGACTGACTCTCAAATTTAGTGAAATCTCTACCAAAATTCTGGATGCTCTTTTATTTCTTTATTTTTTTGGTACCGGGAACTGAACCCAGAGCTCATGGATGCTAGGAAAGTGCTCCACCTTGGTGCCACGTCCCTGGCTCTTCTAATTTTTCCTTTTGAGACAGGTCTTGCTCACCTTCCCAGCTGGCCTTGAACTCTGCCTCAGCCTCCCGAGTAGCTGGGATCACACGTAAGGGCCACCAGGTTCACCCTCCACGTGTTTTGCATCAATTGATCAGCTGATCATAAAATTTATACAATTTCCAAATACAAGGAGCCCAGAATGGCCAAGATAGTTGTGGGCAGGTGGGGAGCAAAGCTAGAAGACTCCGACTTCATTTTAAAACTTATACAAAACCTACAGTAACCAAAACCACATGGGATCCAGAAATTCTGTTTGGGGGCATTTAATCCAAAGATTTGAAACCACTTGGTGGAAGGCACATCTGCACTTCCATGCTTAGTGTACCATTATCTATAAGAGCCAAGTTAGGATGCCATCAACAGTTCAAGAGATGAAGAAATTGTGGTGCATGAATACCACGTTGACACTATTCAGCCTTTTTTAATAAGTCTCACAATAAAAACTAAGCCCTTGAAATGATGAGCATGTTAATGATTCCACACTGGACTCATAGATCTATCACCTTGTACCCAACACAAACTTATCAATTGTCAATTTACAACTAAAAAAAAAAAAAAAACACACACACACACACACAAAACCCTAGTCTTTCCATGAAGACAAAGACGAATGGAAAAGAACACAGAACTCAGAATGTTTACACGTTCAAGTAATTTAGTGGCACTGGGGATTTAACCCAAGGGTGTGCCACATCCCCAGTCCTCTGTCATTCCCAGACAGGGTCTAGTTGCTGAGGCCGTCATCCTTGCGCTTTGCCTCTTGAGTTGCTGGGATCATAAGTGTGCGCCTGGCTCAAATGGTTCTTGATAAAGGTGCTAAGACAATTCATCATGTTAGCCACTAGGCAAGTACTTCTAACAACAACCACAGGAGTGTGTATGGCTGTGTGTGTGTGTGTGTGTGTGTGGTGGTGGGGGGGGGGGTCAGGGTCCTTTCAGTGTTAACATACCTTCTAAGCTTTGTTTTAGACGGGGCACTCCAGAACCAGGAACCAGCCAAGACCACTCAGGCATGCTGGCGCACCCTTTTTAGGTGATACAGTGTAAACTTTGCTCATTATGATACTAACTTCCCCCCACCCCCAGGAGGCGGTCTTTAGCCATTCTTAGAACATGTAATGTATGAGCATGACCTTGAACTGAGCATGCTCAGGACAATGTGCCACCCCCATGTGTGACATGTGATGACAAGTCTTTCCTATAGTGAACAGGTCTGAGACTTTCTAATAAAAGCCCCTTGCTAGTAGGGGCGGTGGCACATGCCTGTCATCCCAATGGCTCAGGAGGCTGAGGCAGGAGGATTGCGAGTTCAAAGCCAGCCTCAGCCACTTAGTGAGACTGTCTCTAATAAAATACAAAAGGGAGCTAGGTTAAGTGCCCCTGGGTTCAATCTTGGTACCACAACAAAAAACAGCAGCCCCTTGGCTTTCTTTGCTCAGGGAGGTGCTGCTTTGAGAGTTCTCTCTAGTGCCCTCCGTACTTTTTACCTCCTGGCTTTGTAATGTACTATGTTTGGTTACAAATGGGCAAAATAGTCTTTTTCAATCACTGCTGATGAGACAGCTAAATGCGGGAGGATGAACTTGGGACTCCTACCTTGAGACTCCTACAAAATATTAAAACATATCAAAGATCGAAATGTAAAAGTCAAACTACAAAACTCTCAAAAGAAAACAGGTATACATCTGTGAATTTGGATTAGGTGATGGTTTGGGGAGATGACACCAAAAGTATAACAACAACAACAAAAAATGTCAGATAAACTAAACTTCAAAATTAAGAACTTTTGTGTTTCAAAAGACACCATCAAAAAAATGAAAGGGTAACCCACAAAGTAGGAGTAGATTCTTGCAAACCATATATTTGATCCACACATCATACATTAAAAACTATTAACATTAGTAAGAAAAGACAGATTTAAAATGGGTAAAGGAGGAGACGGCAAAGGGGAGGGAAGAGAAGGGAGGAACAAGGGGTGTAAAAAAGACGTGGAATGAGGTGGACACCGCTCCCCTAGGACACATATGAAGACACAAATGGTGCGACTGTACTTTGTGCACACCAGAGACATGAAGAAATGTGCTGTGTGTGTGCTATGACTTGTCATGCATGCTGCTGTCATATAACAAATTAGAATAAAAATAAACTTTTAATAAGCCAAGATGTTAAAAATAACAAAATCCTCACACAGAAGGAGGCTGGCTGGTGCTCCAGCTGCAGTGAGTTGGGAATGATCAGATCAGTGGCTTCTTGTGGCTGTTCTTAAAGCCACTGGATTGACACTTCGAGACAGAAGAAAAAAAACTGGGTAAATGAGACATTTCTCAAAAAAGATAAATAAATGGCCAATAAGCAGAGGAAAATGTTCAATATCATTAGTTATTAGGGAAATTTACATCAAAGTGACAGCAAGATGCCACTTCACATCCACTACAATGGCTACAAGACAGACGGATGATAACAAGTGCCTACAACCTAAAGAGCCTGGGACCCTCACACATGCGCTGCTGGTAGTGAGAGATGAATCAGGGATATAAGAACACCCGTCTCAAAAAATGCTGATAAACCGTTGGATGCAGAACGAATAACTTGTAATATCACACTTAAAGCACAAGCAGCATAAAGAAAATAGATAAAATACATGAAAAATCGTCAACATTAACAACTTCTGTACTTCAAGGACAATATCAAGAATGTGAAAAGAAAATCTACCAGATGGGAAAAAATAATTTGTATGTATTTGATAAGGGGTTTGTATCCAGAATATGTGAAGAACCCCTGTAACTTAAGGCCCCCACCATCAAACAGGATCAAAGGATCAACCAGACATTTCTTCACAGAAGATCTACAAATGGCCCATAAGTAAGGAAAGATGACGTCACTGGGAATACAATCAAAAACCAGGCGAGCGCCCACCAGGACACGGTGACTTGAAAGGCCAGCAAGAGCAAGTGCTGTCAGGAGGAAAGGGAACCTCACACACAGCTGTGGGAACCCGACGTCACAGTCCCTCTGAAAACCAATCTGGCAGTTCCTGGGAAGCTTACCATGGAGGTAGATCACTTATCCAGCAGTGCCACTTTTCAAAGAATAAAAACATGTCCACAGAAAAATGAGCTCACGAGGTTCCTAACAGCATTGTTCCTAATTAATAGCTCCAAATGAGAACTCGATACTCATCAACTAACGAGCAAAATGGCACACGCCCACAGGGCACACTATTTAGCAGTTATCAGGAGTGAAGTGCTGGCACAGGCTAGGACCAGCCGAGCCCCGAGGCACATGCTAAGCAAAAGACCCAGGCACAAGACAGCAGGCCGGGCGGTTCCATTTACCTGAATGTCCAGAAGACAGACCCCTAAACACACACAGTCAGTTAGTGGTCCTGTACGGCTGGGGTGGGGATAACAGGGGGCTGGGGTTTCTTTTTGGAGAAATGAAAATGTTCTGGAATTAGACAGTGACAGTGGTGACAGGTGCATAACCTTGTGGATCTGTGAAAGCCACGAATTGGACACTTTAAATAGGTGAATTAATTGCAGGTCATGTGAATGGCATCTGAGTAAGGCTGTGAACTTTTTTTAAACAATGAACAAAAAAACCTCGTTGAAGCCACAGTACAAGGGACTGGGACAGTGGTCACCTCTAAGGAGGAGCCTGAGAGCTCCTGGACTTTTGGGAAATTCTACTCCTAACCCGGTGGTGGTTCCGTGGAAATGGTCTCTGGGAAGTTCACCGAGTTACACATTGGTAAACTTTAAACGTACATGCAAATTGATCTTTAACGTAACAACTGTACTCAAAAAGTGTTTTGCTGAGACCACAAGAGCTTGCCAAGTCAACAAGCCACAGTGACCACAGTCCAAGCTTTACTTGAGGAGCATGCACTTTGTCACCCTGGAGCTGTGTGCTAGATGCATAGAGCCACGGGCAGTGACCCTGCCTTCAAGCCTCCGTGGAGAAGGCTGGAGGGCTACAGGGCAGCGCAGGTGGGGCCCGAGGGCACTGGCCCAGCGAGAGCTTGGCGACCTGCCTGAGCGACAGAGAGGGCAACCCCTGAATTCTGGCCTCCTTACTGCCTAGGGGTGCTTGCACATTCTACGATTCCTTTTATATGAGAAGCCAAAAAGATGGCCCGAGAGAAGGCCGGGGTCACAGTGACCATGGGCTCAGCAATAAATTCTGACCCAGAGAATAGCCTGAAACATCCCTGTGATTCTGCGTCGGAATGCTTAATTCGGGAAGTGACAGGGTGAGAGGGAAATGTCTGAGACCCCCCACTCCCGAGTGGCAGTTTAGGCTCGGTCCTTCCCACAGCGAGGCTCTGATGGGACACCTCGACAAAGCCCCACAGTGGTGTGAACTCAGTCCAGCACTGCGACCAGCCAGCCAGGCGGGCAACCTCCTCTCCCCGAGAAGCAGGACTGTGATAAAGGGGCCACCTGGTAGCAGGACACCAAGACACTGGAGGCCTTCCACTCGCTGAGAATCTTTCCCACCTGCCACTCTGCTGGCAGTCAAGATGGGGCCTTCGCTTCAGCCCACTTTCTGCCCCTGCGACAGCTCAAGGTGCCGAGGACAGAGTCACTCAGTTTATGTGGATGTGTGAGTGCCTGCCTGGCGACACCCAGGTGTGTGCCAGGCCCTGGTGAAGACATTTGCACTTTCAACAAGAAACTTCGAGTGCCAAGGATTCTGTCAACACCACAGGCACGCGGTGGGACAGTGGGTTGGCTGTGGGCCTTCAGGGCACGGTGTCCAGCTCAGGAGGAAAGGGAGAACCCACCTGCTCATCTCACTTCCTTTGCCCAGTGAAGAAGGCTCCCCCACACGCCTGCTGTCCCAGAGTGGACCACGGCCTGGTCCCCTTGCCAGCCCTTCCTGGCCTCCCAGGGGATGACGCCTTCCCCTGGGCTCCACAGCCTGCGTCTCCGCTGTCTCCCAGGAAGGCTTCCTGTCCATGGCTCCTCAGAGGGGCAGGCTGAGCCCTCCTTCTGTTCCAGGCCCTCGGTGAACCTTAGGGAAGCAGCAGGGAGCCTCAGACCCTGGGCCTCCACTCGCAGCTCTGCCCATCAGCCACCCGTAGGTGTGGCTCACCCAAGCAGGCGGGGAAGCCGGGCAGGTTTCTCCCCAGTGGGAAGCCCCGTGTCACTCTGGGTCAGCAGCTTCTCTATCCTGTCCCAGCTTTAACCCACCTTGGGGGTGTTTTGTTTGTTTTTATTTTTTAAGAAATAAATATTAGGAAACCATTCTGGGTTCCCGGGCAGTCATTTGCTGAAAGACATGCATCCATGTTGACGAAGGGGCTCGACACAGTCGATGGTGCAGACCTTACGATTTCTCGGTCTCCAGTGTATTCTGGGGTGTGCTGGCCACGTCCCCCCAGTCACCATCAGGGCGGCGGAGCTCACACCAGTGGACACCCAGCGCACAGACCCACATCTTACAGCCACAGTGGAGACCCTCCAACTCCCCCTTAACACTTCCCTGGAAACGAGGTAAATGCCTGAGGGGGTAAGCATTTGGGACAGCGGCCACCTCCAGGGACACATGGGACACATCCTCCTTTCTTTATTTCCAAAAGACCATTAAACAGCAAGGGTGCGGAGGGGTCATCGGGCAAAGAGTCCACCGGCTCTGCGTTGCAAGCTGCACCACAGACAGGGACGGATGTTGGCTGCTGGGCTTCAGAGAGCTTCCCCTCAGCCCACAGCACTCAGAGCTTGGGAGGCCGCCTGTGAGCCTGCGCCCAAGGATTACTTCTCTGGATGACCCCTAAATCCTGCTCTTCTTTACGGTAAGTCAGTGAAGGAATGAAACTAAACATTATAAATGGCCATCACTTATACCAGACTCGATTTTCCAGCTTTGTTATTTTCTAGCTGTTCATTTGGTTTTCATATTTATTTTTTAGTTTTAGGTGGACACAATATGTTTACGTTATTTGTATGTGGTGCTGAGAATCGAACCCAGTGCCTCACGCATGCTAGGCGAGCGCGCTACCACTTGAGCCCCAGCCCCCCGTTTGGTTTTAAAAAAGGGAAAACTGTACCCCTCAATTTCTTGGCATAAAAACAAAGATCCAAAGTCAACAACTACTTCCCATCATTACGTAACAACAACGGTTAGGAGCAGCACAGTTCCGAGTGCTTTGGTCACAGGTAGATTAACCTGTCAAAAGAAACGACAAGCAGACAGCTCCCGCCCCACCTGATTTCGCCAGTGTACCCTAACGCCACCTGGCCAGGAGCTTAACCCAGCAGCACACATCACACTGAATTCCTTCTAATACACAATGGTGTCAGAATCCTCTGCTGTTCTACCAGCTGCTTTAGAACACGTGCCTACTGAAATGCACCCTGTGACACAGAGGCTCACCCAGAAGCAGGAAGGGGATAGCCGGCAGATCTGCAGTCCTGTTGTCACACTTACCATGCCAACGGCTCCTGCAGCTTTATTTACATTTTCCCTCAGCAGCCTCCAGGCCAAACAAGGCCCAACAAGGGAATTCACAGGCCTGAGCTTCCCAACCCCGCCAGTGCAGATTCCAGACGGGGCTGTTCAAAGATGCCCTCTCTGTGACCCCGCTCTGCTGAAGGTCAAGTACACTATCACTCCCTGTAACCAAGGAAGCAAAATCGACATGCTCCTGCTGTGTCACCAGCTGCTGAAGCAGCCTGTCTTATTAACAACAGGATTAACTGCTTCTGGAAAAGACGCGCACCCTGCTTTACGAAGTTCTCCCTTCACCCAGATTGCTGCCTTTGCTCAATTCTCTCCTGCAGCCTCCTTCCGCTTAGAGATCACCTTCCCTAAGGGCTCACAGAACATCACCATGGGGTCCAGTCGGTCAGAGCAGGTTTAAAACTGTAAGGAGGGAAGATCTGGAGAACCAGATGATCTGCACATAACACCTGCAACCTCACACGAGGCCGGCTGATGTTTTTACGAATCCAGGGTCTCTGAAGGTTCCTCTTTCAGCCAAAGGGAAGACAACAACCTAAACACAAGAACAGGGCCAAGGCTAGGGCTCAGCGGTGGAGCACTCACCTAGCACGTGCGAGGCCCTGGGTTCAATCCTCAGCACCACATAAAGATAAATTAATGAAATAAAGGCAGACAGGCACGCACACACACGAATACCCACAAGAGTGACAGAACTGAGCTAATCTCCTACATCCAGTTGGTGGAAACCAAGAGAACTGCAGGCCCAAAGAGGCTTGAGTCTCAGTCTCAGGCCCCCAAGGTCACTGAAGAAAGGGACCTCCTGAAGTCACAGTGAGGGTACAGGTGGGGCTGCAAGTGACCCAGATTCTGAGGCTTTCAGACAAGAACACCTGTCACTAAGCCAGCCTGGGCAGTCTCCTGTTGGACACGGGTTAATATGCAGCAAACGATGCATGAGAAGATGGTGTCACCACAGAACAGACTGCACAGAAGCCCAGGGAAGGAGCCGGAGGAAAGAGGTTGTGAATACGCTTCCACAGGGTTGCAGCAGGAGGCTGAGAAAGAGGATGTATTAAAAACAAGTTCACGCTGAGATTCACCACAAATTTCAACTCGGACACCAGTATGCACACTAACTTAAAGCAATGCAGTTCAACAAATATGGCACCCACTTTCCAGATTGAACCACACACCCAGGAATCTCAATCCAAAAGGGAAAGACATGACTCGGTTTTTTGAGCAGGTAAAATAGGAGTCGTTCCATCTCCACAGCTATTTGAAGTCTTTTTTTTTTTTTTTTTGGGGGGGGGGTTTACTGGGGATTGACCCCCAAGGCCCATATCCACTTAGGTACCTCCCCAGGCCTTTTTATTTATTATTATTTTAAAATATTTTTTAGGTGTACATGGACATAATATCTATATTTTATTTATTTATTTTTCTGTGGTGCTGAGGATCGAACCCAGTGCCTCACTCATGCTAGGCAAGTGCTCTACCACTGCACCACAACCCCAGCCCCTTATGTTTTATTTTGAGACAAGGTCTTGCTAAGTTGCTTAGAGCCTCACTAAATTGTTGAGGCTGGTCTTGACGTTGATCTTCCTGCCTCAGCCTCCCAAGCCACTGGGATCACAGGCGTGTGCCACCACACCTGGCTAGCTATTTGCAATGCTAAGAAACCTAACATTGCATTCACTAAGTTTGCTCAATTAAAGATGCATAGTTTTTTCTTTCTTAGATGGGTTAAAAGAGGAGTTTATCTAAAGCCGATTTTTGGTTTTAGCAGAAAAAATGGTTTCATTTTTATTGATTCACTATTTCCTACACCAATAAAAGACTACAACTTTAAAGACTTTTTAAAGTATGAACCACTAAAGGTGAACCTCAATGCCGGGAGATTTCAAGGAAGAAGGTGCTTGTTTTCTGCCGCAGATCGTGGCTTCACTGTGTCACCACATCAGGGGGACTCTCTGAACCTGTGCTTCTGTGTAAGGTACGGCTCTTCTGCAGGACAGCAGGCTTCCTCACGGCCTCCTTTGGACAATTCCTGTTTTTCTCTTACATTACATACAAGTCTCCTCCTTATTCCAACAGTACTTCTACTCCAGTCCCACTGTGTGCGTTTCCCCTACAGAAGAGCTTTATCTCCCTACCACCCTTCAACCATCACTCCTCCACAGCATCCTCTATGGCCCCTAGGGCTACGCACTGACATGAACCACCATTTCACAACAAACTGCTTTCCTTTTGTTTCCCAAATGTAGCTAATATATTGATTTTTGAAGTTATTTCTGTACAAGTGGCTACATTTTCTATGAATATCATTTTGGTACAGTAAAAGGTCATCTTAAAATATACTAATAAAAAGAGGGCTCTAGGTCAGAAGGAATTGAAAACCCCTAGAACAAGGGACCACACTGCATGCTCAATGAATGGATCAGCACCTGGGCTCATTTAATTAGAGTCCAGCTATCAGTGTGAGGCCCGGTGTTTAAAATAAGAAAAAACTGTTAACAACTGTTCACACACACTCCCAACTTGGAAAATACAATTTGACTGGGCTTTCAACTCAGCTTCTTCCTGTGTGTAGAAATACTCCCACATGTGAGCCCAAGGAGAGAAGCACAAAGATGATCCTTGCAGTACGACAACTTAAACACACACCTACAGTGGAGTGGCCAAATAGAAACCCGATCTTTGGTAATGCTATATAATTAATAGGAAACAGAATTATGTATGTATCTCTATATTTGAGCCACAGTTAAAATATTAACTTCATCAAGGGATCATATTGATCAGAATCTCACATCCAGTGTGATTCCATTTACTTCCAACTTAAAAACGTACGCATCCCTGGGGCTGAGTATGGAGCTCAGTGGTACAGAGCTGGCCCAGCGTGCAGGAGGCCCAGCACTGCAGAAAGCAAAAACAAAATTCCCACAACAACTAAGAACTATATATTTCTATAGTTAAATATGTCTGAAGGCACTCAGGAAAAAAGTCTGGAGGTAACACACCCAACTAAAAACCAAGAAATTTCAAAAACTTGGTGTCATTCAGGCCAGTCTACTGATTACATGGTGATTAAGTTAAAAAGTTGATTAAAGATGAAGTGAAACCTAGAATTAGCTATAAACGCCTACAGAAAACATAGGAGAAAATCTTTGTGAACTAAGATTAGTTAACAATGTTTAGATAGATAGGATATAAAAAACCCAAATAATAAAAATGAAAAAAATACATTAAACTTCATCAAAATAAAATCTGTTCAAGAGACATATCAAGAGAATCAAAAGATGTCATAGATTGCAAATATTTTCTTCCAATATATCTGAATAAATAACATGCATGCAGAATATATTTTAAAAACCCCAAATTTAATAAGAAAACAAAGACCTCAATTTAAATAAATAGGCAAAAGATTTGAAGAGATATTTCAAAGAGGATATATGGCAAATAGGCACAAGAAAAGATGCTCAACATTAGTCATAAAAGAAATGCAAATTTAAAACCACAAACTAGTGCACATCTAAGATTAAAGATACCGATTACACCAAGTATTGGCAAAGACACAGAGCAACCAGAACTCTGTGGCACAGCTGGGGGGAATATGAACTTGTATAAGTTTTTTGGAGAACAATTTGTGAATTCATTAAAACAGGAAAAAAACAAAAACAAAACAAAACAGTGGTTGCCTGGGGATGGATGTAGCTAGAGTGGTACTTGGAAGACAATATATAATCTAGTATTTGCATTAGAAAAGAAGAAACAAGTCAACAAGGTAGGAATCCATCCTAAGATAAAAAAAAAAAAAAAAAAAGCAAAAGAAAATAGAATAGGGACAGAAATTAATCAAAGACAAAACAATTTATAAAAGTCATAAAGGAAAAATGACAGTATTAGGGATGAAGGGGCTATAACTAGAGATGCTTCAAATCTTAAAAATATAAAATAAGCATATTCTGAACAACCGTATGACGATAAATTTTCAAATTTAAGACCAAATGGACAATTTCTTAGGTGGAATCATAAAAATTTTTCTAGGTACTAATATTTTACTGGCAAGTTCTACAAGCATCCCAGGAACACCAATTCCAACTTCATGTAAATTATTAGGGCACAGAAAATGAAGGAATCTTCTTTCACTCCATTTTAGAAGATGTGAAAAACTCAAGAAAAATTATAAGTTACAATTAAGAATAAGAGAAAGTCTTTAATCTGATAAAAAGTCAATAAAAGCTCACAGAGCTGCTAAAAGCCTTCTTTTACAATGACGAAGGGCGAGGCAAGGATGCCTACTATCGCCACTTCCATTTGACATTGTACTAGACTATCCAAACCAGAATAGTAAAGAAAAAGCAAAGAAAAATGTAAAACTACCATTAAATCAGAGGCCATCAAAACCCAAGTGAGTTTAGAATTAACAGAATTAATAAGAACAAACTGCTCAAGTTTAAAAATAAAATAAAAAACCACTTGCATTTCTATATGCCAGCAAGAACTGGACATTAAAATTTTAATCTGATATTTATAAACAGCATCATAAAACAAAGTATTAGGAAACGCTAGATCTTTTTGGGAAAAAAAAATTTGCCATGATAGATTCTAAACTCCAACATCAATATCATAAAAATGTAATTTTCTTCAAATTGATTAAGTATTTGCAAATCTCAATTTTGGAAGCCAACAGGCGTTGTTTCTGTATGTATATAATGTAACAAATTAATTTAAAAATTCACATTTAAGTTGTAAGGACTGAGAAAATTCAAGACCCTCTTAAAGATGAATAATAAAGTTATGGATCCTTGACCCTTATAAATCCTCATCTTAGGCTAAAATGTCAATTCCAAGAGGTTCAAAATTCTAAATCTAGAAAGTTCAACTTTAAATCTTCCAGAAAACAATCTAAGAATCATGGCCATGTGGTAGGGAAGACCTCATAAATAAGAGATGGGCAACGCAACCCCCAAAGATAAGGGCTGATGAAGCATCATGAGGAGTGTGAACCCCTCAGTGACAGTTCCTCACCTGCCTGACTTGCACAAGGCTGACGGGTTAGCTCTACCACTGTTCCCAGGGGTGCTTCTCTACCCTAATAGAGTCCACGACCATACTGGACACCTGAGCACCCTGGGCTTGAACCCTAACACATACTTTGATTTTGAGGACCTGCTTAGCATGTGCAAGGCTCTGGGTAGGTCCATCCTCAGCCCTCGCACACACACAGCGACAGGCTTTAAGACTGAATGAGATCACACACTTACACAGCTCAGGGTGTCTGGCACACACGAGGGTTACCGTTACGATGGATGCTCTGCTGTCATGTTATCTCTAAATGTGTGACCTATGAAACTGTCACAGAAATGATGTCAGAGCACCAGTGGAAACCAAACTGATTCACAGTGACCGCTCCCAACTCTGCAAAGCTTTGTATCATTGGGTGACATCACAGGATTGGGGGGGAAGGCACAGCATTGTGTATGTTGCCTGCTCACATCAGGACCATCCCCCGCCACACGTCCCCCGTCCTCCGTCCCACTGCGCGCTTCCCCCAGTCTTTATACATTGCATACGTTTCTCTCAAGTCTCAGGCAGGAACTCGGCATCTTTAACCCTTCCTCATATTTTCTTCCATAAAACTATTTTCACTTTAAGACAAAATCCTGTACTTAAGTTTCATTATTAGGATTAATGTATCTTTGTAACTGTGCTATTTTTATTTTTATTAGGGTTATTATTTCTGCTAGTTCCCGGTCTGTGCCAAGTCCTATTTTTCTATAAGCTGTTATTTTTAGCGTACAGAACACAGGGTTTTCAGAAACACCCGCATTATGTAATGTCAGAGACGTCCACTTTCCAACTCTTAGAGAGCAGAAGAAATCTTACCAATGTAGTCCTGCAGGGGATGCAGTTTGATTCAATCAATACAGACCAGGGAGGGCAGGGACATCATACAGGATGGACACAGCCACCCAGCGAAATTCCACTGCAGGATTAAGGACATGCATCTGCTCACCCTAGGAAGGGAGCGCGGTGCTCAGGGCGAAGACCAGCCGCACGCACTGCACCCTGGAGGCTCCCGATCCAGCCCCCCAAAACAGGTCCCTCTTCTGATGAAGACTCTCCGATGGCTCCCAGCACATGGGAAACAACATACAAGTCCCTCACCGCAGCCTATAAGGCCAAGATGCTGTGGCCCGGCTTCTCCCCCTGACCCCGTCCCCTCTGCCCTGGGCTCCTGCCACACAGGCCTCACTGGGGCTGTCCTGTAGGGAGACATTCTATAGAATAGGAAGACACTCTCTGGAATATTCCAAGCGTCATCCCCTGCTTCCCTGCCTAGTATGCCCCCCACCTCTGTAGCCTCACCCCAGAAACTCACAAGAACCACTCCTACACCATTCAGGTCTCCATTTAAACGCCACCGTCTGAGATCCTCCTGGACAAACCCAGACATTAACTCCCATGGGTCTCTTCCCCAAAGGAGCATCCCGACACTGACATTTTAGTTGTGGTGAGATATTCACCGTCTATTTCTAATAGAATAGAAACTCGTGTTGCAAAGCCTTCATCCAGCATGCAGGAAGCACTCTAACAATTTCATGATAAATAAATGGGATATTTCTGGAGCCCCTTGAAGTCCATCAGTGAACAATGACAATTTCTTTACAAGGACAAGTACTTCCTGACCTCCCGTTAAATGCAGAGAACTGGTACATCTGCTACCCCCATTTCTTTACCAAATCACATTGCAGTATGAGTAAATGAACAATAATAAAAAATGCCCAAATGCACAAGGACAAAAAGAGCAGTCAGGAGATGAGGGGGGTCACAAATGCTAAGAAACGTGGGAGCCGGACAGCAGATGGCGGGTGGAAGCTGACCCGGCAGAAAGGACACAGCTGCAGAGGCGCACACCACCGAGGAGCTGGCCCACGCCCCCTCAGAGCCCTGAGAAGGCTCCATCTGGGACTCTGGGTCTCAGACAGCTGGGCTAAGAAGCAGGCCGAAAACCAGGGTCCAGTTTTCCGTGGTGAGGAGCAACCCCCGACCACCACACCGGGCCTCACTCCACTGCAGGAAACGGGAAGTCTGTGTGCAGACATGCTGAGCAACAGGCCCAAACCCAGAGACGACACATCTGCCCGGTGAAGGATCCAGCCCTGACCCCTCCCCTCTAAGAGGTATGGAAAGGTGATGCGTCACCAGCTGCCAGGGTGGCAACTAAAAGACCACACAAACACAGAAATGCTTTTTTCGGGGGTCAGGGACGGCTCAGGCAAGGGAAGAAAGGGAGGCAAGAGCCAAGAGAGACAGCACCCCCGAAACCCCTCTATAATTGGGGAGAAGACATCCTGTAGAATATTCCACCCAAATAAGGCAAGGGATAGGATTTTGAAAAGTGGAGTCTTGTGTGGGATGTCCTGTGGTCAGCAGACTGATTGACATCTTGGCTAGTCACACCCACTGCGTGGGTCACAGGCAGAGCGGGAGGAAGGCGCAGGGCAGTGCTCAGCCCATCAGCAGCAAGGCCCCCACACACAGCCTAGGGTGCCTCCGACAGTGACCTAAGGAAGGGTGACCCTCCACCCCGGCCCCACTCCTATGTCCTGTGCCACAGCTTTCAAACAGACTAGGACAGGACAGCGGCAACAAGGCCTACACCTCTCAGACACGAAACTGGAGAATTCTCGCCTGGAAAAACTTGAATATTCAACTCTAAGAAAGCAACCTACAGACAGCGGCAGGGGCGTGGCGCCCAGCCCTGAGAGTGAAAGACGAACAGGAGGGAACGAAGCCATCAGCTCAAGGGTCCAGACTCCAGCTCATCAGAAGTTCTAGAAAGAGTCTTGAACAAAACTGAGGAAGAAATTCTCAGAGAAATAGTATAAAGCAATTTCCTAAAAGAGGAGGATGTAGATTTCTAAACCCAAAGAACCACCTGAGCCCTGAGCATCATGGATTTGAAAAACGCACCCACTAAGGGACAGACTGTGAACTTCAGAACCAAGGGGTAAAGAGACCATCTTAACAACGGGGTGGGGGGGTGGAAGGTGTCAGGGGCCAGGCCCAAGGAGGAGGCTGCAGCTCCAGCACCGCCCAGGGGGAGGCGCAGGAGGTCCCCAGAGCAGCCTCAGCCCAGTGAGGCCTTCTAGAGAGAAGCACCAGAGCGGCCTTGACCTTTCAAAAGCAACGCTCCAAGCTGAGAGAATGAAACGCCTTTGAAACTCTGAAGTAAAACCACTTTCAACTTCGGTTTCTATTCCTAAACTCCCAGCTCAGCACGGGAGAGTAGATCAGGACAGGTTCAGATCTCAAAGATCAAACTCCACCTGTCTCCCAGGCACCTTTTCCCAGGAAGCCATGGAAGCATGTTCTCCATAAAAAACAAAGAAAGAAAAAGTAATGAAGAAACCAGGAGAAAAACAGGGACTCAAGGAAACAAAGAATCTGAACGAGAGAGAAGGGCTGACCAAGCCAGAAACACAAGCAGGAGGGGGGCAGAGGGCCTGAGGAGGAATGCTTCCACAGGAAAGAAGCACCGGAACATTCTTCTGATGTATCTGTATGGAAAACAGCAGAGAGTCTCCCAAGGCCACTGGAGACACCAGGAAGCAGGTGGCAGATTATACAACAGCACAATGGCTCCTGCGGTGCACAGATACGTCTTATTGGGATGATGGAGGGAAGAGATGTGGGCGTACGGGTCACTTAGACCATGAAGTCCCCCATCCATGATGGCGAGTCAAAAGAAAATGTCCAGTCAGAAATAAAAGCAGAGTTATTATTAGATGTTACAGCAACAAACAGGATTATAAGTAAGTACTATAGGTAACTGTGCCCCCCAAATTGGACAACCTAGACGTCACCTAGGGACCAATTCCTAGAAACACACAACCTACGAACACTGATGAAGAAACAGAGGATCAGAGTAGACCTAGAACTATGAGGAGATCAAATAAGCAATCAAACCTTCCAAAAGAGAAAAGCGCTCCACCACATGGCTTCACCGGGGAATCCTATCAAATATTTAAAGAAGATTTTCACCCATCCTTCCAACTCTGCCAAAAACTGAAGAGGAGGGACTCTCCTAACTCATTCTATGAGGCCAGCATCACCTGGTGCAAAAGCCAGACACAGGAGAACTGCAGCCGACCGTCACCATCCAATGATGCCACCATCCTCAAGGACACACCAGCAAACTGAACTCAGCATCGTGTTAAAGGGGTACGCAAGCACGACCAGGAGCGGTTTACTAAAGAACGCAGGAGTGGCTCCAAACACCTAAACTCATCAGTCACACGCCCTATTGGTGTAATGAGGGAAAACCACCCACACAATCCTCTCAGTTGATGGAGAAAAAGCAGCCTGACAAAATTCAATCCCCTTTAGGATCCAGGCGCTCAGCCAAGTAGGAACAGAGGAGATCACCTCCACATAGCGCAGGCCTGGCGTGAAGAGCCACTGCTGATGGCAGTGCCTTTCAAGGACGGCAGACTGGGGGTTCTCCTCTAAGATCAGGGAGGAGCCAAGAATGTCTGCGCCTTGGCCACTTCTACTCAACACCACGGAAAGTTCTAGCCCAAGCCATCAGGCAGAAAAGGGGGCAGGGGCAGCCAAATGGGAAAGGAAGAGAAAGTATTTCCATTTGTAGCCGATGTGATCTGATATGCTTGCCTCACACATGAGAGGCACTGGGTCCCACACTCAGCACCACATAAAAATAAATAAAGTAAATATACTTAAAAAAATAACCGAGGGAAAAAAAAAAAGACTGAAAACTACAAAACACTGCTGTAAGTGATTACAGAAGCCCTAAGTAAGTGGAAAGGTATCCCATGTTCATGGAGTTGGAAGACACTGTGATGTCAAGATGCTGAAAATACCCAAGCCACACTGATTCAGCAATGCCTATCAAAATCCCGATGATTTCTTTTCAGACACACAAAAGTATATCCCAACATTCTGATGGCACCTCTAGGCACCATCTTGAAAAGGAAGAACAAAGCGACATGTCTCACTGATTACAAAACTTACTACAAAACAGTCTAGTTCTAGCATAAAAAGCACATATACATAGACCAATTAAATAGAATACATCCTAAACCTTGAGAATATTAAGCTAAATGAAATAAACCAGTCACAAAATAAGCTCTGTGTGACTCTCCTTGAAAGCAGGACGGTGGTTGTGAGGGGCTGTGGGGGGTGGCTCTTCACAGCAGCACTGCTCACAGTAGCCAAGAGGTGGAAGCAACTTAAATATCTATTGAAGGATGGATAGATAAATAAAATGTGGCCCAATGGAATATTAATCAGCCTTAAAAAGGAAGGAAATTCTGACACACACTACAACACAGATGAGCCTTTTGGACATTATGCTAAGTAATATGAGCCAGTCCCAAAATAGGTGAGTTTCCTAGAGTTGTCAGATGCATAGAAAGAATGGTGGGCAGCCAGGGCGCAGGGGAAACGAGAATGGGTAGTCAGTGTTTAATGGGTACAGAGTCAGTTTGGGAAAGATAAAGGAAGTGCTGGCCACGGACAGCGGTGACTGGCAGTGGACGTGCACAGCAGTGTGGAGGTGCTCCACACCAGCAAGCTAGCTTTAAGATCCACGTATGTGCACTACTTGAACAAGAAAATGCAAACTGTCCAGACTGTAAGAGGGCAGAATTCATCAAATTTCATCAGCCTGACTTGGGTCTTGCAGGACACGGACACCTGAAACGTGAGCAACAGCAGCTCTGTCCCTTGAGCCCCGTCCCTGCACTGGGCAAGCTGTATGTCTAACACCCCCCTACATGGAAGCGACAGTTTAAGTTTTCTGCAGTGAAGATGTCAGAGTCTTCATGGTAAAAAAAATAATAATAAAGGTGTAAGATATGACTTTCTCACCCATGGCAGGATCTCCCTGTTCAGAGTGTCTGGCCACTGGGAGCCCCTTCAACACCCTGGGGACCAGGGAAGAGCTTGGCCAGATCTGTAAAGCCACCCCAAGGCTACTGCAGAGACACATGCCACTTACAGGGTCGCTGTATGAGTGACTTACTTCCTCCTGCTCACAGGCATTCAAAATGCTTCAGCAAGTGAACTTCAAAATCTCCTAACTCAAAATATCTTAGAGCTGAGAAGTGCTTCTGTGCAGGTGACCCTGTGGGACAGCGCCTGTGTATTTACATGTGTGCAGGTGTTTGTTTTAAATTTCTAGTCACCAAGGGAAACCTTAAATGTTTAAAAAGTACTGCAGCATCTTTAGAAAAAGAATCATTTCTTTCATAAATGAAAAGCAAAATTTGATATGACTCAAGGTCTCACTGCATCCGTTGCCAATCCTTATCTGTCAACTACCCTCTTTTTTAATTAACTTCCATAGCTGACAGGCATTGGGGTTACACTGCAGCCAGCAAAGGAAGGTTTCCAATTTCTCCGCATCTTCGCCGACACTAATTAATTAATTCTAACCAACCTAATGAATGTTAAATGGTACTTATTGTGGCTTTAAGTGAAAATTAATCAAATAAAGAATAGAAAAGTGATAGGGAAAAAAACTGACAAATCCAAAAGCTTTGGTCCTTTGAAAAGATCAACAAGTCAACACTGAAAAACTTTCAGCTAGACTGAGCAAACTAGGGAGAAGACTCCAACTCCCACCGCCTCAAGGGAAGCAGAGAAATTACTACTGACCCCACAGAAATGAAAAGGATCACTGAGATCAGGCAACCTGGCTGCAGTCCCCACTCCTGACCACTATGCTAAGCTGTGAGTACCTGAATCATTCTGACATCAGACATCAAACTGTTGTTTTGTACCATCCAACTTCCTGTTCTAGAAAGTTAATCCGGGGACTCTAGAGAAAGTCATTTACATAACTAACCACCGCTGCAGGAAAAGCATGCCACTGACTGTGATCGCAGCTACCTGTTCGGCAGGAGGATCGCCTGAGCCCAAGAGTTTGAGGCCAGCCAGGACAACACAGTGAGACCCCATCTCAAAACAAAGAGCACAACTTAAAACAACAACAAAAAAAACCAAGTGAATAATTTTTAAAAATCTATTAAAGCTTACTAAACCTCTCTTAAACATTATTATTGGCACTTCCAAAAACTCTTTACACATTATTTTATTGAATCCTCACACCAGTCCTAAAGGACGGGTAGGTACTACTATCACTCTCACTTTCCAGCTGAGGAAACCAAGGCACAACATCGCCCACCCAGCAGGTGACAGGGCATGATCTCAAGGCCCACAGCTCCACGTGGGGGAACCTTTCTACCAGGATCCCGCCCCTTCCTACTCACTCCTCTCTGTGGCCCATCTCATGCACAGCCCCTGGACAGGGGATTCCTGGGGAGTAGCCTGTCCTGTCATCCGCCAGTACTCACTCGGGGCCTCCGCCCACCCCCCCCCACCCCCCCACCCCCGCCTATGGGAGAGAGGCACACACGCTCCTTCACAGTTCACTGACCAAATGAGCTGTCCCACACCCCACACTGTTCAGAACTCTTCAATGTGGGTACTTTACTCGCCCCCAGGTACTGTCTAGCGTTGAGACGGTCAACTCAAGGATCTCCTGCTCACTTCACTGATCTGATTATATACAGCTTAAGTTCATTAAGCTCAAAATTTCCAAGAACACACATACTTACCCCTTAAAAATAATAACGATGGGGAATGGTCTAAGTGGGAAGATTGTTCTTGCATGCAAAATTAACGATAACTTTTTTATTTATTTTTGGTAATGGGGAACGAACCCAGGGGAGGGGTACTTGAACCACTGAGTTGCATCTTCAGCCCTTTTTCAATTTTTTATTTTGAGACAGCATCTCACTGAGTTGCTTAGAGCCTCACTAAATTGCCAGGGCTGGCCTTGAACTTGCGATCCTCCCATCTCAACCTCCAGAACTGCTGGGATTATAGGTGTGCACCACTGTGCCTCACCCTATTATTTTAACTCCAAAAAAATGCATGTTTTGCCATGGCAAACAATTGCAGCAAGTTAACACATGAATTTGCATTGTTTGAAGGAAATCAGGCATTTGGCAGAAAATTTTAGCTAGCAAATTGTTTGAACGTATAATTCAGAACGTATTTACCTATTTTAAGTTCTCTCAAAGAACTGATAGCCTTTTAGAGCAGCAATCCATATACTAGTCTCCAAATCAGCCTCAATGAGGAGCCCTATAAAATATAAAATAACCCTAAATATTTGAAAAACCAACTAATTATTTTTGAGGTGATTATTCCATTCATAAATTAAAGCAACATAAACACAAGCACTTTAACATCAATACTTTCATATTGCTAAGGGCCCTTTCCAAAATATTATATGAAATTGTGAACTCTATTTCCTTTCATCTTCATTAACACTAACCTGCATTTGCTGGAGGAGGGGGTGTAACTACACATACTGTTGCCTTAAACTTAATGGTGGATCTAAAATTCTGAAAAATCTGCTATTTTTATTGGTTTAAATTAGCATGTATGTGCTTAGTTTTCGTTTAAAAACAATCCTTTGTTTGTTCCTTGGTAAATCTGTCTCTGCCTTAGAAACGAATCAAATGCAAACCTGGATCCTTCCCATGGCTCTTGGTTACCATGACCCATGGTTAACTGAAGGAGCTTTGAAAACATGCACAGACCTGGGTTAGAATCTCTGCGGGCTACACGTGCTCTTGGCCAACTACATGTCTTTGAGCCTTGGTTTTCTCACCTATGAGGACGAGAATAATAGTACCAATCTCAAAAGGTTATTGTGAGAATAAGAGCTGGTATAGTGAATATTCATGATTCATGATGTTATTAAGGATGGCAGATTAACTAGGCTTTTCAAGGTCTGGCCTGGATTACCTCGTTTACACCACAAGCTGCCCCCACATGCCAAGCTGATGCCTCAGCTCCTTTACGTAAATGTTTGGCTTAAGTTCCTTCCTAGAATCTGGCACAAAGTTCTCCACCTCACTCACTCGGGTCTGTGTGTCCAGTGCTTACTTGTCATTCAAGACCCACCTCCAGGCTCACCTATCTCCCGTGGAGTGACATTTCTCACTCCCTGTTTACAGTCACTCCATAACCAGGCCTCGTGATCACTGAAGGAAGAACTCATTCTCCTCCATGTTTCTCAGCACTTAGGACAATGGCAGATGGCCAATAATTGCTGAATGCCCAGGCCTCCACCATTTGGTAGTACTGACCAAGTATTAGGCACGAGACAGGAAGGCCAAGCCTTTGAGTTACAACTCTGCCCACGAGTCTGGTAAGAATCAGACTCTGTTAGTTTGGGGCTTGCAGTAAACTTTCAAGTCACTTTAATGTGTATGCAGCCGTCCTGTTCAAGCAGACAAATGCCTCGCTATGTCATTTTAACACTTTCTTCCACAGCATCCTGTTCTGGATTTGGATCATGTGACCATTTCCTTGGGACCATTTGGAAATAACAGAGCACACTGATTTTTTCTCTCCTTTCAACAGTAAGGGTGCCAGCTGTGGTGCTAGCCCCCGTCACTCACCTCAGCCACCTGCTGGGTCCCCACTCTGTGCTGAACCAGCCCCTCCATATTTGTAGCCATGGTGAAGCAAGATCATTAGAGAACCTGTTTGGAAAAATGCAGCAACTTCTATCAGGTGGGAGAAACCAGGCTACGTGAAAAATAGTACTAATCAAAATTCATCGTTGGTGCCATCTGACACGGGCTGTGCCCTCTACAGAAGGCCGAGCTGGCGGGCAGGCGGAGTGTATCTGAGTATGTGGCACCAGCGTCTTCAATTACAAGTACCGAAATTATTTTGTGGAAACATTTCAATTTGGAAACAAAGCCTCCCCTGGTAAACAGAGATGAAGATGACTCTGGAGTTTAATTATCATCTTCTGGGTTGTATGGTTGGGTCGCCTCTCGGGGAGGTCGGAATTACACACACCTTTTTGGATAGCTCTGTCACCGCAGGCTGAACGAGAAGGCGGCCATCTGAGAAAGGTGTGAGATCAACCCTGGACAGAGCGCCAGCTCGCTATCATCAACTGTGCTGTCACTGGTGGCAATGTGAGAAGCAAAACCTGCCCAGGTGTCGCGCACCTCACAGGTGCAAAGGCAGACACCATGGCAGAGAACGGGCTGATGAGGACCCAGCACCCATAAACTTATTAACTTACAGTTTAATAGTTCTCAATGATGAGAGAACCAGACAATTCAGCTCTCTGCTAAGAGGAATAAAATGTAGCTGGGCATGGTGATGGCGCACGCCTGTGATCCCAGAGACTCAGGGGCTGAGGCAGGAGGATCGCAAGTTCAAGGCCAGCCTCAGCAACTTGGTGAGACCCCGTCTCAATATAAAAAATAAAAAGGGCTGGGCTGTGGCTCAGTGGTTAAAGACCCCTGGGACCAATACAACAAGAAAAAAGATCTGATACCACCATCTGTAAAAACTGAAGAAAATTATTTGATGATCAAAAAGCGTGTCAGCCTGGGTCAGGGTCAAGGTCACTGCTTATGAAGTAGACTCCTGGTCCCTTCTGGTCAGGAGCAGTCCCCTGTTCCCCCAGCACTTTCCAACAACTCTACCACAGAAAATCCAGGACCAAGGGAGTCCCACTGGACTTGATTCCTGGAGAATTCGCTAGGGACTACACAGGTCTCTTCTTAATAGGAGAACAAAGCTCTGGGGATTCACTCCCAGGATCCGCACATGAAAACTACACGGCATCACCACGCGTGCAGTGTACACAGATGCTCCTCCACAGTCACAGACTGGGCCCCTGGGACACGAGACTTTACAGAAGCACTTTCCTGCAGCTCCCACCTGCAGGGCTGGGAGTGTGGGCCTCTGTGATGCTGTTTAGCTCGTGGCTTTTAGTCACTTCTATCATAACTCCCCGTCCGATTATTTTATCTCCAAAATGGAGAGAGAGAAACGAGAGCATGAAACTGTGACCAACAAGTATCAAAAGATCTGGCTCCGGCCTTCAGGGTTTCGCCAGAACCCTGTAAGAGCTGCGACACCAGGCCACCAACAGCAGACTCAGCTCTCCTGCGGGGTCAGGTGGGAAGCTGGGGGGTGGGTGGGGTCTGGTGTTCATTCTTTTCCTCCCGAGCCTTCTTCCACCCCTTCCCTTCTCCTTCCCGCTTTCTCCATCTTTCCTTTCTTTCTGGGGACTGCATCCAGGGTTCCACACATTCTCCCAGTGAGCTATAGCCCCAGCCTATTTACTCTTTTAATAAAGAGCCCAATTTTTTTAAAGTTTGTTTTTAGAAGGAAGAAACAAAACACAGGGAAACACACGACATTGCTACAATTTGGTTCCAACTAATAGAGAAGGAGGGGAAAAGCACCCCTTCCCATGCACCAGAAAACGGAATGGTGTTAAAATCAGAAAACCCAACAGCCAGGCCAGAGAGGTCATTCAGCCAGGACGCCACACAGGGAGCTGCAGCTGGCAACTATCACTTGTTAGATGCTAGCATTGTTTCTAATTGTACTTTGATATAAGAAGTATGTGGACTTGCGTATTTCAGAAATATTCTGAGGGAAATATTAACAATTATAGAAATAACAATACTAGAGAAACACACATCTTTCCATTAGGTTCCCCTAAAAGAAGTGGCTTGATGTTGAAGTTCTGAGTTGAAGTCAATTTTACAGATGACTGCCCAAGATCACGGAGCCTTAGTAACTCAGAGACCTTTATGGCACATTTTAAATTTGCTGGACCAATTAACTTCAGATAGGGTTTGGAGCCCCCAGATAATTCTAAAAGCCAGTGACTATAGACATTAGGTTACAGAAAAGTAGTAGGAAGCCTGTTTGATTTAGAAAGGGTTAAGTATTCTGAATACTCACTCTTGTGATCATCAGTAGTAGTCGTATTTTGGAACTGGGAACTGAACTCGGGCTGCTTTACCACTGAGCTATTATTCCCAGTTCTTTTTTGAGCCTGGGTCTCTCCAAATTGCTAAGGATGGCTTCAAACTTGTGATCCTCCTGCCTCAGCCTCCCGAGTTGCTGGGATTACATGTACCCCTGCACCTCGATATTTATTGATTATATAAGTTACAAATATTTTCCCCCTTGGCTCATCTACTTATGTTCTTTAAGGTGTCTTTCCCTATAACCCTGCCCAGGAGCCAGGGATGGAACCCAGGGCCTCACACACGCTAGGAAAATGTTCTACCACTGAGCTACGTCCCCAGCCCTTTAAGCTATACTTTGACAAACAAAGATAATGATGTGCTAGGATGGGGCTCAGAGGTAGAGCGCTCGCCTAGCATGTGTTAGGCCCTGGGTTTAATCCTCAGCGCCGCATAATAAATAAATAAAATCAAAATATTGTATTCATCTTCAAAAAATGATAATGCTGAACTTACCAGCATTTTCTTATATAGTTTATACTTTTATGGTTAAATTCTGTCCTACTGTAGGATTATAAATAGTTGCATGTTTTCTTATATATAAATGTTAAAGAATTTTTGCTCCTACATTTAAGATTCCTGATCCATCTGCAAATTGATCCTCAAATTTGACGAGTAAGACTCTAATTTTTAATAGATAATCAATTCTCCAGCGCCTTGTACTGAACAATATTATTTTCCTATCTGACACAAATCAGGTATAGCTCCATGTGTGGACATAATCCTAGGCTCTCAATTTTTATTTTACTATTGTTCCACTTATCTTTGTCACCACCATTATCTTATTACAGCAACTTTATAATACTTCTTATCTCTGGAAGGACAAATGTCCCCGGCCAACTTCCTGGACCATCTCAAATGCCTTTCTTTATACTTGAATGGAGCCAACTTTTCTTATACACTTGAATTCTGACAATTTCTGATTTCAGAGTTGGGTTTCTGCCTCTGAAACAGCCATGACCATCATCAACAGAAGCTTTAGAGGTGCTTAAAGAAGGAACAAGGAGGAATGTACACCTATTAGAAAAACAAACAGACACAAAAAGAGGAAGTAAAAGAGAAGCTAATACCTTCAACATAAAGACTTAAATCCAATCAGAGCACATGTAAGAGATGGTTTCAATACAATATTTTCCTTTTCATTACTTTTTTTTTTGGTACCAGGGATTGAACCCAGGGAGCACTTCACCACTAAGCCACATCCCAGCCCTTTTTATTTTGGAAACAGGGTCTTGATAAATGGCTGAGGCTAGCTTTGGACTTGTGATCCTCCTGCCTTAGCCTCCCAAGCTGCTGGGGATCACAGCAGTCACCACCGAACCCGGCCCATTTCATTACTTTTTAAAATGCCATAAATTATATCTTACCTACAGATGTTTCTTTTTCTAGGGTATCACAACGTAAGTAGTAAAATGAAACGCTGAAGTGATATTAGAAAGGGGAAGGATGTTTAATCCAAGCCCATTCAGAAAAAAGTTTGGGGAGAAGCCTCTCCCTCCAAGAGCTTGCTCACCACAACAGGAAAGGGTATGCTATCAACTAGGGGGTGTCCCCCTAGAAGCAGTTCCAAGGAACAGTGGGTTGTGTCTATATGTATTTAAAACGTTAGAACAGCATAATCTTATAACTGACATCTGGGGGAAAAAAAAGCCCTATTATTTTGATGCCACCAACTGCAGAAATAAAGCTTTTAGAGACAACCTCTTGGCTTGTGGATCTATGTAAAATGAGCTTGATGACAAATAGTACTTGCTAAGAGGTAACTATATACATGGCATTATTTATTTATTTAATTTTATACTGGGAATTGAACTCAAGGGTGCTTTACCCCTGAGCTACATCTCCATGGTACACACCTGTAATTTCAGCAACTTGGAGGCTAAGTTAGGAGGAACATAAATTTGAGGCTAGCCTTAGCAGCTCAGTAAGACCGTGACTTAAAATAAAAATAAAAAGGGCTGGGGATTTAGCTCAGTGGTAAAGTGCCCCTGGGTTCCCAATCCCCCCAAAAGAGCATGATAGGCATCATAAACTTTCAGGTTAGCAGTTACCTGTTCAGCTTCCTAATCTTCAAAGATCACATCCACATACAATAATGTTCCTAGGAAAAAACCCAACTAGTCTCCAAAAAGATTTAGTATCTTAAGTTAAAAATTGATCCAAAAAAATCTTCCTCCAACAGTTTTAAACTAAGTCCAACTACCTTCACCAATCCTTACTAAGAAACAGCTATTAACTAGGCAACAACCTGTCTGCTCAGAAGCTGCAAGAACAGCAAAAGAACAAGGAGTCCTCATCTGTGATGAACTTAAGGGTACCAAGAACATCTCGGCAAGGCTAACAGACTCGAGGAACAAGCATCTCCCTCTGCCCCTGGGAGCCAATGACACTGCTAGGAGAGAGGGTTAGAGCAGCATTGACGGAAGGGTGGAAAAGCAGCAAACAGAGAAAGGGAGGAGCTCTAAGCTGAGAGGGCAGCTCATTCACACCTGGCAGGTCCAAGGAAGGACGGAGGTCTGAGCAGCAGCAGGCCTCCTGCTGAGGAAGGACGGGAGAGGGGAGTGGCAGAGAGGCTGATGCTGTTACAATGGAGAATCAGTAGTTCAGCCAAAGAACCCGTGTGTGCATATGCAGATGCCTGCACCCAGCAAAGAAAAAGAGAAAGAACAGGAGGCCAACTAGGAAGCCAGGGCATCCGCCAAGGCTCAACATGAAGGAGGTTCTTAAACTTAAGTTGAAATAATGAGTTTCTCTGGATAGCACACGAATGACACCAGGACACAGAACACAAAACACAGGACAAGGGCTAGGGTGTGACGCAGCGGCAGAGCACCTGCCTAGAAGTCACTCCCAGTACCGCAAAACAAACCAACACAAAACCTTAACAAGGGCCACAGAATGACGGCAGAACACACTGTGACCAGAATGAACCCTTCCAGGCTCACAGTGACCGCCGAGGAAACCCTGCAGGTTGGTAGAGGAGGGCGCCAGACCTCAATGCAGTGACACCTGGGCTCCCACTGGGGACACCTGAATGTCCACTCAGTGGCCAGGACAGCCCAGCTGTGCTCTCCCCAGGCAGGGCCAGGAGTCAGTGTCCCCATTAATGAAGTCCCTTGTCTTCACTGATAAATGCATGAGCTTATTGTAATACATATCTGCCCTTTTTTTCTTTTTTTTGCTCAAGGTGATTTGTCCGACAACCATCAGTGGTTAGTCCAGTTGGCCTCACAATCAACTGACTGAACTCGTCCCTGTTTGTGGACTGCGTGGCCCTGGTCACACAGCATTCAGAAAGCCCACTGTCTGGGAATTCTCTCCTCTAAACAAGTGGCCTGGACTCGGAGGCTCAGGCACAAAGCCAAAACATGCAATGCACAGCGGCTACCACTGAGGGACAGCACCACTGTTACTTCATTAAGGGAAGAAAAAAAAAAAAAGGCAGTAGCCCAAACTGTAAAATGTGTATTATAATTAGGACTAGCGCCTCATTTTACCATAAGATCCACGTGAAATTTAATTATACGTGTATTATATGGAAACACCAAGGGCATTTGTAGTTCACTGGTAAATTGTGCAACTGAGCAAAAATAAAAAAGGCTGAATTAGGGCAAAAATCTCGGAATTTTTTTATGTTTATTTATTTGTTTTTGGTACCAGGGATTGAACTCAGGGTGCTTAACCACTGAGCCACATCCTCAGCCCTTTTTATTTTTTATTTTGAGTCAAGGTCTCACTAAGTTACTTAGGGCCTTGCTAAGTTGCTGGGGCTGGCCTCCAACTTGCAATCCTCTTGCCTCAGCCTCCTGAGCCCCCAGGGATTACAGGCATGTGCCACTGCGCTGGGCTGTGTTAACCATATTTAAGTATACAACTCAGTGGCATTAAGCATATTCACACTGTGGTACAGCCATCCCTGCCACCCATCTCCAGCTTCACAAATATTTTAAAATAAATCAATACCTAATAACTATTCACAGAATACTAGATATGGAGTTTCTCAATAGGTGTTAGGTATTCAGTATAATTTAATTACACTGTAATTGTCAGAAGTCTTTGTGGGACAATAAAAATTGAACAATCTGGATAGACAGGAACAAAATGAGAAATACGTAACCCCAGACTCGAAATCATAGATCAAAACTTGAAATGAGGAAATAAAAATCAAGTGGCAGGTTAACAGAATACAAATATTCATCAACAGAAAAAAAAAATTGCTCACGGGGATGCCTCTGAGTTCAAGTTCAAGTACCACATCCTGTCATCAAAACTGTTACTTTTAGACTCAAAGATGACTTGGCCTTTGGGTCACGGGCTTTCTTGCCCATTGTGCCTGTCCAGGGGACACTTGTGAGAAGGCCAGCAGTGGTCAGTGGGTGCTGAGGAGGCGGTGGGGTAAGGAGGGAACGGCAAGGAAGAGGAGCCACTGTCACATACCTGGAGTCCTCTGCTACCAGGTCAGTTTTACAGTCATCTGCGTGGAGACTTCTACAGTAAGTCACTGTACACTGGAGGATTCTTTCTACCCTACCAAGAGCAAGGGTAACATGGACTCTTCACTTCTCTCTGTTTGAGTCCGTGGATGGAGGGAGGGAGGGAGGGAGGGAGAGCAGGGAGGACCTCGTGGGCTTTGTGGGAAACCAGGCATGATTTACCCTGTGGCTGGCCTTGGGAGGAGGCTTTATTAGTCCCACCTACCAGATGGAAAAACTAAGCCTCACTAACCAATCGATTTAAAGTCATCCAGGGTGGGGCTGAGGTGGAGCGCTCACCTGGCAAGTACGAGGCACTGGGTTCGATCCTCAGCACCACATGAAAATAAAGATTGTGAACACCTAAAACTAAAAAATAAACATTAAGAAAAAATAGAAAAAAAGTCATCCAGCTAGCAAAGCAGGAGGGGAGGAGTCCAACTCATACCTCTGATTCTAAGAATCACAAAAATCCCCCTCGATCACAGTGCCCTTCAAAATAATTTTCCCGAAAGAGAAAATCGAGGAGGAAATGCAAAATAAAAGTGACAGGCAGCCACTTAATTACCTAAGGGAATGAACTAAAGGTACATCATTTAAAAACCGATTTACACAACTACTGATTCCTAAATACGTGACTTAGGCTTCAGGACTGCTGACAGAAATTTCAGACCCAGCTCCACTCTGGGTGTACTATGACAGTTTATCAGGCACTTGAATAAAACCTTGCCCGTATGGTAATCACTGCGACATGCAAATACGAAGCCCACAAATTATAAACAGTTTGATCAGTGTCCACCAACTGAACACACGTGTAAATACACTCAGGTCAGAAAACATTACCAGCACCCAAATGTCCCGGGTATACCCCAGGTCCACTGGCATTAACATCTTTCTCCTCCTGACTTCTAATTTCCATGGGTTAATTTTGCTTGGTTTTGAGCTTATTGTAATACATATCTGCCCTTTTTTTCTTTTCTTTTTTTTTTTTTTTTTTTTTTTGCTCAAGGTGATTTGTGTGACAACCATCAGTGGTTAGTCCATTTTCATTACTATATAGTACTCCAGTGCGTGTGACTATGCCACGATGTTTTCATGGACAGCTGTTAGACATTTTGATTGTTTCTAGCATGGAGCTCTTATGCTCACTCCTGTGAACATTCTCATCCATGCCTTGTGATGTCCTGCCATCCTCTGTGCCTTTACAGTTTTTCCTCATTTTCATTCTTTGTTTTTTGTGGTTTGTTTTTGTTTTGTGGTTTGGGTGCTGGGGACTAAACCCAGGGCCTCCCACGTGCTCTACCATTAAACTTCACCCCAAGTCTCTTACTTTAAAAAACTGTCCTGCACATCTTCACAAAAGAAACATACATCATAAATTTAAATTTTTAATCTCTTAAAAATCCTGTACTAAGTAAATCAACAAACACACTCTAATTACCAGCCTTTTTAGTTGACGACTGACATACTTTGACATCTCCTTGGTAAAGCAATTAAAAGGTGACTTTTCAATAATTCCAAGGTATTCACCTCATCAACCTGGTTTTTAAAAAAAAAAAAAAAAAAAAAAGGCGTTGCAGAGGCAATGGGAGAGCCACTGGGGGAAAGGCAACAAGAGCAGTCCCCCCGGAGTTCCAGGGCCGTCCAGTCTCAACTCTTTCTCAGAGAGCTGCCCGCCCCACACAGGCAGCTGCTGAATGTTCCTAAGGGGCGTGTGGGGGCTGCTGGTAGGAAACTCAAGGCCTCCTGCACAGATCCATCAGCACTCATGCGAAAACCACCAAGCCCTCAAGTTTGAGTCTCGCCCCATCAGCCTCCCTCCTCCTCTCTCCAGCGGCTGTCCTGTTTTCCAGAAAATGGTGTCCTTTTGTACACTTGAAAATCTTGGAACAAAATTATGTTTTACACATTAGTATTTCTAAAGTTACAATCCTTGGGATTGTTGTCAGTAAATATGGAATAAAACCTTTCACCCCCTGTTAAAGGGCCTCCTATTAGGCGGGAAGCCCTTGTTATTACGTCTTTAAAAAAAATAAATAAAAAAAAAGATCATGCTCTGTCCCCAAGGCTGGCTTGTATCAATACAGGCTTCCAAGAGTCTGGGAGGAGGACAGCTGAGGTCTGAACCAACCTGCTGCCTTCATACCCCAGGAGCTCCCCAATCACCCCCCTATACTCCCAGGCTTCCAGATGCCAGGGCCTCAATCTGCTTTCACCTCCTTTTAACAAACGCCCCATGCCAAGGCCCCCACCTAGGCTTCCATCCCCTCGGCCCATGTCCTCCCCATCAGCGGGCGCTGTTCCGGGACAGCCAGCCCCAGAGCTGCTGCTGCCACCTGCACTCCAGCACTCAGGCACCTGTACTGAGGACAGGAGAATACTTGTCACCTGGGGTAGACACAGAATGCAAAGGGACACATATAATAACAATCTCAGCCTCTAGGCAAGTCAGGTTGGAGGCAAATAAACCTTCATGAATATAGAGGAATCTCATTTTTCAGGGTGTGACAGGAGTGCGAACAGGAGGTTAAAGGTGATGAGCGCACGTGGAGGGGAACCTGCGCTGTTGAAGGTCCTCACAAGCAACAATAAAGCACAGAGAGATGCCAAAATCTTGTGGAGGACTCTGCATCAGACTTGAGGGAGGACTCGGTGAACTCCACGAGCACTTCCCACGCACTTCCCACGCAGACCGGAGCCACCCTTCAGATCCCCCCAGGTGGTGCTTGCTGAGGAGACCTCGCCCACTCCAGGAGACGCTTGGGGCCCAAAAATCAGCCTCCTGTACTCAGGCAGGGGCCTCAGCGCACACTCCCAAAGGGGATCGACTCCACAGAACTTGGAGACACTCAGGCACCTGGAGACAGGAGACCAGTGGGCTCAGGTCAAGGTTAAAAGTGGGGTCGTTGTACACAAGCCACTTCCCTAGTTTTCAAGGTCATCTGGTCAACACACACAGCCTAGCACCATCCCCAGTCTCAGGGTTGACTTCCTACTTCCAGGTTACAAACAGAGAATGTGTTCGCCTGGAAGAGGCCACAACCCAAGATTCTGGAACCAGGTCTTCCTGGCCTCCACAGTCCAAGCTCTTTGCCCTGGACCACACTGTCACTCGACACTCTGAAGACGAGCTTCTAAACCCTTCAGCTAGTGCCCAGTGGCCCACTCTGAAGTCCCAGCTACCTGGGAGACTGAGGCAGGAGAATCACTGGAGCCCAAGAGGTCAAGGCCAGCCAGGCAGCACAGTGAGACCCTGTCCTAAAAACAACAATAATACACATACACACACACGCAAAACTTCCCAGAGGAGGCTGTTGCAGGTAGGGGTTTTCTTTGTTTCTATAAAGACATGATCATGAAAAGAAAACATCAACGTCATCATGAACACAACTACTGAAAGCAATAAATACATAATTTAAGCTGTGTGTACTGGCACATGCCTGTAATCCCAGAGACTCAGGAGGATGCAAGTTCAAGACCAGCCTCAGCAACTGAGACCCTGTCCCAAAACAAAAAATAAAAAGGACTCAGTGGTAAAGTCCCCTGGGTTCCATCTCCAGTACCAAAACCACAAAAAGAAAGAATGAAATTTAATGGTATAAAACAATATATAATATTTTTAATTAAACCATCAGTTCTTTGGTTACCCTGAGTAATTAGTTCAAGAAATCAAGTGTTGAACAAATGACAATCAAAATTCCTTGAACAGGATGTAAAAGAAACATACAAAAATAAACCAATTATTAAATAAAACTATGGCTGTTTTTGTTTTAAAAAATGTTATTTTAAATTTATGTGTCATGTAAAATAAGGAAATACAATACAAATGTTCTATTTACCAGACTTTCTGGTAGAAGCTTAACATACATTCTGCAGCTTTTAACCTTGGGTAGCCAATTAAAAGGCGATTTTCAATAATTTTATTGCATGAAATCAATTTACTTTTGGAAAAATAAATATTTATAATTAAGCTACACAGACTTTCAACTCCAACTCTATAAAACCACTAAAAGTTTGTTCCCTGCTGTGATAAAGAAAAAAAGACTGAAATTTTTTTACTTCAAGAAAATCATATTAGCTTGGTGCTTTGCTTCTTCAAATGAATTAAATGACACAATTATATATGGGCTATTTGTTCACATATGAATTTACTTAGAAGCAACAATATGTAATTAAACATAATTCATGTAATTAAACATAATTCAATTAATAAACTGTTTCCGACCTTAAAAAAATAAAAATAAATCAACAAATAGGGAAAAGGGATTTGAATGGGTCATCTCATCTGTAATGACATCTCTGGGTGGTGGCCTATCAGTCAAGAGTCACTTCTTAAATGCATCCAAATACCCTGAGAGACATTTTATTGCTGGGAGTGCTAATTGAAATAGCACATAAAAAGGTAAAAGGTACCCATTAACAGGCAGCAGCTTAGTTATTGATGACATCATAAATTAACGACAATTCATTCACTCAACAAACAGTGCCAGGGATTTGCTAAGTGCTGGATACATAAAGATGACTCCTTCATGTAGTCCTCCTCTCAAAGCTTAGAGTGTGGTCAGAAGGCATTAAACCTAAGAAGACATTAAACAATCACATAATGGAGTGTGTGATGACAAAGTGAGATAGAGGCTACAAAGCAAGGGACACAATATAAAGCAAAAGATCTGATCTAGACTGGTAGTGGCAATCAGGGAGGACTTCCCTGTAAGGGAGGCTTTTCTGCTTAAGCAGAGATCTGCAAGACAAGGAGTCCAGGAAAGAACCAGAGGGGCAGGCTTCTGAGTATTTCATGGTGAAGGCCAGCCACCCTGTCAAGGAAGCTGAGGGTAAGCCAGGGTGTCTGGAGCACAGGAATAGAGGAAGGCCTCTACATTACAGGGGTTCTGAACTAGGGTAGAGTCCTGGGAAGTAGTCTAATTTTGTTAGCACTATTTCATTCCATACTTTGTTTTCAATATAAACTTGAACTTGATGCCACACCTAGCTGAACAAAAGCATCCAATCTCAAAAGCATCAGTGCGTCTGCTCCAACACCACACCACCTATAAATTTCATTGCTGATATCACTTAACTAGTGCAAGGTCTATAAAGTCAACCACTGCTTCATGACAACCACCTCCAACTTTTTAACTGAGTTTTTAACTATGTTCAGGCACTTTTCTAAGCTCTCTACTTACATTAACTCATTTAATCCTCAATTCCTGACAGAATGTCTTATTATCGTTCAGACCAGGATACTGAGGCTCAGAAGTAACCTCTAGGCACAACCACACTGCTAGTAAGCGTTGAACTGTCAGCCCCAACACTTAGTTTTGCCTGAAACAGACTTTGCATCCGTGCCTACACGTGGCGAGTGTGTCAGAGACGGTGGCAGTTCATACACCGGATCATGTTATACGTCTAGCCACCTCTGTATTCCCTGCCTGGGGGATGAATGGGGCTCAGCAAATATCTGCCCAACTGAGGATGGACAGAAGTGGCTGGCGAAGGATGTGAACCCGAGGTAAAGTGACTTCCTGAGGCTGTCCCTTCACGGCAGGGACTCACCGCACTTTCCCTGTCTCTTATTGTCAAACTGCAGATGTTCTGCATTACCCGGCCACAGTCACAGTCTCTGGCTGGGGTAGAGGGGGATCACAGGACAACGACCTAGCTCCAATCACCTTCCAGCCAGGCCTGGCCAGCGGCCCCCCGAGGTCCCCCAGCTCCTGTGGCTGGCGACCCACCGGGCGCCTCCATTGGAACACGGCACCCTCACGGTGCAAGCTGAGCCAGTGCCCCGGGCCTCCAGCTCCTCCTCCGTGTCCCTTTGGGGTGTTTTCGTCTAACTGTCCTCCCACCCGACCGGCGGTCCTGCGGGTGGCGCCCAGAACTTCGCTGCCCGCTATCCCGAGCCCGCGGAGCCCGGCGCCCCGCACTCGCCGCCCCAGCCCCACGCGCCCCACTCCGGGAGGCTGGGGACAACACGGCCACTCTGCAGCCCTCGAGCCCCGCAAACCAACCTGGGAAGGGCGGTGGGGTCCGGCCGGTCAAGCGCGCCCATTCTCCCCGCTGGACCGACCACCAAACTGAGCCTCGGACAGTGGACTCGCCCAGGGCAGGGCCGACAGCCCGCGCAGGAGCCCCGACAGGTGTCCGGGTTCGGAAACGCTGTCCCCACGAGGCCGCGCCGTGGACTCAAAACGCTTCATCACCTTTACTACTATTGTTCCCGGCCACCCGCGAGCGACGCGTTCCGGGCCCGGGGACGCTGCACTCCCGGCCCCGCCCCGCCCCGGCCGCGCCCCCAGGCGCCCCGCCCCCGGCCCCGCCCCCGCCGCCCGGGCCTCACGCCGCGCCCCGGCCTCTGCTCCCGCCCTGCCAGGGCGCCCGCGCCCCCCGGGGGAACGCCCTCTCCCGCCAGAACCAATCATCAGAGCCTCGGGGGGGCGGCGCCGCAGGCCCCGGCCCTCCTATCGGAGCACCCATTGGTCAACCCCGCTGTCACTCAGGAGGTCGCGGCCCGCACCCGCCTTCCTCCTGTTCCTCCACCCTCCCGTTCATAAAAAACGGCGGTTGGGCCGAGGCGACCGCCAACTGCAGGCGGGAAGCGGAGGGGCGAAGAGCCGGGGAGCGAGGGAAGGAGGGACTGCAGGGAGGAGGAGGAGAGATGGAGGACGAGGAGGAGGAGGGGAGCCCGGCCCAGCCGGAGCTGTCTCCATCGGGAACAAAATGGCGGCGCTGGCGGAGGGCCAACTGTGAGGCGGGGCCGCGGCCATTCCCCCTCCGCCCCCACCCTCGCGCCGGCCGGGCCGGTCAGGGGGAGCCCGCTCGCTCCGCTCGGCCGCGGGCGGGGAAGGGAGGGGAGCGGCCCGGCCCACTATGCAAAGCGGCGGGCGCCGCCGCCGCCACCGCCCCGTGGCAAAGGTAAAAGGGTCGAGTTCAGCAGCAGCCGCTGCCGCGGCGCCTCCATGTCCGCGCGCCAGGCCCGCCCCCTCCGCCGCCGGCCCGAGCCCGCCCCGACCCTCCTTTCAGTTTTACCTCAGGATTGGGCGCCAAAGCGGCCTCGAAGCAGGTCCCGTGTCTGCGGCGGGCGGCCCCCGGCGCGGAGGGCAGGGCGCGGGGAGGCCCGGCTCCCGGCGTCGGCGGATGGCGGGAGCCCGGGGGCCGCGGGCTCGCGGGGCGGCAGGCGGGAGAGACGAGACGCCGCGGTGGGAGCGGGGGCGGCGGGGGCGGGCCCGAGGGCGCCGCCGGGGTCGCGGGGAAGGGGGGGTTTGTTATTGTTTTTGTCAGTGAAAGGTCAGAGTTCGTGACCCCGGTGCCGCCGCCGCCGCCGCCCGCGCGCTGGTAGGAGGAGGGCGAATGTTCTTCTTCCTCTTCCCAGCGCCAGCCTCGCCGCGGCGGCGGGGGGCGGGCGAGCACGCGATTGGCTGAGGCGCGCGCGCGCACCGGAACGCCGCGGCCGGCGCCCGGTCCATCCGGCCCGCGAGCTGCGGGCCCCGGCGGCTCCTCCTGGGCTCGGCGGCGGCGGGCGCCCGGGGAGCCTGCCGCTCGGACCGCGCGGCCGCCCGGGGTCCCGGGCCGGTCAGGGGAGGAGCCCGCGGCCGCCGCGCGCCGTTAGTCGGCCGGGCGAGGACCGCGCTCCCTGGCATCGCCGCCCCCGGCGCCCCGCGGGGCTCGCGGGCGGCCCTGGTGGGAGCCGCGGGGCCCCGAGTGGCGCGGCCGGCGGGAGGGGCGTCCCGGGTGGGCGCCGCGCTCTGGGCCTCGCTCGATGCCGGTGTCTTTTGTGCGGATTTAAAGGTGCAGGCCGCGCCGTGATGCCCGAGCCACGCCTCGTGGGCAACGCCCCACACCTGGGTGGGTTTTGTGTCTTTTTTTTTTTTTTTTTTCTTGTTTTTTTAAAGCGAACCTCGCGGCCGAGCCTGCGCAGTCCGCGCCCCGCCCCTCCCCTCCGCGATCGGGACCCAGGAAAGGGGGATGGTGTGTGCAAAGCCGCTTTGAGCACGGCGGGGACGCTGCCCAAGGAAAACGTCGCGATCTGCCGCCTCTCGGGTCGTGGGGCTTGGGTTTGGGCTTGGCTCTTGTAGGTCACAGCTTTGACTGGCTTGGGAAGTCGCAGGCACTTGTCCCCCATGTCCCCGAGTGTCCAGTCTCCCCCTGCCTTGATCGCCATGCTTCTGCAGGCTGCAGGTCCTGATGGATTTCCTTCCCTTTTCTTATTAGGAATAAATACTCCAAGATGATTGTTCTTAAACAGTACCTCTCTCGACTTTATCAGGGTGATTCCTACTTTGATTTTGTCCGTAATCTTAAAATACTTTATTTAAAATATTTCTATCTTAAAATATTTCTCTTTGGTAGGAGGTGTTTTCAACACACCTGTTTTCCTTTCCACTCTGTTGTCACCTTGCAAGGTGCAGGAAAGAGCTGTACCCCCTTTTTTTTTTTTTAAGAGAGGATTTTTTAATATTTATTTTTCAGTTTTCGGTGGACACAACATCTTTATTTTACTTTTATGTGGTGCTGAGGATCCAACCCAGCGCCCCGCGCATGCCAGGCGAGCGCGCTACCGCTTGAGCCACATCCCCAGCCCAAGAACTATATTCCTAATATCAAGGTGACCCTCACACCCTGGAACTGGAAGGGGCCTGGAGAGAATCCGGTGAAATCCTCTCTGGCAGGGAGATTTTTCATATTTTATAAGAGAAGTGGGTGAGAACCCAAAAGGGCAAAAGGTGTACCTAAGGTAACACAATATTTGGATGGTAAGTCCTTGTAGACATGGACTGCTTTGTGCACTTTTTCCAAAAATAAAAATTTACTGCTAAGTAGGCCTAGAGATGTGTGAAAATCCATATCAGGTTATCAGAGGAACCTAAGGTGTTTTTGTTTTTTTTAACCTAAACAGTAATGAATGTTTCGATGATGACTTCTGATTTTCTAATCCTTTCACTTCATACTCTGAAGCTCTCTGAATGAAGCACTCTGTATAAACATGCATTCTCCTGAGGTGCAGGAACTTGTAAGAGAGGTTCCATGACCTGCCCAGGGTTGCAGATGCCTCAGTAAATCCAGGGCCCTGGTGTACCCTTATGGTGTTAAATTTTATGCAATGAATCATCTCACCTGATTGCCACATTTGCAGTAGCGTTCAGGTAGGGCTCATAACCCTTGATTGACTTTGATTGACTTGGCCATCTTTCCTTGTAGACAGATGCGGGTGATTGACTTTGATTGGCTTGGCCATCTTTCCTTGTAGACAGATGTGCGTGTGCACGCACCCACGGGCTGTGTGCTCCCTTAGGGCTGCACTGCTCTAATGCTTTAATTGGCTTTATAATTCTTAATAGGCTTTGTAGGCACACAAAAAAATGCACGTTGTATTGTGCTGGCTGTACTTGCCTTCTCCTGAGCTCATTAGAAGCATCTGCATTTCCAGTACTTTTAACATTGCTTGACCAGCCTTTAAGGGATTCTTGACTGGGTGCCCTTCTGAATTGCCAGGTCCCGGGGTTCTGAAGCAGGGCCTGGCTTCAGCACTTCGCTGAGCATCACGGGTAATTCTGTGCTCTCCAGGCCTGTACCGCTGATTTCATTGCACACATGCGTGACAAAACAAACCGCCACCCAGAGATTGTTTATTTACAGGGACAGGAGCTGGGGGCGGGGGGGGGGGTGTGATCATGCATCTAGCTGCACCTGCCCACACCGTGAGCCCTGGATGGTGATGTGCTGTGTCCCTTCTGTCCCTGCCCTCACGTAGTACCTGGTGCAGAGTGGTAAGGAGTGGCTATGAGTGCTTTTCCTAGCAGCAGTGTGTGACAAACCGACAATATTTACATTGTCCCCGAATTTACAGAGGAACTGCAAAAAACAGGTTCTTGAGCTGGAATGTGAGCCTGGGACTTCTGGCTCCTTGAACAGAGCTCTGTGGGTGACACTCATCTGCCCCAGCTGTCCCCAGGGCAGGTCTCTTTCAGTCTGTTCCATGGTCAATAATTGATTGGTTTTTCCCTGTGAACTTGAGAGCAGGAACTATCACAGTTTCATTTTTGTACCTAGCACAGTAAACATGCCTCTTTGCCATCCAACATTATTCTGCATTTAAATTTAAATGATATATATTGACTCATTGACAATCAAATTTTAATTAAGCTGCTGGGGATGTGGCTAGCCTGGCGTGCATGAGGCACTGGGTTCTGTCCTCAGCACCACATAAAAATAAAGATGTTGTGTCCACTGAAAAACTAAAAAATAAATATTAAAAAAAATTCTCTCTTAAAAAAATTTAATTAAATAGTTGTAGATGCATAAAAATTCGCAAATTTTTGAGCAGAGATCTGATGTTAAGAAAAGAATAAATGGTGCTTTCCCTTTCTTGTAAAATAAATTAATTGCTGACTTTTGTATCCTGGATGGGGAAGGCTTAATCATTGCCTTCATAAGGACTTTATCACATCTCCTCTAATAGTTTATGCTTTCTTATCTATGGTAACCATTTTCTCAGATTTCTGTTGGGATTGCTTATATAATTATTTCCCACTTGTGAAATAAACGTTCAAACCTTACACAGTTGTTGTCAACCCTTTGATTTTTTTCTTGAGACTGTGGAATGGGGGCAGGCGGAAGCTCGGGTCCCGGATTGCACATTCCTGACACTTACCCATGATCCCGTTTAATCTTGCTGTAATCTCATGAAGTAGACGGCATTATCCTGTTTTTACAGCTGAAGAGGCTGAGGCCTAAGCAGGAGGGTGACTGACACGAAGTCATGTGCTCAGCAAGCAGCGGAATATTTATTAATAGTCATTTCTGTCCTCCAGGACTCTGAGGAAGAAAGCCCTGTTCTGCCCACGTCCGTGTTTCTGTTCAAGTCAGTCCCATCAGGCCACTTGCAGAGGGTTCAGAGAGACTCACGTCCCTGGGGTGGCCAGGTGGCTCTGGAGCACAGGGACCTGGCAGGAGTGCATTCCCTATTCCTGTCCTGAGTTGCCTTCACTGAGACTCAGGCCCCTTTAAGCTGATGTGGCTTCCTGCACCTGGAAGAGGTGTTCCTTGCAGTTGCCCTGGGCAGGGTCATCCTGGTCTGTTGGAGGAGGCCTCCATCTTATGGGTCTGATGGCGACTTCAGATTGTATTTTCAGCAAGATGCATCTGCACTTGGCCCTGTTTTTAGAACACGGGTGGTTCTGAAGGATGCTCCTCCTTGTTTTGAAATGTTGTGTAACCAGGAACTCAATCTTGAGGGCTGGCAGGTGGGGGGAAGCGTTCCCCTGGTGAGCACGTGGACGCCAGCTGTCCTGTTTTCTGTGAAGTGTCTTGTCCCCCTCCTCTCAGCCAGGCCTGCGTCTGAGTCCCCAGCCTCTTGTAGTTTTTCTTTCCAGAGAATTAACCCTGCTTCCTGCAAGGTGGAGGGTGGGCAGTCCCTAATCTGGAGGTGAAGTGCTGGGGATCTCAGTCTCATGTCTCTTTCCTTCTGCCTTCGGTCCCATCCTGGTCTTCCAGGACAACTGTGTCTCATTTGGAGCCTCTTCAAAAGCAGGGCCCCTTGTGCATCTTGTTGGGGTGATGGGTGCTTAACCGCTGAGCCACATTCCCCAGAACTTTTCTGTTAGGGTCTCGCTGAGTTGCTTAGGGCCTTGCTAAGTTGGTGAGGCTGGCCTCCATCTTGCAATTCTGCCTGAGCCTCCCGAGTTGCTGGGATTACAGGTGTCCGTCACAGCACCCAGCAAGAAAAGAAAATCACTTTTAAACCAATTTCCATCTTGCAGTTCTAGGAGCTGAGTTAGGTAAGTCTCGGGGCCCTCATGGTCGCAGTGACAGTGGCTGGAACTAGAGTCATGGGCAAGACTCCCTTCTAAGTCTGGGAACACCTGCCTGCCTATACAGGGCCTCTCCACGTGGACTGGGCTTCTCCACAGCGCAGCAGCTGCATGCCAGAGTAAGGAGGCCGAGGCGGGAGGATCACAAGTTTGAGGCCCATCTGGACCACTTAGTGAAGCCCTTTTCATCTCCAAAAATAAAAAGGGATGCGGATGTAGCTTTGTGGTAGAGGGCTTGCCTCACATGTGCAAGGCCCTGGGTTCAACCCTTAGTACCACAAAAATAAAAGAAGACCTGGGATTTAGCTCAGTGGTAAAGTTCCCAAGGTCAACCAAAAAAAAGTGTCACAAGAAAACAAAGTGGGCCAGTGTGGTGGCTCACACCTGTAATCCTAGCGGGTCAGGAGGCTGAGGCAGGAGGATGCAGACTTTAGAGCCAGCCTCAGCAATTTAGCAACTCAGGGAGACCCTGTCTCTAAATAAAATACAAAATAGGGCTGGGGATGGGGCTCCGTGGTTGAGCGCCCCTGGGTTCAATCCCTGGCACCAAAAAAAAGAAAAAGAAAACAAAGTGGCATTTTTATGATTTAGCCCGAGGAGTTACATAGAGTCACTTCCTCTGCTTGTTACCTGTTGAGGCCATTGCTAAGGTCTGGCGGGGCCCAAGGGAAGAGAATGTATACGCCACACGAGGCAGGAGTGACAGTGCCACATGGAACGTGCAGGAGGGCATCTGAGTGGCAGCATTGACAGACTGTACCTGGGGACAGTCTGTAAACGGAAGAGCAAGGGGCTTCCTAACACTCAGACCTGACCTTGTCCCCAACTTGAAAGCATCTTAAGGCCCCCGGAGTCTGCTAATAACTGGAGGATAAGGTCAGTGTCACCACTGTTGTGACTTCTGCGTCTGGCCATTCTGAACCACTCCACTCCCTGAAGGGGCCACGCGGAGACCCGTTCCTGCTCCCCTGTCCTCCTGCCCTCTGCCCCCTCCACCTCTCCAGTCCCCTTTCGCTGTGAGTCAAGGCCCAGCTCAGAAGTCACCCTGAGGACTGCTCCTGACCTGCCTCAGGTCCCCCCAGTCACTGTCCCCCTGCCCCGTGCTCTTTCCCTGCGCTACCAGCCGTGACAGTGCGCGGATCAGACTTCCCACGAAACTGCTGCAAACCACGATCACAAGCTGGTGCTTGGCACGACGTGGAGCCTGGCGTCACTGTTAGAATGCACCTGGTTACACAGTGTCCCTCGGCGCCCTAGAATTCTCAGAGTATGCACGCGGCGCTCAGCCACTGGCCACCCTCTTCCTGCAGAGCTGGCCGGGACTCCCAGCCCGGGAGGCAGGCCCCTGGCCCTCCTGGAGGGCAGCATCCGGGTTCCCACATCAACGAGATTCCTACACAGAGGTTTCAGCTGGGGCTTAGGTAATCAGCACTGCCTGCAAGGGAACAGGAAACTCAGTGTTTATGTCACCGTGTGTCTGTGTCAGCTGGGGGAGTCAGTTCCTGGAATAACTCACCATGAATAGCCTTTCAGCCAAGGAGAGTGGCAGCTGTTGGCGGGGACCATGGCTGTCTTGACACATCCACACCGTCCCCAGGTACTGCTGACAGGCAGTACAACTCCCAGATCCACACTGTAGATAGTCAAGTCTCCCCCACCCCTGTGCCCATCCCACAGAACCTTCTGAGTCACAGGGGCTCTGGAGGCTGAGGCAGGAGGATCGTGAGTTCAAGGCCGGCCTCAGTAACAGCAAGGCCCTAAGCAACTCAGCGAGACTCTGTCTCTAAATAAAGCACAAAATAGGGCTGGGGAGGGGGCTCAGTTGCTGGGATTACACCACCGAGCACCACCATACCCAGTAGGGACCCCAGCTCTTAAAAAAAATAAATAAAATATATGTGCTTCGGGTTTTAAATTTCCAGCTGCCCAGGAGCAATGCAGGTAGGTCTGGCTTATGTGAATATATAAAAATAGAGCTTTAGGGGCTGGAGCTGTGGCTCAGTGGCAGAGCACTTGCCTTGCATGTGTGAGGCCCTGGGTTCAATCCTCAACATCACATAAAAATAAATAAAAGTGAAGATATTAAAAAAATAGAGGTTTATTTTTTATGATATATATATATATATTATTTGTAGATGGACACAACACCTTTATTCTGTTTATTTATTTACATGTGGTGCTGAGGATGAAACCCAGTGCCTCACACATGCTAGGCAAGCGCTCTACCACTGAGCAACAGCCCCAGCCCAAAATAGTATTATATTTTATAATATATTCAGGTAGCATTGCACTAATTATATATTACACAATAAAATGTGTACTGTGGTTTGGTGTTGATAATGAAATGCACAGTTTAGGCCTAGGGCCATGTTTATCATGACTTTGGAGGGAAAGGTCCTGATGCTTGGTCCTTGGCAGCCACAGGTCTCTCACTCCGGGGAAGGAATTCACATTGTAGGTGTCAGTAAACTGCTTATAATATGAAGACTGCTCACAGTGAGCGAGAAATCAAGAGAGACGCTGGGGAGCAGCCGCGACGTGGGCGTTGCTCTTAGCTAGGCCCAGCTTTGCCAATTGTGACCCTGGAAAAATGCCCTAATGCTTCTCATCCCCAGCTTCCTCATCTGCAAAATGGGCATAACGACAGAACTCATCTGGACAGGCCTCTGGGGGAGAATTCAATGTAATAATGTTTCAGTGCTCAGTGCTTAGTTATTGCTAAGGATCATGCAAAGACTCTCTTAGGAGCTCATAAGAGGTCGGTACTATTTAGCTACTGATTTAACAATTCCATCTGATTGGGAACTTACAAGATCAATGATGTCAAATCACCTTCCCCAATACCACTGACTCAAATACCTAGCAAAACATGGATGACAGATGGCCCCAATAATGGCCATCTGAGTATTCTATCACAGATCATCCCCCAAATCCATGGCAAGGCAAAGCCCTTGCATGTCACTAATCCAAACCCGAGTTTTCTTCTGGAAGATTTGGTCCAGAGAGTGGAACCTGCGTGAATCCACCTGCTGCTGATGTATTAATCAGCTTTCTGTTGCTGCAACAAAATACCTGACATAGTTAACTTAAAAAGAGAAAAGGTTCATTGAACTCAGTCTGGGAGGTTCTAGTCCAAGACTGGGGGGGACTAGAACTTTGGGCCTCTGGTGGGGGCACGAGGCAGAGCAGACTGTTCACCTTGTAAGGCAGGAGGCAAGAGAGAGCCAAGAAGGGGTCACGTTCTCTTAGAGGACCTAATGTCCTCCCACTAGGCCTCCCGTCTTCAAGGTCCCACCATTGCCACAAGAGCACCCCCCTGGTGACCAAGCCTTTAGTACACGGGCCTTGGAGGACCACTGACTGTCTGCACCAGTCCTGGTGGCCGCCCTCCATGACCAGCTCTGGAGCAGGAAGGCACATTAGCATGGACCAGAGGGCAGAGGGCCTGCGGGGAGCTTCTAAGCAAGAAGTAGCCCCGGGAAGCCCAGCCATCCTTCCCTGGGGGCTGTGGACAGGGACAGGAGCCCCGGCTCTCAGTGGCAGTCAGCAGCCTTGGGAAGCACCCCTGGAATTCAGCTGACCCTGGGACAGCAGGTCAGAAAAGCCCACCGATTTGGGGTTTACGGGGTCCACTGCTCTTGGGCCTCCTCCTGCAGAACCGACTTCCTCATTGCTCCATTCTGTCAGCTTCCTCTTACCCGCTGCTAAAAAGAGACATCTTCTCAGGGTGGGCACATCTGGCTCGCCACCAACGGAGCGCAGGAGGCAGAGAATGTTCCATGATCGCAGAAGCCACCGAACGCAGCCTGAATCAATTAACAGAAGATTCCACCGCGTTTCTGTAGCGTCTGGGCCTCTTCCCACCTCCCTTGGCCTCGATGGCCAGAGTCCCCTTGTCAGGCTTCTGTTTAGGGACAACTTTTATACCGAGGATCAGAGGAAGAAGTTGGACTAGGTGCAGACAAAGCAACCACCCTGGTGACCGCAGCGGCTGCCTGCCCTCGGCACATTCCCAAAGAGCAGACGGAGCATCGTCCTCTTCCTCTACACCCCCACCCAGTGCCAGGCTGTGCCACAGGGTGTCCCTCAGTTACTTCATCAGCATGACCAGAAAAACTCTTGAGCCTTTTTCATTTTTTGGTACCAGGGATTGAACTCAGGGGTGCTTAACCACTGAGCCACACCCCCAGCCCCCTTTTTATTTTGAGACAGGGCCTCACTAAGTTGCTGAGGCCGGCCTCCAACTTGCGATCCTCCTGCCTCAGCCTCCCGAGCCGCTGGGATGACAGACATGCATCACGGTGCCTGGCTCAGCGGATTATCAGGAAGCCATTTATGTGCATCTTGCGACTAAAATGATTCCGCGGAGTGAAGCCCTCCACCGTGAACAAATACATCTGCCCCGTAACCCGGTTGGAACCCTCCACCCCGTTTAATGCAAACATTTGAAAGGAAAATCTGCCACCTAGGAAAAGAAATTCCCTGAAAATATTTAATGTAAATAAAGTCCTGGAGACGAGGGTGCTTTTTACAAACGGTTTGTCACCAGGGCCTTTCCCTAGGGGGTAGGGCAGCAGGAGAAGGGGGAGAGCAGGAAATGACAAGGCTGATTCTGACTCTAAGCAACAAGGAGCCCTGCCCCTCGGCCCCTCTCTGCTTTCCATTAAGGAAAAAAAAAACCGAAATTTCCAGCAACGTGGACGGCCCCAGGAGGTGAGAGATCTTCAAGCCCCGACTTCCCGCACCCTCGTGGGTCCAGGGCCACCCGCCGAGATCAGGGATCCACCTCCTGTTCTTTCTGTTTAGCTTCTTTTGAAACATGAAAAAAAAGGCTTCCGTGGTGGGACCCAAGGACCCAAGGATCCCAGGGCCACCACGTGTCTAGGGTCAGGCTCCCGTGAACAGGCGGCCCCTGGGGGGTGGACGCGGGAAGGCGCGCAATAAATTAGAGTCTCCCCGAGGGCCCGAGCTGGTCCCCAGGGTGGGGGTCTGTCACCTGCTGTGTTTCCAGATTGGCCTGGAGAGGAGGGGGCCTTTGGGGACTCACAGCAGGACACGGCCGCGGCCAGCTGCAGGGGTCAGGTGCCTGTGCCCACATCCAGGGGACACCTGGTTGGTGGCCAATGCATCCGCAGGCTGAGTCCCCAGGACTCTGCGGTGACTTCCCTTAGTCACTTGGAAAACGTGGGGATGGCGGTGGCGACTCAGCCAAATAAAGTGCTTCGGAGGTGACAGGTGACGAGGTGACAAGCTCTCCAGCGGGTTCTCTTCCCACCAAGGCCCCGGAACAGGAGGGACCGCCTGCTGCTTCCAGGAGCCCAAACCCACACTCGGGCGCCGAAGCCCCCGCCTGAGCATGGGTCACCATCTTCAGACGCCAAGTTGTCACCTCACTGCCGGATGAGGGAGTGGCTCGTGGCTGGGGCTGGGACACAGGGGGCCATGGGGGCCATAAATATTCCACCTGCGGAGGTGCTGGGTGGGGCGGGTCCCAGCAGGAAGGTCGAGATGTGGGTCAGGACCAGTCGCGACCCAGGTGGCCTCCGCAAGGGCTCAGTATCCCCTAAGAGTCTCTCGAGTCCCGAGTCCCAGTGGCCACTGCTATAGCACGCTGGCGTCCTCCATGGCCTGCATCCACCTGCGAACAAGACAGCACCTGTCCCCACGGCCCTGCCACAGAAACCCCAGGTGACCGCACTGTCACCCCAGGCAAGGGGCCCTGTTGCACCCAGGGCCTGGGGAGGTGCAGAGGTCCACCTGGATCCGAGGGCTGAGACCCTCCCCAGGAGGACAGGGGTGGCCTTGGGCAAGGAGCAGGCCACACGCCCAGGCTCTGGGTGGCACCTGGGGGACAGGCGGGGGACTGGGGAAGGAAGTTCCTGGTACCTCTGAGCGGCGCCCGCGCTCTCCGCCTTGAAGCTGTAGAACAGGGTTTTCTTGTGGTAAAGGTGGAACATGGGGCCCGCCTGGCCGCCGCCCTCCTCCTTTTCCGGGGCGATGGTGAAGCCCAGCAGAGGCATGCTCTCCAGGGCCACCTTGTCCTGCGGGGGCAAGAGGAGAGCCTCACGTTGAGCACCGCACCCCGCGGGGACCATCGGGGGGGGGGGAGGGGGGGTGGACAAGGAAGGGCGCCTGGGAGCCACCCACGCTCACCTCCCACCCTCGCCTCCACCCGGGCCACCCCAAGGGGGAAGGAACATTCTAGAACAGCCGATCAGGAGGCGCCAAGCATTTTCTCCTTCATTCTCTTGTTTAATTGTCACTAGGATCATTGAGGGTGTCCATCCCCATTCAAAAGAAGAAACTGAGGCTCAGAGAGGCTCCCAGGGTGACCCAGATGGTGGATCTGGATCTGCGACCCCTTCTGACCCGGCCTCCGTCAGCACCTGACCAAAGACTCGGTGCCCAGGTGGCTTCTGACAACCTCGTATGTGTTCATCCCCTGAACCCTCATTTCCAGGACGCAGCCCTCGAGATGTCCATGCTAAGAGTCGCTAGCAATTCCATGAGGTATGCCCAGAGGACACAGATGGATCTTAAAAACACGGCTCCGTGGAAAATCTATGTATAGATGTTTTTTTTAAAAAAACTTCTGGGGACTGAACCCAGGGCTGCTTTACATGCTAGGCCAGCACCCAGCCACCGAGCCACAGCCCCATCCCTATAAGAAACATAAGTATCTTTGGCCAGGAGCAGTGGTCACGCCTGTTATCCCAGCAGCTCGGGAGGCTGAGGCAGGAGGATCGTGAGTTCAAGGCCAGCCTCAGCAACTCAGCGAGACCCTGTCTCTAATAAAATGTATTAAAAAAGGGCTGGGGATGTGGCTCAGTGGTTAAGTGCCCCTGGGTTCAATCCAAAAAAAAAAAAAAGATTTTGAACCAATATTTAAGAATCTCTAGATTGGAAAAAGTATTTGACAAGATGCGACATTCGTTCGTTATTTGAACTGTCAGTAAACTAGGAGTTGATGGGAATGGCCTTAACCTGACCCAGGACATCTATAAAACATCCACAGCCAGGGCTGGAGTTGTGGCTCAGGGTAGAGCGCTCACCTAGTGCATGCAAAGCCCTGAGTTTGATCCTCAGCACCACAAAAAAAATAAATAAATAAAATAAAGGTGTTGTGTCCAACCACAACTAAGAAATAAATATTAAAAAAATATATGTCCACAGCCAACATCGTACTCAGAAGTAAAATCCTAAGTGCTTTTCCCCTAAAATTGGGAACAGGGAAAGAGGGTGCTCACTCATGAGCCTAACCTGATACGCACTAGAGGTGCCGGCCACTGCACTAGGGCAAGAAAAAGAAACAAAAAGATGAGAAATGATAAAGGTCACGCAGAAGTCAAACTATTTCCTGGAATCCCAGTGGCTCTGGAGGCTGAGGCAGGAGGATCGCGAGTTTAAGGCCAGCCTCAGCAACTTAGTGAGGCCCTGAGCAACTCAGGGAGACCCTGTCTCTAAATAAAATATAAAAAGGGCTGGGGACGGGGCTCAGGGGTTAAGTGCCCCTGGGTTCAATCCCTGGTACCAAAAAAAGAAAATATTGGTAAATAGACTTCAGCAAAGTTATGAACTGCTCTTCACCAAGAGAAGGAACAGGTAGCACCTATAGAGGCTGGGCCTTGTGTTCTCAGGACTCTCTAGGGAGGTCACTGACATGCCACCCCCTTTACCCATCTAAGACCGCTCATGTGCCCCACGCGTGTCCTGCGACGTTGCTTGAGGACCGGGCTGTGGCAGGGCCGTGTGGGGAGCCACCACATCTCGGAAGCTCCTCACACACCTTATAGGACAGTGGAGCCTCCGAGAGGCCGTGGAGAGGAAGTCCAGCCGGCCGGTCAGAGCCCTGTGGTGACAGACCCCCTGAGAGTGTCCCCTGGTGTACCTCCTTAGCCAGAGGCCTCTCTGGGCCATGGAAGGCTGCTGGGCCACATTTCAGTTTGTTGTGGGATCAAAACTGCCCCCAGCACAGAAAGCCCCACCTGGGTACCCATGAGTAAAGGTCACCTCCGTCCCCAGTGCCTGGTCCCTCAGGCCCTTGAAGAGCCCCCGGCCCTGTCTGCCTGCTTCCCTGCAGGACCCCCGTGACCCCGAGGAGGGGGCCTGAGAGGAAAGCTTTGCACCCTAAGGAAGTGACCTGGGGACATCAGCCAGCCCCGCTGTGGTCACCAGGGAACGGCCAGCCCTGGGCTCTTGGGCAGAGGAGGCCAAGCACCCTCCTGTGGGGGGTCAGAACGCAGCTGAGACCCGTGTTGAAAGGGGACTTGGCCTGAGGAAGCTGCCAACCAGAGGGTGGGACCCTGTCACATGATCCAACAGGTTTCCCCTGGAGCAGTCCCCAGCCCTGCGACTACAGCCCCACAGCTGTCCACGTTGGGAGCTGGCTGCCGGTTTCGAGGGTTCTCTAGCCTCTATTTTAGAGGATGTAAGATGAGCTCTAAAAATGTCATACTTTTTTTTTCTTTTTGGTACCAGGGATTGAACTCAGGGGTGGGCCCTCGACCACTGAGCCCCCTCCCCAGCCCTATTTTGCATTTTATTTACAGACAGGGTCTCCCCGAGTTGCTCAGGGCCTCGTTTTGGCTGAGGCTGGCTTTGAACTCGCGATCCTCCTGCCTCAGCCTCCCGAGCCACTGGGATGACAGGAGCGAGCCACTGAGCCCTACTGTTTCACTTTTTACTGGGGCATCTGATATCCTGCAGCCATCAGATACCCCAGTAAAAGAAATGGATGGACAAAAGGGGGGTGGCTTCTAAGCTGCAGAATTTTGTCCCAAATCACCCCCACAGAGGGCACAAAGGAGTTTTCTCCTGGGGCACGGCTGGCGTATCCCTGATGCAGGGCCTGTGACAACTGAATACTTCATTGTGTCCTTCCACATGCAGGACCTTCTTGTCTCTGCAGAGAAACTGCAGGTCCCTTTGGTTGGGGACCACGGGGGACTGGACGCCCACAGACACCAGGAGGCCACTGCTCTACAAAGGCTCCCTGCCAGGAGGAGGGGCCCCCGCCCAGGGATCCACAGGGCCCTGCGGGGAAATCACGTGGGCAGACCCCAGGGGCCTCCGAGGCACCCACTTGACAAGGGGGGACTCGAAACGCCACCGTTACCTCGCTGGCCACGTAGGTGTAGAGCACCTTGCCTTTGATGACAAACCAGAGCTTCTTCCAGTGCCGCTTGCCCCTCTTACACCGGCTCAGGTAGCCGCTGATGGCAGAGCCCTCTCCAGAGGCCGCCACCTGGCAGAAGGGACCACAGCAGTCAGGGCGACCGGCGGGGAGGACAGTTCAGACACCAAGGGGAGAAGCCACAGCAAGCCGCCTGCCTGCAACCTGATGCTCAGGATCTAGTTACCATCAAGGTCAGCACAGCAGAGCTTCAGGGTGTGACAGACAGGATTCAGGGGACCCAGGGGACCTGCTGTCAAAACCAGCCTTCAGCTGTGCGCAGTGGTGCTCGCCGGAGGCTGAGGCAGGAGGATCTCCAGTTCAAAGCCGGCCTCAGCAACAGCGAGGCCCTAAGCAGCTCAGGGAGACCCTGTCTCTAGATAAAATACCAAACAGGGCTGGGGACGGGGCTCAGTGGCAGAGTGTCCCCGAGGTCAGTCTGTGATACCGTCTTCTCTCGACCAAGAAAAGAAAGAAACTGGCTGGTTGTCCCCTCTGGGGACGGAGAGAGGCTGGGGATGGGGAGGAGCTCGCTTTTCACATCTCCCCTTTTCCACTTTTGTCAACATGATTGTCACGATGCTGGGGGTGGAGCCCGGGCCTCGGGCACGGTCAGCAGGGCCCTGACCGCTGAGGGACACCCAGCCCTATTGCCAACATTTTTAATTTGCAGAAGGAGCAGGTTAGTGGGCAGAACGTCGCCCATTTCTAAACGTCATCCTCTAACACCCTAAATCCTGCCACCTGCTACCTGAGACGGATATTCCAGGAGACACGTGGAATCAACGGGTGACGCTTTCTTGGGGTGTGTGGCTTCGAGACGGGCACTCGCTGCTGTGTGGCTGGGGTTAGAATGTGGACACAGAACCCGGCCCCATTTGCAGGAGGACTTTGAATTTAACCAATTCTGAGGTTTCCTGCAAAAATCCCTGCGGCTTCCCGGAGACTCGCCACCTGTGCTCACGAGGGACCCCCCAGGGTGACAGCCAGCCCAGCTCCAGGGTCCCCATGCAGGAGGGCTGGCCTAGGCTGGGGCTCGCTCAGGCCCAAGAGGCCCAGTCTGCACCGTGGTGGGCACTGGGTCTGCGCCGCGGGGGGGAGAGTGGGGACCAGTCAGGCTGGGCAGGGAGGCCTGCCCCCCAGGGGACAGTGGCCACTCCAAGTCCCCGCCTCCTGCGAGGCAGCCCGTCCCGCCTTACCTCCGTCAGGGCTGAAGGGACTTTCTTCTGCTTCTTGAAGGTGGAGGGGAAGACGGCGGAGAGGGCGCTCCCCGAGGAGAAGCGGGCAGAGGTCAGGGGGAAGCTCATACTCACAGGCCGCTCTGCAGGGGACAGAGGCCACCAACGGCTCAGGCTGTCCCTCCCCAGGTGAGGTGGGACCAGGAAGGCGGGCACAGTCCCTCCCGCCAGAACAGACAGAGGCCATGGGGCAGGGCTGGGCTGCCCCCTCTGATGGCCTATGTGGCCCCCGGGTGCCCTGGGGTGAGCTTGGACCTCCAGGTCCCCGAGGGCCACTTTCATCCAGCCACTCCCTTGGGGGGGACGTGGCTCCCAGGTGGGGACAGTGAGGCAGAGGAGGAGCCCCAGGGCCACCCACCTCTCATGGGGCCGGGGACGGCGCCGCCCCTCTTCTTGAGCTCCCCGTAGCAGCCGTCGCACACCTTGGCCATGCGGTCCTTGAGGTACCTCAGCGGGTACTTGTTCCGCGAGCAGTTCCGGCACACGATCTGCGGGACACGCGGGGACACGCGCCAGTGAGGCTGACCAGGGCCCCTGCCCGGCTGGCCCCGCCTGGCCCCTCCTCCAGGGAGCCCTGAACTCTGACGGTCCCCAGGTGTCACGACCCCTGCTCCCCAGGCCACACGGTGCTGCTCCTGAGCCAGTCCCCTCGGGCCTCCTGAGGAGCCTGTCCCCCGGGGGGACCTACTCCTTCCTCCTCCAGGGACCTGCCATGTGTCCTTACACAGCTGTGGTGTGGGGGGTCTCCTGGAAACAGAGGGGACACCAGGAGAGGACAGAAGGGGACCAGGGGGAGGCAGGGGGCAGGTCACGGCGGAGTGCTGCGACTCAGGTATGTGACGCGCACACAACTGGGGAACCAGCCCCACCGTCGTGTGGGGTTACAAAGCACCCCAAAATTAACTAAAGAATTAAACCATGGTAAGTATGGAGCCACCTCGGGATCTGGAGCATGGTCACAAGTAACCCTAAGTGCTGGCGAGGACGCGGGGAACGGCACCCTCATACACGGCCGGTGACACTGCAAACTGGTGCAGCCACCGTGGAAATCAGGATGGAGACTCCTCAGGAAACTGGGAATGGAACCACCATGTGACCCAGCTGTCCCAGTCCTTGGCTGATACGCAGGGGGCTTAAAGTCAGCACACTACAGGGACACGGCCACATCAGTGTTTATAGCAGCTCAATTCCTAATAGCTAACTGTGGAGCCAACCTGGGTGCCCTTCAGTGGATGAATAAAGAAAATGTGGTATATGCACAGTGGAATATTACTCACCCATGAAGAAGAATGAAATTATGGTGTTTGCTGGTAAATGGATGGAACTCAAGACTATCATGCCGAGTAAAATAAGCCAATCCCCAAAAAACAAAGGCCACATGTTCTCTCTGACATGAGGACGCTAACACACGGGATGTGTGTGTGTGTGTGTGTGAGTGTGTAGAAGTTCACTGCATTAGACAAAGGGAACCAAGGGAAGGGGGTGGGATGAATTGAATATGACTTTCCTGCATTCACACATGAACCCACGACTAGTGAGTGACAGGCCACATCACGTACAAGAACGGGAAGTCCCACTCCCCGTGTGTTTAATATGTCAAAATGCACTCTGGGTCATGTGTGTCTAAACAGAACAAATAAAAATTATAAAATAACATGAAAAATAAAATAGGACTGTCTCCCCGCCCAGGGCCAAGTGGACGTGCCTTGCTTTGGGCCCTGGACCCTGGCAGGACAGGGAGGCCTGGTCCTGACTCTGTGGCACTCACCTTGCCACACGCGTGGCAGTGATGTCGCCTCAGGGTGAGGGAGAAGTCGCAGCCGCAGTTCATGCACATCATGACGTGGGTGACGGGCACCAGGGTGGGGGGCCTCTCCCCGAGGCTGACGCCCAGCCTCTCGCGAATCTGCGGGGACAGAAGCGGCCAGCAGCGGGGTCAGGCGGTCCCCTCCCCTCCCCTCCCAGGGTGTGGGGCGCAGGGGACTGGGTGGCCTGGGCTGGGAACAGCCGGACCCTGAGGTGGCGGGGGGTGCTGTGCTCCTGGGGCACAGGACGGGGGTCAGACAGGGCAGGGGCCCGGGGAAGGCCCGTGTCCCCAGGTCAGGGCGGAGGCACCTCCCTGTGACGGAGGCCCTCCTGGCACCTGCTGAGGCCGGGAGCTGCTCCCCACTCACCTCCACGCTGTGGTGGAAGGCGGCCAGCGCCTGGGCCTTGTAGTCCTCAGGGAGGGCTCTGCTCAGACAGCTGTACCACTCGTCCCTCTCGGCGCAGGAGCTGCGGACAGCGGCCTCGGTGAGCGGGACAGCTGCGGCCTCCACCTCCCGCCCCTCCCTGTGGATCAATGCGCGCTGGGCCGCCCCCACACCAGAGCCCCTCACCCCCCACCAAAGCAGCTACGTTTGGTCATTTGTTTATTTAGACAGTCCCCCCTGACGAGGGTTAGGTCCCAGCTCCTCATGGGGCGGTGGTGCACCCCTGTCATCCCAGCAGCTTGGGAGGCTGAGGCAGGAGGATTGCAAGTTCGAGGCCAGCCTCAGCAATTTAGCGAGGCCCTGAGTCACTCAGGGAGACCCCGTCTCTCAACAGAATACAACAAGGGCTGGGGCTGGGGCTCAGGTTGAGCGCCCCTGGTTCTAGCCCTGGTGGGTGTGAGTGGAGGAAGGAATCAGCCAGTCCAGCTCCTGGCCTGTACCAGAGCCATGGCCGCGTTGGGTGCCTCTGGGTCTGCCTCTCCAACTCCAGCTCCCAGGGCCGTTGTGAGGGTGAAATGAAATAGGGGGTGTCCTCTGTCCTGTCCCTCTGTCCCTGGCAAAACACCGTTCCAAAGCAGGGGGCCCCAGGGAAGCCTAGAGGGTCCCACGATTTAGGGGGGAACAGAAGGCCAGGGTCCTTGTACAGGGTGGGTGGAAGCTGGCACGGGTGAGCACCCCAGTCTCCATCTTTCCCTTGATGTCCTACAGGGCTCCCTAGAGGCTCACGCACCCCACAGACAGACTTCGCCAGCCCCCTCTCTGCGGAGCACTGCGTCCTGAGTGGACAGGGCCACCCCAGGACTATGGTCCCTAGGAACCAGTGCAGGGTGGAGTTCCCACAGTGCCCACGAGGTGGCGCGCACGGCCCGCGCAGAAAGCCCGAGGTGGCGGGAGGGACGCCCCGGCTGGGAGGGACGGGGTGCTTGGTGTGGGCGTGGTGGGCCGCCAGCTGCCGTGTTGGTGAGAGGAAATCAACGGGTTCCACGGCCCTCCGCCCCCACTGCTCCAGTGTGGAGAGTCCGGGCTGGCAGGAAGGGGACGGGCCTGTCACAGGCCAGAACGCAGGGCCCCTCCCTGAATGAGAGGGGCGTCCCCCCTGGAGTCCCCAGCGTGGCCTATCAGCATCCTCAGTCAAAGCTGGGCAAAGACTACCCCGCCCCTTGTCACTGATTTGATCAAGAGGGAGGGGGGCACAGATTCCCGCCCAGGCACCCCCTCCTCCTTCCCCCCCTCCCCCAGAAGGGACAGCCACCCCTCCCTAGTCCCAAGGTTTCCTGGGGCGGTAGGCTGTAGTGTCTGGACCCCAGGTCTGCACTGCTGCCACCCAGGGACACATGCTGGCAGGAAGGGAGATGCCCCAGCTCCACCCCACCCCATCCCCAATGTCCCCACCCCGCCCATAGTGGCAGAGGGGCTGCTCCCAGCAGGAGCCACCTCCCTGGCTTCTCAGCCCTGAGAGCTGGAGCTCACCTTGCCTTGGGAGTGGGGAGGTGGCCTGTGATGAAGGCCATGGCCCAAGGCTGGCCACGGGCACCCCTGGGAGAAGCACAGGTGGACAGACCGTCCTCGCTTCCCACCCCCTCCCTCCTGTCCCTTCCTCCTTCCTGAGGTGCTGGGGATCAGACCCAGCTCTCCTGAGGGCCAGGCCATGTGGCCTGCTGCCATCAGAATATCATATGCTGAGATCCTCGACCCAAGGTGATGGGACATGGCCAAGTCAGGAGGGCAGAGCCCTCAGGGACGGGATCGGTGTCCTTACAACAGGCCCCAGAGGGACCCGGCCCTTCCCCCATACAGGTTCTAGAAAGCAGCCCCGTCCTGAGGAAGGGGCCCCGCCAGACCCCGACGCCAGCAGCACCTCGAACGCTGCACTCCCTGGCCTCCAGACCCCAGAAACAGACTCCTGTCATGAGCCGCCCCGAGGGGACAGTGTGAAGACACCCGGCCACCCTGGATGGGAGGAGAGGGGCTGGGGACCCTCACTCTCCGCCTTCTCCCTGCCCCCAGTGCAAGGTGGCAACACTGTGTGACCCACCAGGACTTGTGGTGTGCACCCACCCTTCACAAAGGGCCTTGTGAACACGACATATTGTCACTGTCACCCGAGGTCCCGTATTTTATGAGTATGGAGTCTTTCTGGGGAGGGAAGCCTCAGGTTCTTTTTTTTTTTTTTTTCTTTTTTTTTTAAAATATGAGATTCTCCAGGAGCTGTGACCACAGGACAGTCAAGAAGCACTGAGATGGCCAAAGGTCCTTTGATCCAAAGGGACGCCAGGATATAGACTGTGACATCCCACACTTGTCATTCCAGACACTCCCACCCCCTGAAGTCCTGCCCTGGGTCCTGGCGGCTGCATAACTCGAGGCCCCACCCCTCCGGCGGCCCCGCCCTGTACCCCCGGCCCCGCCCATCCCTCAGCCCCGCCCCATACCTCCAGGCCCTGCCTCTCCCACAGCCCCGCCCTGTACCTTAAGGCCCCGCCCCTCCTGTGATCTTGCCCATACCTCGAGGCCCCGCCTCTCCCACAACCCCACTCTGTACCTCGAGGCCCCGCCCCTCCAGTGACCCCGCCCCATACATTGAGGCCCCGCCCCATACCTCAAGGCCCCGCCCCTCCTGCAGCCCCACCCTGTACCGCGAGGCGACACCCCTCCCCGGTCCACCCCATACCTTTAGGCCCCACCCATCCCATAGCCCCACCCCATACCTCGAGACCACACCCATAGCTCCAGGCCCCGCCCCTCCCGCAGCCCCGCCCCATACCTCAAAGCCCCTCCCCTCCCGCAGCCCCGCCCCTCCCGCAGCCCTGCCCCGTACCTGGCGGACAGCAGCAGGCAGCACTCGGGCACCTCGATCTTGAGCGCGTAGGGCACCTTCTCCATCACGGGGCGGCTGACCTGCGGGACCCACGGAGCCCCTTCAGGCTGGGGCGGGAGGGCAGCAACCCACCTGCTGTCCACGGGTGGCGGTGGACAAAGGGGCCTGGCCCTGCCACGGACACCCTCTCCGCCCTAGTGTCCTTATTGGCCGAGGGTGGCCCCGTGCCCTGGCAGAGGCTGTGGATGGTGTCTGGCTGCTGGCGCCGTCACCCCCAGGAAGGCTGCGGTGACCGTCCCCTCGTGGGCAGCCTACAGACACGCTGTCCTGCTGGGCGGACGCCGGCCCCGTGGCAGGGTCTCCCACGGCCTCCTCCACCAGGCGGCTCCGCGGAGCCCCTGGGTCACTGGCCTGGTCCTCCCCGCTCCCCGCCCTGTCCCCGGCAGGCACCCCCTGCGTCCCCGGTGGCCTCAGAATCGACTGCCCCAAACCTCCTGCTGCCCTAGAGTGCCCCAAATCTACCCAGCGTCCCCATCCTCAGGACCAAGGTGCGCTGAGCGTGCCCACACGGGCGTGCCCACATTTGTGGCAGCCATTACTACAAGGGCCACGACGTGGAAGGACCAAGCGTCCCTTGAGGGGTGAGTGCATGACCCAGCCGTGCCACACACACAGAGAATGGCACTGAGGAAGGAGCAACCGGACACCTGTCACCACACAGATGGGCCTCAGCGAAGAGAGCCGGCCACAAGACATGAACGCTGTTAAGGGACCCGGTGCAGGAGGCCCCGGGAGTGGTGGAGGTCACAGCCACAGAAAGAAAGGTGGTTCTGTTTGACCCAGCTATCCCACTCCTTGGTCTACACCCAAAGGACTTACAATCAGCACACTACAGTGACACAGCCACATCAATGTTATAGCAGCTCAATCCACAACAGCTAAGCTATGGAAGCGACCTAGGAGCCCCTCCATAGATGAATGGATAAAGAAAATGTGGTATATATATTCAATGGAATATTACTCAGCCATGAAGATGAAGGGAATCATGGCATTTGCAGGGAAATGGATGGAGCTGGAGACTATCAAGCTAAGCGAAATAAGCCAATCCCAAAAAAACCAAAGGCCGAATGTTCTCTCTGATAAGTGGATGCTGCCTCACAATGGCGAGGGTAGGGGTAGAAGGTCACTGGATTAGACAAAGGGAAGGGAGAGGGATGGGAAGAAAATAAGAATGGTGGTTCCCAGGGGCTTAGGCCCCTTCCCATCGGATATTTACCAAGTGCTCTGAGTGCTTAGGATGCTGCCTCCAGGGAGCCCTCCAGGGTTCCCTCTCCCCAGAGGACCCAGAACATGCCACAGACCACAGTTGACACTGCTTCCCGGGGCGGCCCTCTCCAGGCCCGTGGGGGTGCCTCTCCTCCTCCCCGGGGCCCTCCCCGCTGCCCCTGACCCCAGATGCCCAGCACCAGGCTTTACCTTCATATTGGCCACTGCCAACGAGCTCTTCAGCCGGTACTTCCCGTCCTTCTGGGGATACGTGTACAGAAGCACGTCGCTCATCTGGGGAGAGGGGAGGCTATCAGGCTCCTCCTGGTCCCTGTGCCGGGCTTCCGTCTTGGAGGATCCCTGAGCTCTGGGGTGCACAGGCATCCGGCACTCCCCAGGGACCCCGCAGGTGAGCAAGACCATTCCGGGCTGAAACATGAGCCCCTTCCCCACAATCCCACTCCGAGTTAAGACGCTCAAGAGGGAGCGGGCGTAATAGTGCACGCCTGTCATCCCAGAGGCTGAGGCAGGAGGATCCCAAGTTCGAGGCCAGCCTCAGCAACTCAGTGAAGTCCTAAGTGACTCAGGGAGACCCTGTCTCTAAATGAAACACAAAATAGGGCTGGGGATGGGGCTCGGTGGTCGAGGGCCCCTGAGTTCAATCCCCAGTGCCCACAATAAAACCCAGGGTGTGGTGTGTCCATGCTACAGACACTGGACACTGCGGAGCAATCCAAGGGAATGCACCACCAAGATGCACAGACAAATCTCAAAATCCCGCCGAGTCAGGGCAGCCGGACACAAGCATGCAGCCTGACCACTTTAGCAGGAAGTCCTGTCCCCTCCCTGGGGGAGAGGGGTTGGTCTGGCTGAAAGGGTGGAGCAGCCTGGGGTCACCAAGCCAGGTCAGGGTTCAGGCCACTGGGGTCTGGACGCCTTGCTTTCTGGCTAGGCTCAGGATTTCTCTGCCAAGTGCCATCAGCTGCCTTTGGACCCAGAAGACAGCAGGTGTTAGGGTGGGGTCCTGAATATCCCCTGAGTGCTCCTGTGTGGAAGGCTTGGTCCCCAGCCTGGTGCTATTGAGGGTATGGTGCTTTAAGAGGCGGGGCTTAGCGGGAGGTCTTTAGGTTCTTGGGGGTGTGTTCTTGAGGGGACTGTGGAACCCCACCTAACCCCTTCCTCTTCCTCTCTTTTGGCCTCCTGGCCCCGAAGATGAGGGGCTTAGCTCTGCCTTGATGTGCTGTCTCACCAAAAAACAGGGCCAATGGGCTGTGAGTTGGGAATCCCGCAACTGAGCCAAGAGAAACCTTTCTTCTTTTTAAGTTGACCCTCTCAGATGTCTGTTACAGTGATGGAAAGCTGACTAACACAGTAAGTACAGGATCCTGGGGGTCCTGGGAGGGGGGCAGGGGGCTGCCCATGTCTCAGTGAGCCACCAAGGTCGACATCACTACTCCACAGGACGTAGATCCTGCCCTGCTCCATTTTGTCCTGTTCTTTGCCACTTGAATGTGGGCACTGGACGATTTCATGGGACTTGAGGGTCCAGGGGCTGGTGTTGGGTGGGGACAGTACTTACCAGAAACAGGTGCCGGGGATGTCTGCTCTTGCCCCTGACTTTCGCCAGTGTCCCTTCCTTGAGAAACTCCTGTGGGGAGGGAGGCAGACCTCAGTCACCTGGCTTGGGCCACTGCTGCCCCAGACAAGGGGCAGGGGACGACCCTGAAGACTCCAGAGGACCAGAAAGCAGCCCCCCGTGGAGGACCCCCAGGCCACCCGAGATGCTCCTGATACACCCGAGCTCTGGTGGCACTGAGGCCTCTCAGGAGCATCTACGTCACTGTCCCAAGCCCTGACACCCTCCTGGTGATGGCGTGGTCCAAACCACAACTTCCTCCCTGTTTGCCGCCATGAGGAGCTGACTCGGAACAGAGCCTCTGAGGGTTGGCTAAAGCAGCCAAAGACCTGGGAACAGTGGCTCCAGTCCCCCTTGTTCCGGAGGCTGTGAATGCTAGGGACAGTTTCACAGCATCTCAGATCAGCGGGGTCACTGGAAGCTAGAATCTGCTGAGCCCAATCTTTCATTCCAAAGGCTAAAGACCACATTTCTGAACTATTTTCAAACTGAGCTATAGGTTTTTATTTCCCAGTTGGAGGCTTCCAAGTAAATAAATTCCTTTTTTTTTTTTGGTGCCGGGGATTGAACTCAGGGGCACTGGACCACTGAGCCCTGTCCCCAGCCCTTTTTAGTATTTTATTTAGAGACAGGGTCTCCCTGAGTTGCCAAGGGCCTCACTAAGTTGCTGAGGCTGGCCTCCAACTTGCGATCCTCCTGCCTCGGCCTCCCGTGCCACTGGGTTGATAGGCCTGCGCCCTGGGGCCTGGCAAAGACCGTATTTTTCAGATGCTTTCTTAAGGTTTGCTCTTGAGATGCTTTTCTGCTTTTGCAGCCACTCAGGACTGAAAATACTTGGCACCCCCTCTTCCCGGAGTGAAGAGACCCCCCAGGACACCCGGAAACAACCCGTGCTGGGGCTGGGGAGCCCGCGCTCCCCGCAGGGCGGCACTCACCCTCCCTGGCTGCAGGAGGTCTCCCTGGCCCCGCACGCTGTGGTCGATGTGGACCAACTTCTGCAGGTTCTCCTGTGGGCAAGGGCAGAGGGTCAGACCCTGGAGGCGCCTGTCCCCTCTGTGAGGGGCGGCACTGCTTCCTTCCAGAGGAGGACGGCCTGGCCCCCGATCCAGCCTCTATAAATGGCAGGCGGGACGCTGGGCAGAGCCGGGCCTGCGGGATGCCAAGGCTGGTCCTGCCAGGCTCTGGGCCTGACGCCACCCCCCTGCTGTGTGTGGTGGGGACGGACCCTGTCTGTCTCTGGGCCACAGCTCCTGCTCTCCCAAGGCCGGGCCCGGTCTCTGCAGGCTCACAGCCCAGGGAGTGGCCTTGAGGGACAGTCACCCAGAAAACACCCCCACGGTCATTCCAGCCTCCTTTAGGATGTGGAGAGGCTGCGAGAGGACGGGGGGACATGCTTCTCTCCTCCCAGAAGGCTCCAGGGGCCTGTGAGTCCCAGCTGTCCTTAAGTCTGTGAGACCCCAGGTCACCAGCCGGCCCCTGAACTGAATCCTAAAGCCCGACACGCTCCTCCCTACAGACGTCACACCTCGGGCGACACACGGGAGGACGAGGTGGCTGGCAGCTCAAATGTTAACGCATTCCCAGAGGTCGAGGGTGGGCTCCCGGCTGGACCCGGAACAGCCCAGAGGTGGACACGCGAGAATCTGCACGCGATGGCCGGTTCCCTCCCGTGAGTCTCTGCCGGGGGCTCAGGAGGCAGACTGGGGGCTGGGGACGGAGCCAGACAGAGCACCCTTGGGAGGTGAGGGGGCCCGGGCTGCCCAGGACCCCGCCCGTCCCCAGACGCCTCAACTGATTGTGCAGAACAAGAGGTGACAGACGGTGGCACTAACACACAGGGACTTCAGAGTAACATGATCAACATGATGGAAAGGGAATTCTAGGGCCAAAGTCAGGTGACGTGCACGGACACGGAGAATTTCACAGAGTCGAATGGCAATGTTTTTAAAGGCCCACAAAATCCACAAGAAGGGACACCTTCCACAGGCGTGGCCGAGGAGGGGACCCACAGGGGGAGGACGGATGGGTAGAGATCCAAATGGAAACAGAGAGGTGGAGGGAAAAAGCGTGTGTGTGCGTCACACAGCACCCAAGAGAGTGTCCCCCAAATTAACTAAGGACCAGTGACGGACAGGTCCCACCGAGAAGCCTGAGAATCGCGACAGGTTTCAAGCCACCTGAGGCCCCTCAAGACCCACAGAGACGCGCCAGAGTCCAGCTTCCAAAAATCAAAACACAAAGAGCAGATGGTGGAGCCCCAGAGGAGGGACAGGCGACTTCTCGTCCCAGACTATGGAGCCGGCAGGCGGTGGAGGGGCATCCTCAGAGCGCCCAGAGCACAGAGCTGGCCCACCCGGACCTGTGGACCCACCAACAGAGTCTCTGAGAACCGAGGGCAACGGGACGGTGAAGTGGATGGGAGTTGCTGTCGGGGGGGACATTTCTGAGAGCAGAGGGGGAAGGCCAGGTTGCTCTGTGTGTGACAATGTGGGTCGGAAACAAGGTGCGAACTCATGACGCGTTTAAGGTGCAAGTGGCTCTGTGTGCAGAAGGTGGTCCCCGCGGGTTCTCGGGGGAGTATGGGCGACCGCCTGGTTCCGCCAACGGAGACGGCTTGAGAAACTGAGGCCCCGTGAGCAATGGCTGCACCTAGGGACCCAATCTTGGTTCTTGTTTTTTTTAAATCTTGGTACCAGGGATTGAACCCAGGGGCACTTTAACCCCTGAGCCCCATCCCCAGCCCTTTTTTTTTCATATTTTATTTAGAGACAGGGTCTCACGGAGCTGCTTAGAACTTGGCTAAACTGCTGAGGCTGGCCTCCAACTTGTCATCCTCCTGCCTCAGCCTCCTGAGCTGCTGGGATGACAGGTGTGTGCCACCATGCCTAGCTCCAAATCTTGTTTTTATTTTTTTATACCATTACGGGATGAAAGGAACCGGGGATTCCTGGAGAAACGGCTGATTCTAAGACAGGGACAGTAAATACAGGACATGGACTGATCTGGAATATCAAACAACAACGCCCCAACTCACATCGATGAGGGCATTTGAAAGGGGCACGGAGACTAACTGCAGGAGCTCCCAATGGCCACGGCTGGAACCATTATAGAAATAGAGCACAGCAGTGGGGCGCGGTGGCCCACGCCTGTCATCCCAGCAGCTCGGGAGGCTGAGGCAGGAGGATCGTGAGTTCAAAGCCAGCCTCAGCAAAAGTGAGGCCCTGAGCAGCTCAAGGAGACTCTGTCTCTAAATAAAATAGAAAAGGGGCTGGGGACGGGGTCAGTGGCTAAGCGCCCTGGGTTCTATCCCTGGTACCAACAGAAATAAAGGCAGCTTTGGCAAAAGGGGACATGGCGCCCTCTGACGCATTTTAAGTGGCTCCCTGGCTGTCAACGGGGACGGACGGGGAGGGCTGGGCTGGAAGCCAGCAGGGACCCGGGGAGTCACAGAAGCAGGCAGGACAGGCCTGGGCTGTGGGGGTGGCAGAGGCCGAGCCGTCAGGAACCCTCAGGCACGGAGCTGGCCCCTGGAGACCCTCCCATCTGCCCATGCAAGTGTGGGGTGACCTGGTGCAGCTGTGCCCAGCAGCTTGAGGGACGATGACCAGCCTGGACACTCACCCACCCCCGCCTGACGACAGCCCGGGCCGTGGCTATTCCAGTCGCCCCCTGGGGGGTGTCCAGGGCCAGCGCTTCCTGACCCAGTTTTTCTTGGAGGAGCAGAGGGGTGCGGAGAGCCCAGGCCGTCTGCTGCTGAGCCCGAGCCCCTCTGCAGGGAACGTGCTGCGTGCGCAGATGTCCAGCCCCCGGGCAGGGACCGGGCAGACACCAGAGAGGACACGTCTAACCCACCCAAAGTCGGCTCAGTGGGCTTCGGCCTCTGTGCCCAGCCCCTTGTCACTGGCCAGCCCTGAGTGTCTCCCCAGACTCCTGTCCCACCTCGGCCTCCTCAACTCCAGGCCTCTGCCTCCTCTCTCCTGCCTCCGCAGCGGTGCAAATGTCCTGGGGCACGGTGCTCCACATCCACTCCTCTCACTGAAAGGGCCCGAGCAGCACGGGCTGTGTCCCCTCCCTGAACTCCGCAGCTGTCTCTCTGTCTCTCTGGTGACATTTACTGGGGTTATATGCAACCATACAATTACTGCTCCACTGAGTGGGCCCTTCCTCAAGGGCTGGGGACACGTCTCATCACGTGTCTGCAGTCCACCCCACGACGGGAGGCCGGCCACATGGGAGGTGGCCCACAAATGCTCCCTCCCCTCCTCCTCTCTGCACAACTCACAGCGAGGACGCTCTGTGCATCAGCCGTGGCCCACAAGCCACTGTCACCCCCTTCTGTGCCTGTGGAGGTCACGGGCAGCGGGTCACCGCGCTTTCCCACCTCTCTAGGACTCGGCCTCAGAATCATTCTTAACTCAGAAGCTGCGGCGTGCCCACCGCGTGGCGCAGCAGGGACTAAGTGGACACAAATCACCGCAGGGACCCTCGAGTGGGACTGGACGGGGGATGGCTCGTCATCCTTGGCAGACACGGCGTCAACCCCCGGTCAAGGAATCGCACCAGGCAGAACCGGAAGTGGACTCACGGCCCACGTAGTCCAGTGACCCAGGGTCTAGAGTCTCAGATGTGGGTGGCCATTTACCTGGGGCACTTACTTATTTAAGAAATGCCTGCACGGCCGGGCGCGGTGGCGCACGCCTGCCATCCCAGCGGCTCGGGAGGCTGAGGCAGGAGGATCGCGAGTTCAGAGGCCAGCCTCAGTCACTTATTAGCAAGGCCCTTAACAACTCAGGGAGACCCAAGGCCTGTACCCCTCGGAGCCTGTCATTCACAAAGCCCCCCAGGCGCTGAGGCAGATGGTCTCAGACCCCCGTCGGGGTTGTAGAAGCTTGGGGCCTCCCTCTTTGTTCAAATGGTGAACCAGAGGCCCAGAGACGGACCCACCGTACCTGAGGTCACACAGCAATTGTTGGGGCCAGAACTCAAGGCCCTCTGCAGGGTCCCGCGGGATCAGTGATGGGGTCTCCCGCGTCAGGCAGGGCAGGGTGGGCACCGAGGGAGGGTGGGCAGGCTGGACTTACCCCCTGCTCCATGCTGTCGTTGGCTCGGTCTGTGACTTTGGAGATGAGGCTCAGGGCTCCTGGGGAGGAAGCAGAGTCAGCCCCAGGCCCTTTGGGGAGGGCTGGTCCGGCTGTCCCCGTCCTCGCCTCTTCCTGTCCCTCCCCACTCGCCCCTGACCCCTACTCGTTCTCTGTGGGGGGGGGTGACACCAACCCAGCTCTACCTCCTCTGCCTCGGTGGCCCTGACCACCCTGACCAAGCTGGGCCTCGGTTTCCCGGGTATAAACTGGGACGTTACAGTGGGGACCGTCACCGCCGTTCACACGCAGGGACCGCTGCGCTTTAACCCCTGAGCCACATCCCCGGACACTTTTTATCTTTGATTTTTCGACAGGATCTTGCAAAGTTGCTTAGAGCCTCACTAAAGTGCCGAGGCTGGCCTCCAACTGGAGATCCTCCTGCCTCACCCTCCCGAGCTGCTGGGATGGCAGGCGGGCGCCACGGCACCTAACCGGGTGAACTTCTTAGACCTGCCCTCCTGTCACTGAGCCGCCATCCCCTCCCCTCTCGTCCTCTCTCTGACTGACATCAGGCCACCCCAGGGAGTCCCCAAGGCTGAGGAGGGGGCTGTGTCCCAGCCCTGGGCACGCGCACAGCGGGGGGAGAACGCGTCCCCTGCCTCCGAGTGGCGGGGACTCACCCTGGGTGTCGTCGTATTCGGCCGAGTCCGGGCGGAGGTTGTTTAAGTAATCTGGAGGCAGAACAGAAGAGTCAGGCAGGCGGGGACAGTCCCTTGTCACAGCAGTGTCCCCTCCGCTCTCCAGAGTCGGGGGAGCTCCAGAATAGGGGCCCGGGCTGTCCCCCCTCGGCCCATGGCAACACCAGGACGGCCCTCAACACCGTGGCCTGGTCCCCTCTGCCCCCCTAACGGACCCAGGTGTTCTTCAGAGGTCCTAACTGTGACCTTAGGTGGCTGTGACTTCCTTGGTGGCCTGTGGAGTATCTGAGTCCGCGGTGTCACCGAGCCTGCCTGTCATTACCGCTGTCCCTTTAGCATGTAGCCTGGGCCCCGCAGGACATAGTAGGTGCTCAGTGCACACTGCCGGAGTCCGCGAGGGACTCCTCTGGGCCCTGGGCCTCACATTTTCCTTACGGTACCTGGAGCGACCCAGAGTGTCCCCTCCACCAGGGCAGGGGCCTTTGTCCCTGCGGGAGGTGGTCACATCAAGGGGCGTGAAGCCCAGGACAGAGGTGCGGGTGTCCCCAGCAGACAGAGCGGGGAAAGGGGACCAATCCCGGGGGCTTGGTAGGAAAGGGGCCGGGGCCTGGGGCTGGGGCCTTCATGGAATGGAGGGACAGCAGGGCAGCAGCCCAGGGGAACCAGGACTCTGTCGCGGGGTCACTGCGGTCTGACCTCCCGGGGGCCCACCTGTGAGCAGCACTTGGTACTGGAAGAGCCGCTGGACCACCCGCAGCAGCCGGTGCTTCGCGCTCTGCCCGTCTCCGTGCTGACCCTGCTGCTCCCGAGGGAAGAGAGAGGCCGTCAGGACCCTGCCCTGTCACCCCCCGACAGCCGCCCCTTCTGCACCTCCCCAGGGCGAGCGGAGGTGCCCCTGGCCTCGGAACCAGTCCTCCTCCTCCGGGAAGCCCTCCTGGGCCAGGCCAACCCTACTGCCTCTGCTGGGGACCTCAGGCCCATGGTCAGTACCCCTCAGCCGTGAGCCTCTGTGGGAACCGGATCCCGAGTTCCTGGCCAATGCTGCTGATTTCCTTGGTCACCACCATGGCTGGACCCCGGCCTGGGTCATGCTTGTCTTTCTCTCTTTCTTTTTCGTACTGGACATTAAACCCAGGGGCCCCCTACACGGAACCACGTCCCCAGGTCTTTTGATCTTTTGAGACAGGATCTGGCTAACTTGCCGAGGCTGGCCTCCACCTTGAGATCCTCCTGCCTCAGCCTCCCGAGGGTCCCATTCATGGGCACCAAGCCCCTCGAGGCCCCCCGCCAGCCCTGCGTCTTCACAGCAGGGTCTCTAGGGACCCAGAGGGACCCACCTCAAATTCACGGACGGCGGCTGCCAGCCGGGGAGAGAGGAGGCAGTTCTCGGCCAGCAGAGCCAGGTACCTGTCGAACTGCAGGATGTGAGCAGCGTGGTGGTCGAACTCCTGCTCCCGGGCCAGGAAGACATCGGCCACCTTCTGCTGGCCCTCCCTGCAGCCAGGGAGGGGGACCCGAGAGTGAGAGCGCAGCCTGCTGAGCGGCAGAGGGTCTGGGGGGATGTTAGACTCTCGTCCTTTGTTTTACTTGGGACAAGTGACTTAACACCTCTGTGACTCGACTTCCCCATCCTGCAAAGGGAGACTCTATTTCCCGTGGGGGTGGGTGTTTTATTTCCCTTCCTCCCCCTCAGGGGCCCTCCACCCCTAATCCCTGTCCCCAGCCCCCTTTTTTTTTTATTTAGAGTCAGGGTCTCACTGAGTTGCTCAGGGCCTCGCCATTGTGGAGGCTGGCCTCCAAGTTGCGATCCTCCTGCCTCGGCCTCCCGAGCAGCTGGGACAATGGGCGTGCACCACCGAGCCCGGCTCCGTGGGGATCTTCTTGCTCTCCCCCTCCCCTGCAGTGAGGGGGTGCGGAGCCCCAAGTCCGCTCACCAGTTGGACAGCCTGTCCTCCAGATCTTCCAGGATGCCTTGGTGGAGATCATGGATGGCTGGGAGCTCACTCAGACCCTGCCTCAGCTCCTCCCGGGCCAGCGCGTCTCTGCCCTCTTGGTCCATGTCATCCAGGGCCCTCAGGACGGCTCCGTGGAAATCCTGAAACCCCAGAGGGCCCGTTACCCACAGGTGACAGGACTGAGCGCACGGACCCGTGGCAGGTCCCCGCGGCGGCCTCGAGAGCTGGCCAACACAGAGACGGTCACCAGACCGACCCCCTCTGCCGGGCCAGGTCCTTACCTGCGAGACAGGGTCACCAGCACACACCTGGCCTCCCTGAGCTGCTTAGGGCCTCGCCATGGCGGAGGCTGGCCTTCAACTCACGATCCTCCTGCCTCAGCCTCCTGAGCTATTGGGATGACAGGCGGGTGCCACGGCGCCCGGCTGATCGTGATTTACGTCTAATATCAAATCTGATAAATGGTAAAACTATAAAGAATGGAAGGCTTGTTTCTCACTGGAAAAAAAAAAAAAATGACGTACTCTCTTTCAACACACGGGCTCCTCACGAGGCCCAAACAAACGACCTGAATTGTGGAGCCAAGTGCCCATCAGGAAACCTCGGGGGTCAGAGGTCACGGGGTCCAGGCCCCATCAGGAAGGTCACTGAGCTCTGTCGGGGGCAGACTCGCTACCAGGACAGTTCATCCCATGGCCCTTCCTCCAGGAAGCCCTCCTGGATTCCTTCCCTGGGGTGCACCCACAAGAAAACATGCCCCTGTGTCCCCAAGACGGCCCCTCTGAGGCCTCGCCTCCCCACTATCTCAGGGTCCAGCGGGAGTAACAGAGCACCCAGCTCAGCCCCAGGCTGCCGCGGAGCTCACCTGACGACTCAGACTCTTTGCAACCTGTAAAGTGCCGCTCCCACTTATCTGTGGTCTGGGTTACCCCATGGCCACCCGAGCTCTGGAAATATCAAAAAGAAAAATCTAGGAAGAGCCAAATCCGACGTTTCCAATGGGATGCGGTTCTGAATCGTACAAAGAAACCTGGCTCCGCTCAGCTTGGGACCAAACTCGTTCCTTGGTTCACCGTATCCACCCAGTATGTGCTACCCTCCTTCTAGCTACTCATTACCATTTCTGTCCTCAGACTCACTGCCACAGGACTGCAGTGCTCATGTCCTAAGGGACCTCATTCTACTTCATCCTGGGCCCACAGACCACAGGTCCTGATGCAGGGGATTGACCTTGACGACAGAATACTGTTCAACATGCTCTATTTAACTGCCAGTTGTCATTGCGGCTGACATGGGTACGTTAGGCTGTCTCGTGGGTGGGTTTCAAAGGGTTGGGTCCTCTCTCCACTTTCAGGCACCCTCTTGCTGTGTGTCCCCTGAGGAGGATCAGGGCCTGCTGTCGCAGTCATTACATTTTGGACAGGACACCTTCAGAACGGGGGCCATGTCTGTTTTGCTTCCTGCTGGGTCTGAAGTCAGCAGAGCAGGTGACACAGAGAGGGACTCTGTAATGCTGGTCACCTGGGGGATCACACGACCTTCATTTAACAGAAAAGGAGAATGAGTCACCAGGAAGCCAGGCCCAGACTCTGGTCACCTTGATGCCCAGACAGAGGGCACCTCTGGTGGGGGACAGGAGGAGGGAGGGAGACTCGGGAGGACAAAGACAAGACAGACAGCTGCAGTGACGTCACCCTCGCTGGCTCCTGTCTGTAATTGATTCTCGCTGAGCCACCTCAGTCGGGACGCCCACCACTGAGATGGCCCACTCCAAAAATGAGTAAAATCAGAATTTCCAAGAGCATCGATTCTTTCCCACCCCCCACTATTGGGGATGGAACCCAGGGGCGCTTAACCACGGAGCCACGTCCCCAGCCCTTTTTATTTTTTTGAGACAGGGCCTTGCTAAGCGGTTGAGGCTGGCCTCCAACTTGTGATCCTCCTGCCTCAGCCTCCTGAGATTACAGGCGTGTACAAATGTGCCCGGCCAAACCAGTGACGTCTCTGCTGAGAGTCCCAGTGACTCTGGGATTCTATGTGTCCCAATGCTACATGAGTGTCCTGGGGATGTGACGTCACTTGCCTGGACAATCACTGAAGGGTACTTTGGAACCTTGAACTTTGAACCTGTGAGGTGTGCAAAGAATTCCTAACTGTAGAGTGACTATCTAGCCAAAAAAAAAAAAAAAATAGTAAATTAGGCTTAATATTAAAAGACAAATAGGGATAGATGGCATGGTCGCCCACGCCTGTCATCCCAGTGGCTTGGGAGGCTGAGGCAGGAGGATTGAAAGTTTGAGGTCAGCCTGGGCAATGTTAGCGAGGCCCTAAGCAACTTAGCGAGGTCCTGTCTCAAGATAAAAAAAAAAAAAAATTCAAAGAAGGGCTGGGGACAGGGCTTAGTACCCTGGGTTTAATCCTCAGTACAAAAAAAAAAAAAATTATTTTAATGTCATGATGAGGCTCCTGACCAGAGGCTGCGTGGCGCAGGAGCAGGACGGACGCGTGGATTAATGGACTGGACTGGGAACCCATAAAGATGCCTTATGGGAAGTGACTTTTAACACGGCTGCCAAGAAAATTTACTGGGAATAATCTTTTCAACCCATGGCGCGGGGCCAGCGGACTCCACCCGCCAAAGGATGAAATCAGAATCTGTCTGTTGGCCTTGCCCAGATGAACTCAAAATGGGTCACAGAGTTCAACAGAAAACCATCATCAGCCTCTTGAAGAGAATCCAGCAGTCAGTCTTGGAGATCCAGGGCCGGGCCGAGCTTTCTTAGAAATGGCACCAAAAGCACCAGCCACGAGAGGAACCTTCATGCACTGCATTCCATCAACATGTGAAAATACAGAATCAGAACCCGCCCGTAAGCCCAGTGATGCATGAGGCTGAGGCAGGAGGATCGCAAGTTCGAGGCCAGCCTCGACGACTTAGTGAGGCTCTCAGCAACTTAGCCAAACCCTGTCTCACGATAAAAGATGAAAAGGGGCTCGGGATGTGGCTCAGCAGTAAAGTGCCCCTGGGTTTAATGCTCAGCACCAGAACCAACCAACAAGCAAACAAAACCCAGGATAGGATACCCATTCACACTCATTAAGATTTCACTTTTCTTTTATTTTTCATTTATTTATTCCTTTTTTTTTTTTTTTGGAACCAGGGACTGAACTCAGGGGCACTCGACCCCTGAGCCCTGTCCCCAGCCCTATTTTGTATTTTATTTAGAGACAGGGTCTCCCTGAGCTGCTTAGCACTCTGCTTTTGCTGAGGCTGGCTTTGAACTCGTGATCCTCCTGCCTCAGCCTCCCAAGTCGCTGGAATGACAGGTGTGAGCTACCACTTGTAAGTTTTTTAAAAAACATAGAAAATAAAAGACTGTGGGGAGATAAAAGCCAGAAGCTGCAGACTCTGACAGTGGAATATGAAGTATGCCACAACTTTGCTTTATTTATTAAGAGTTTTTCTTTTTTTTAAGAGATGGGGGTCTTGCTATGTTGCCCAGGCTCTAATGCAGTGGCTGTTCCCAGGTGCGATCCCAGCACTGAGACTTAGTGGGGACACCTGACTGGCATCGTGCACTAGAGCCCTGGACCCCTAATGAAGAGCTCCTCCTGCCGTGGCCTACTGGGTGGCGGGGACGCTGAGCACATATCTCTGCACCTGGCTGCAGTCATTTCGGCAGGCGGTGCGGCACGACTACAAAAGGAGTCACTGTGTGACCCAGCAACTGTCATCCTCGGCACAGGCCAAAGAGAACAGGGAACACATTCCCAGCAGAATCACAGCAGCATCTTCGTAACACTCAAAAGGTGAGATGAACCCAAACATCCATCTAGAGGTAAGTGAATGAGCAAACTGTGGTACGTCCACGCCGTGGGCTATTCCTCAGCCTCAAAACGCACCACGTACCGACACCTGCCACAAAACAGATGAACCGCGGAAACATGAACGCAGCTGCAAGAAGCCAACCACACATGACCGCGAATTAATTGCACAACTCATTTACATGAAATGTCCAGAACGGGCAAATGTATACAGATAGAGAGGAGATGGGGAGTTGCAGAGGGGAGCTGGGAGTGTATTTTGGGGGTGATGAGAATGCTCTAAAATTGATCCAGGTGATGACCACACCACTCTGTGAACACACTTTATAAAAATCATTTTACCCTACATTTTAAATAGCTGAATTATGTTATCTCAATAAAGCTGTTTTTTTTAATGACTTTTTTTTTATATGGTGCTGAGGATCCAACCCAGGGCCTCGCACATGGGAGGCCAGCGCTCTGCCGCTGAGCCCCAGCCCCAGCCCTTTTTTTGCAGTTTCTAATAAAGCTCAGCCTGGGCTTCCTCTGTGACCGCCCGATGCCACTCCTCGGTAAGTGCCAAGGACAAAAGATGGCGCATGCTCGCTAATAAAGGATTCGCACACAACATGCAGGGCAGCCGCAGGATGCTCACCACGCCCCGGGGTGCGGATGAACCAGCTGTGGGGTCCCCCCTGCAGGCTGCTCCCACACCACGGGGCAATCAGGACGGCGGACGCAGGTGAAGCAGCCGGAGGTAAAAGGGCACGTCCTTCACCACCGGGAGGTCAGGAACAGGTAAGCAGTGCGCACCTGCCATCCCAGCGGCTCGGGAGGCTGAGGCAGGAGGATCGCAAGTTCCAAGCCAGCCTCAGCAATCAGAGGCCCTCAGCAGCTCAGGGAGACCCTGTCTCTAAATAAAATACAGAACAGGGCTGGGGACGGGGCTCAGGGGTGAAGAGCCCCTGGGTTCAGTCCCCAGTCCGTGGCGCACCAGGGAGAAGGACGGACTCCAGGTCACAAGGACAGAGGCCTCCAGATCCTGCAGGGGCAGAGCCACGGCCGAAGTCCTAGCAGAGACAGGAGGGGCTGTGGCTGGGGTCCCCAACCTCCCTGGTCCGGGAGGTCCCGCTCTGTCCTGGAGCCTTCCCCAGCCCCTTCTGGTGGCTCCCACCTGGGGGAGGGGGCGGTGTCCTCGGGGAAGGAGGGTCCCTGAAGCCACTTGGCTGCCACTCTGCACAGTCTTTTCAAATACCCCCTGGTCCCTCCATCAGAGCCCCCCTGTCCTCAGGGTCATGCCCTCCCGGACACCCCTTCCTCCTCAGGGTGCTGGAGAGCCCTGTGCTCGGTCCCCAGCACTGCACCTCCTAGGCCCAACTGCGCAGGCGCAGACCGAGGTCTCTCCGGAGCCTCCGCCCCCACAAGCCTGGAGCCCTGCTCGCCGGCGCCCCCTGGCGTCTTACTGCGTCAGCGAGGCCCCTCCCACAGCCTGTCAATCATCTGCCAGTCAGCTCCAATCCCGCCCCATCACCTCTCGCCGGGACCACCCACCAGTGTCCCCGCAGACAGGCCATGAAGTCCTTGCAGAGTGGCAAAGTCTCTGCCTGCCCTGCCACTGCCTGGCCGTCCCTGTGACAATGCTCCTGCCGGCGGGGTTTCCTTCAGTTCCCAAACGCGCCATTCTCGCCTGGCCCCTGGGCCTTTGCACATGCAGATCCTTCTGCCAGGTGGGAGCCTTGCTCACCTGGTCCCTGGGCACCTTTTACTATGGGAGTCCTCTGAACCCCGAAGCCTGGGCTGGGTGCCCTGCTAAGCTCCCCACCTGGTGACAGTATGATCCTGTTCCTGCAGGTCTCCCACCCTAGGCTCAGCTCCTGGAGGGAGGGACCTCCTCTGCTGTCAGCACCCGGCACGGGGGAGACACTCCGGAGGCATCTGGGGCTGAAGAAATGACGGACCTGTTGAAGGACTGGGCCCACCATCTTTCATTGATCAGCTACGGATGTGGCACCAACTGTATACCTGGCCATGACCTTTGCTGTGTGGCCTGGGGGACAGCAGGGGAGCTGACCACGTGCCTGTTGTGAGCTGGATTCGGGGATCCCCTGATGTTTCTCTCTGTGCATTCAATACCATGGGGAGGGCATTTCCGGGACACCTGCTGCCCCCTGAGCCTAGATCTCAGAAGGAACGCAGAAAAGCGGGGCCACCGAGTCAAACTCAGCTTTGATAAGGTGACCCCCAGTTGATCCAGCTTCCTCTGAAACGCCAAGTGCCCAATGAGACGGAAGAAGTCATCAGGCAAAGCTTCTGGGAAAGCGTTTTCAAGAAAACTAACTCAGCGAGGAGGCACGAACTTTGGATTTTCCCCCTTTCTCTTTCTTGCTGTCAGGTGGGTGTGATGGTTAGAGCTGCAGCAGCCACTTTGTGTCCAGGAGGAACCCTGGAAATAGATACAGCGGAAACTGCTCCGGCCCTGGGGGTGGAGCTGCCTAATGGGGCCTGGGTCTCCTGTTTCTGGATTCACTTCACACAAGAGAATAGCATCTAGGTTATTTAGGTTTCTGTCACCAGCAGTCCAACCCAATTCCTAACAGACGCAGATTGATTAGAAAAGCCTCCTGCTGTGGATGGTGTTTTCCCAAAGTGATCACAACACTGTCCCCGTCTCAGGGTTTGTTTTGTTTTTTGCAGCGAGAGCTGACACTCCTCCCAGTGAGTGGCAGAGACCGCGTCCCCTCCCCTTGAACCTGGGTGGACCTCTGAGGCTGTCTCGACTAATGGATGAGGTGGAAGTGGTGTACGTGACTCCCAAGGCCCAGATCATAAAAATGCCACGCACTTCCTCCCGGCTCTCCCGGGGGACAATCGCTCTTGGAGCCCAGCCACCAATCGAGAGGAAGCCCAAAGTCTCCCAGGCAGAGACCCCGGGCAGAGGCCCCAGGTAAGGTCCCGCCCAGCAGCCAGCTGAGGTCCTGGGCGACGTTCAGCGTCACCCACCAGGTGACGGTGACCATTTCCAGAGCCACTGCCCCCTGCTGTCAGAATGGCTTCTGATCAGGCTTCCAGGGTTTTGGCCCAAAGCGGGGACCCCGGGGAGGAGCGTCCCCTTCTGCTGGCCGAGGGGTTTCAGAGGGGGTCACAGTACCCAGGGCACCCAGGGCCGCAGCTGCCCGGAAGGTCAACACTGCTCGCTGTCCCTGCGCCCCTCGCCCGGCACCCGGGTACTCCTCAGCCTGGTCCTTGTCACAGTGGCACCATGAACACCCTGAAATGTTCCCAGAAAAAATGGGCAGGATGGCCAACCGATGACAGATAGACAGATGGATGGGCAGGAGGATGAACGGATGGTGGACACATGATGAACGGATCGAAGCCAGGTGCCATGGCGCACGCCTGGCATCCCAGTGGCTTGGGAGGCTGAGGCAGGAGGATCGAAAGTTGGAGGCCAGCCTCAGCAACTCAGCCAGGCCCTGAGCAACTGAGCGAGACCCTGTCTCCAAATAAAATAGAAAAAGGGCTGGGGACGGGGCTCAGGGGTTAAGCAGCCCTGGGTTCAATCCCTGGTGCCATTAAAATAAATAAATAAATTAAATAACTGGTGTCCTTGGTGAGGACTGCGAGTCAGAGGCGGGGACTTCTGTCACTTCTGTGCACGCAGCCTTGAGGTGATAAATACGGCGGCTCCGCATCATTTCCCGCAACCAGCTGACGAGCTGTGATTTTTATGGCCTGCCCCCCCCCTCTCTTTCTCTCTCTCTCTCTCTCTCTCTCTGTCTCTCTCTCCCCCCCCCCCCCCCCCCGCTCTGGTGCACCCAGGGACGGTCCCTGCCCCGAGGAACGACCGAGAGTCACAGGAGAACAGGGGCCTGGGACGGCATCCAGGTGGCCCTGGCTCAGTCACCCTGGGGCACTGGGGCCAAGTTACCTGCGGGAGGTCCAGGATGGACATTCAGAGTGGACCAGAGAAAGAAGAGGAAGATTGAAGGCTGAGCCCGGGGTCGGGGGCAGGGAGCCGGCAGGAGGGGACGGCTGAGCCCACCTGCTCCGTCACCTCCCTCACCCCTCCCCGTGACTCAGCCCCAACTGCAGCCGCCTCCTCACGGAAGCCCGCCCGGATTCCCCACCGCTGCTGCTCACAGCCCCATGCTCTGAAGAATCTGTCCCCTTCGCTGACCTGGGAGCTCTGGGGGAGGAGCCCTGGGGGATCTGTCTTTCCACCCCCAGCTCCTCTCCCGCAGCCAGAGCAAAAAAAGCAATGAACCAACCAAACAAAACCCCCAAATCCCTCCGCCACGGCCAACACAAGGAACTGAACGGAGCTGAGCGCGAGGGCGGCGCTGCGGCAGCCCTTCTGTGAGCGGAGAAGGCTGGTCCTGCCCACGTCTGAGCGGCCCCCAAATCTGGCTTCCTTTACCTCTGCGTGTCCAAAGGGTGCCCTCACCATTAGCCCAGGCATTGCTGTCCCCAGAGCTGGGGTGACAGAGCTGGGCTCCCTGAGCCATGCAGACACATCACCTTGTCCACGAGGACCTAAATGTGGGTCACACACAGGGGACGGGGCTGTGGCTAGTGGCACTGCGCGTGCGCGGCCTGCACGAGGCCCTGGGCTCCCTGCGCAGCTCCGCAGAACTGCAGACACGGGGACCGGGGCGCCCTCCCCTGTCGCACAGCCACCATCCCTGGAAGTGGCTCCTCTGCCTCTCGCACCCCGGCCCTGTCCACGGGCGATCGGTTCGCGACCGTCGAGGTGACCAACTCACCCGTCGTAGGTGCTGCAGCGCCTGCACGTACCTGCGGGGACAGAGGGCGGGGCCGGTTATCGGGTGTCCCCGGGGCGGGGGACAGTCCAGCAGGGCGGGGGACAGGGCGGCTGCGCACTCACGCTTTCTCCGAAGCCAGCAGTTCCTGGGCCACGACGAGGGCTCGCGACTGTCCTTCCCCCTGCGGAGGAGACAGAGGGTCAGGGGGACAGGCGGCCGCGGGGCTGGCAGAAGGGAGGCCTGGGAGTGGCCGCCACCGTGTCCAAGGCCAGTCCCGAGGGCTCCTCCCGCTGTCACCAGCCACTCCTTAGGGGACTTCGGCAGGCCGCACCCCCCTGGCCTGGCTTCCTCCCCTGGACACCTGCAGGCACCGAGCGCAGGGGGCTGAGGGGTGCCCAGCTGGCCCCGGGCACCACAGTGACCACCTCTGCCTCCCAACCTCAGCATCTGCTGGCCTCTGGGGGACGGGGACCCTGTGCAGGACCCCAGGGTGGGAATGAAGGGCCACTGTTTGGTCTGCTTGGGAAGCCCCAGCTCTGCAGGTGGACCTGGCCCCATGCCTGTCCGTATGATGTCCCCAGACAGGAAGGGGACAGGGGCTGGCAGGTGACCCGGCCTCGTGCCATGAGCAGGCTCTGGGGCCCCCTCCTGCCGGACCCAGGTGGCTGGAGGCCGGGTTCACAGCTGCAGATACTGACAGGACAGACAGGGGGTTCCAGAAGGTGCAGGTGGCTGGGGGCGGGTGGCCCGCGGTGGCACAGAGGGCACTCGACAGGGACGCCCGGCTTCTGGCTCGACCTCTGCTCCCTGGTTCGGTTCTGCACAAGCCTCTTTCCAGAGTTGGGCCTCAGTTCCCCTCCCCACCCCTCTGTGATGCCACCGAACTTAAGGGCATCAAGAGACTAGTCCCCGCTAGTGACAAGAGACGTGTCACACCGTGGAGCGTGGCGGTCAAGTAACACAAGCCTGCGACGGAGCTTCCTCAGAGGATGAGGGGAAGAGAATGATCCAGAACTACTACGGTTCTTCCCCTATAAAATGAGGCCGGGCTGGGCGCGGTGGCGCACGCCTGTCATCCCAGAGGCTTGGGAGGCTGAGGCAGGAGGATCGCCAGGTGGAGGCCAGCCTCGGCAACAGCGAAGGTCTAAGCAACTCGGCGGGACCCTGTCTCTAAATAATAGCACAAAATAGGGCTGGGGACGGGGCTCTGGGGTTGAGCAGCCCTGGGTCAATCCCTGGTACCAAAAAAAAAGTACTAGAAGTCCAAAAAGGCGTGTAAGCCAGCTGTGGAGGGGTGACCTGTGGCCCAGGGGCTCCTGAGGCTGAGGTGGGAGAGTCCTTGAGCCCAGGAGTGGACAGCGAGCGCCCTGGGCCGCACAGCGAGGTCGTCTCAAGGTCAGTAAGGCTGCACTTCATGCCCACGGCGGCCCCTTTGCAAAGCTGCGAACCCTCGGTGGGTGACTGCGAGCTGGGGTCCCTCTATAGGCAACAAGGGGCACCCCAGCTCCCGCCCGTGGCCGGGGTCTGACTGTGGGAAGCACTTGGCCCTCTGTACTTGGGCGGCAGCGGGTGGCAGAGGTCAGCCACTCCAGGGGCAGGGCCCAGCAGTTCTGAGGTCAGGAAGGACCTTGGACCCCCAGAGCCAGGCCCTCAGGGGCCTCGACCGCCCGATCTGGAAAATGGGTGCGCACCCCCAGCCCTGGGGACGCCGTGCGGTGGCGGGGGAAGTGTCCACGCCCCGCCCGCTCGGTGGCCTTATCGGGGTTGGCATTGTTAGGCTTCTGGAAGGACCAGGGCTCGGGCCACTGTGCACGTCCCTCCCCGGCCCCTGCTGGCCAGACGGGCAGGCCCTGGGGGGTCAGGGGACAGTCCTGCTGCAGAGACTCGGCCGATGATGGATGTGTCCCCACCAGACAGTGGCCCAGGGACCTGCCCGGCCCGCTGCGCTGCCCTGGGCCTCGGGCGTCGTCCATCGGGCCCTTCGGAGAGGTGTTTGTTTCACCAGGAAATGACCTCGGAGGGGAGGGGACGACGTCCGGGGACGGGCTTCTGGGAACAGGGTCCCCACAGGAGCGTGGGGGTGGGGCCGGGCCTGAGCCGTGGGTCCTGCTGCCCAGACCCCGGCTCAGGGTGTCCCCGGGCAGCCCCGGCCAGCGCTGCCTCCCCAGGCCCCAAACCCACCGGCCCCTCAACTCCTGGCTACGGGGGACCAGGACAGGGAGGGAGGGACAGTCCTTCCCCTGGTGGGTCCCAGGAAGAGTCGGGCTGTGGGTCCTTGGCCTCTGGGCCTCTGTTTTCCTGGCTGACAATGGGCAGCTTGGCCTCCTTCTAGAACATTCCTTGCCTCTCTTTCCCACCCACGCATCTGTGTGCCCCAGAGTCCCTAGCTTTTGCCCATTTATCTTGGAATATAGCTTTTTCCCCCATTAAACGTACCCATTGATGTCAGTCTGTAATGGGTCTTCATTATTTTTAAATGAATTAAAAGAAACTTTTAAAGTTTTCCTCAGATTTCTCTCTTTTTTTTTTGATATCAGGGATGGAACCCAGGGGTGCTTACCCCCACTGAGCCCCGTCCCCAGCCCTTTTGATATTTTATTTAGAGACAGGGTCTCCCTGAGTTGCTCAGGGCCTGGCTAAGTGGCTGAGGCTGGCCTCCAACTTGCGATCCTCCTGCCTCAGCCTCCTGAGCTGCTGGGATGACAGGCGTGGGCCACTGCGCCCGGCTCAGGATCTCCTTTTTAAGGGCAGAACGATACTCCGTGGTGTGTGCGTCTGTCACATGTTCCTTAGCCATTCAGCCTTGGATGGCCATAAAGAGGTCAGACAGTGTCACCACAGTCACCAACAAAATGACCTCTCAGTGTCTCTGTCGTCCCCTCGCCCTTGGGAGGCCCAGAGTGACTGAGATGGTGGTCAGCGGGCTCTGGGTGTTCAGTGGCAGGGGGAGGCTCTTCTGGCTCCCAGTCCCTGTCCTCCTGCCCCATGTTGGTCCTAGAAGGATCCAGCTGAGCCTTCCAAAAGCCCGTCAGAGGCCAACGGCGGCCTCTGTCCATCTGTCCATCTGCTGCCGACCCCCTTGTCCTTCCCATGAGCTCCCCCTGCCTCCTCACACTCGGCCCCCACGGCTCCGGTTCCGCTGCCCAGCCGGGCCCTCGTGGTCCCCAGGGCTGGGCAGTCAGGGTCCCCAGGGCTGGCCCTCCGTGCCGGACCTCAGTCCTCTGTTGGTAGAGGGGGCATTCGGAAGGGGACACAGAACACGCAGGGTGACGTTTAAAGACGGCGGTGGCCTGAGGTTGGGGACTCCCTTAGTGTCCTTCCCGGCATCCCCCAGAGCTGAGTGGGCACCACAGCCTGGACGTTGGTGTGCAGCCAGGGGCTTCTGTGTGTGGGTCACGGGGACCTGGGGAGGTGCCTGCTGACCCCAACTGCGTGGGCCTGAGGGGCCTGGGGGGTCCTGGGGGTGAGCCTGGGGGGCCGCATTTCCAACAAGCAGCCAGGTTCCCTGGTCACCGCTGACCTGCCCACGGGGCTCAGGAAACAGCAGAGAAAGGGAGGAGGGTGACCTCGTGACCCAGATCCCAAACCTCCGGGGCCAGGCAGGGCCAAGACCGGGCACAGAAGAGACTGGGACACAGGACAAGTCCCCTGGGGGACAGGGGTCCCGCCGTCCACACCTGTAGCCCTGGGGAGGGACGGTCCCCAGCCCCCGGGGTCTGCGGCAGCCATGGGCCACACGGGAGCCCCGGGCCTTCCCTCTGGGTGACAGTCCACTGCTCCTGGCACACACTGCCTGGACCTGTCCCCAGTGTCCCCGTGCCGAACTGAGCGTCCCCGCCAGGGTCCCTGGGAGCCAGGAGGGAGCGGACCAGGGACGTGGAAGGATGCGGGTCAGACGCGGCTCACTGTGCGGAGGCCGGACGCCGGGCCAGACGCGTCCCCGCGTTGTCAAACTGTCACGCGTGTGACCCCCTTACTTAGGAGCAGGAAGGGCACCTAATGGTCCCCTCACTCAGTGTCTTTGAAGGAATCCTCGAAGGCTCATTTTCCGCGGGCCACCAAGCACCCCGGACGCCTGCCCTCCCCATGGGGTCGTGACAGGGAAGGGGGGAGGGATGGGAGAGTTCAGAGAAACAGGACCCGAAATCACAACGTGGGACGACTGGGCCTCGCCAGGAGAAAGAGGTCCCCGCAGGAAGCCCTGCCCGGGAGGTGGCACTTAACCACCTACACCAAGGCCCGCACCGTGCTTTGGGTGGAGGAAACGTCAAGTGCAAAGGCCCTGGGGTGGGTTTTTAAGAAAGAAAGAAAGAAAAAAAACAGGAACAGAACTTTTCTTGGCATCCCTCAAGCTTAAAAGGGTGCAGAGAGCTGGGCGTAGTGGCCCACGCCTGTGACCCCAGCAGCTCAGGAGGCTGAGGCAGGAGGATCCCAAGTTGGAGGCCAGCCTCAGCCACTCAGCAAGGCCCTAAGCAGCTCAGGGAGACCCTGTCTCTAAATAAAATATAAAAAGGGCTGGGGACGGGGCTCAGGGGTCAAGTGCCCCTTGGTTCAATCGAAAGAGAGACAGACAGACAGACAGACAGGTGGGCTTGTGGGAGGACAGGATACTCGATTCCCTCGTGGATGAGAATCTGGGCAGAGTGACCTTCCGGGGACAGCTGACAGCATGCTCCTGGCTCTTCCTGGTCGTGGCCCCTGCTGGACACTTAAGGGTCCCCTGTCTGGGCAGGAGCTGCCTCTGGTCTGTGTCCCCAGGCTCATCGTTGCTGTCCAGCGGGCGGCCAGCTCTGCCCTCCCCCAAGGGCTCTGGCCTTCCCAAGCCCCCGAGTCCCCCTCACCGTCACCATGGTCCACTCGGATCTCAGACAGCGGAACCAGCACAGAGGGGACGGGACGGAGCCCGTGACACTCAGCTAGCACGTGGCCACGCTGGGCCTGACCTCTCCGCTCTCTGCCCCTGGCCCCTGTGGGTGTTGGAGCAGTGGAGACCCAGAGCTGGGGAGGTCCCCCCGGGTGACCGTCAATGCCAACGTCAAGTTTTCGCAATGGTCCCAAGAGGGACAGACCCTCTGCTGTCCCTCTGGGGCGGTGCTGGGGAGGGAACCCTGGATGTCACAGTGCTGAGGACGCCCCCTCCCACTCAGCCACCCCAGCCCTCTCCAGCTTTATACCAAGACCTTGCTAAGTTTCTGAGGCTGGCCTCCAATTTGCGATCCTCCTGCCTCAGCCTCCTGAGGTGCTGCGATCCCAGGTGTGCACTGCGCCCGGCTCACGGGCCCCACGGAGAGCACTGTTACCACCATCAGCCCCGATGACCTGCCTGGCGAGGAACTCGGGGTCTCCCTGGGCCACCTGCTGTCCCCTTCCAGACCAACGCAGCGTGTGTCCCACCCGCCACCTCCGGATCAGGGGAACCAGTTTTCGTTCTAACTCGGTTTGCAGCTGGTCGAGTCATTCACGTCCTTCGACGCCCCTCGCCGGGGGTGCTCCCTACCTTGTGGGTGAGGCTGGGGTCTCTGGGAGCGCTGTCCTCCTCCTCCGAGCTTCCCTGCTCCTCATCCGACGTCGGGTCCTCTTTGGGGGCCACCACCGAGATGGGACAGACCTTGTAGGGCTCTGTGTAGGCGCTGGAAGGAGCAGGGGAGAGGGTTAGCAGGGGACAGGAGAACCAGCGGGGGACCCAGTCGTGAACAACTGCTCTGTCCACGGAGCTCCGGTCCCCCATGGGCTGGCCTCTTTTTAGTGCCTTGAACACGTCAGGCTCTTTGCTACCCCAGGGCCTTTGCACGAGGGGACAGGGAGCAGACCTGCCCTCCTTCCACGAGGGGTTGCCCCAGGCCCCAGGAAGGGGACACTGGCCCCTGCTGTGGCCCCGGGAGGAAGAGAGGAAAGGGTCCAGCCACCGCTCCCAGCCGGCACTGCCCGTCACGGCCGCTAGGGGGCGCTCAACTCCCCAAACCGGTTTTGAGACAGGTTCTTGGTAAGCTGCTGAGGCTGGCCTCCACCTTGAGATCCTCCTGCCTCAGCCTCCCAAGCTGCTACCATGACAGAGATTTTTCTGTTTCCTTCAGATTGACTCGTTTTGCACATTGACGACCTGCTCTTCTTCATGCTAAGGAATAACGCCCGTGGAGCCCCGGTGAGTGGCCCTGCTCCCCACTGGACACGCAGACCTCGCAGGTGATGGTAAGCCTGGTCCCTTCTACTCCACTGAGCGTCTGTGTTGCATGTGACCTCAGCTGTGGTGGGAAGTGTGGCCCGCGCTGATGTCTGGCTGATGATTAAACCTCTGGCTTCTGTTTTCCAGAAAGATCATGGAGACAGAAGTCGGGGGCAAGGGGTCAGGTGTGTGGATGGCATTTCTGGTTCATGACTCCACCGGGGCACTTGGGGACGTGAACAGGACACAGGACGAGACGCTGCCACTAAAAGGTGCTCTCCCAGCTGTGGCAGTGGCTCACGCCTGTCATCCCAGCAACTCGGGAGGCTGAGGCAGGAGGATCACAACTTCAAGGGCAGCCTCAGCAACTTAGCGAGACCCTAAGCAACTCTGTGAGGCCCTCAAAAGCAAAAATTGAAAGGGCTGGGACGTGGCTCGGTGGTAGGGCACCCCGGGTTCAACCATCAGTACTATGGGGGGAATAAAAGGCTTTCATAGCACAGACGCGCCCCAGTGCCTTTGCACAGTCAGTGGAAACGAAGCAACGGACCCCATCTTGGACAGAAGCCATCAGTTAAATAAACGAATCAAACATGTTGAGACTCAGACCACAAGTGTCAACACAGCTGCTCCTGCAGCCTGTGGTCACTGCCACCCGACAGATCTTCAAACACCAGGGAAGGTGACACCCCCGAGAAGCCTTCTCCTGGGTGGGGCATAGCTCAGCAGTAGAGGCTCGCCCAGCCTCCGCGAGGCCTGGGTCCTGTCCCCAGCACCACATAAAAAAAATGACCGTCTTCTTGACGACTTCTGAGTGCTCCTGCCAACCCCAGCAGAACCGCTGTCCTGCTGAGTGACCGCTGCCTTCCTCGGGAGCCAGCCCAGAGCACGCCCAGGACGGCCAGCGCCCAGTCGGTGACAGAGACCAGAGACGGGCCCTGCGCTCCGCACGGTCCACGGATCCTGCCAGGCTCTGTGTTGGGGGCTGTGTGGGGACTGCTTGGTTTTCTTTCATTAAAACAAAATCCTACTAAGAACCTCTCTGCTGAGAGTCTGCCCCAGGTACTGAAGGCCCCGAGGAGCAGTGGGTAGCGCCCCTGGGCTCCTGCACCCACGCACCCGGCAGAGACGAGCACAGCAGGGTCACATACGGGAGCACCCTTGAAGGTGGCCATCCCCCGTCCCTCACCTGGATGGACTCATGCACCCGTCCATCACCCTCCCATCCATCCATCTTCTATCCACCATCCACCCTCCCCTCCAGCCTCCCCATCCAGCCTCCGCTCCAGCCTCCCCATCCAGCCTCCCCTCCAGCCTCCCCATCCAGCCTCCCCTCCAGCCTCCCCTCCAGCCTCTCCATCCAGCCTCCCCTCCAGCCTCCCCTCCAGCCTCCGCTCCAGCCTCCCCTCCCTGGCTTGCGCTCACACCAGGAGGACTCGACGCTGACCGCACTCCTCTCTCTGGCCTCAGAGAAGACGGTGCAAAGCTCAGGTGGGGCGCAGGGGGCTCAGAGCAGTGGGCCTGGATGGACGCGGTTGGGGCTCGGGGACCCCAGATGGTGCAGCAGCGGGACACAGGCCCTCGGAGAGCCACACAGGGAAGGGGCTCCGCAGACGCCAGCTGCCTGGTCCCCGGGCCTGGCTCGTGTCAGGTCAGTTGGTTGGGGTGACGGAAACACAGACGCCCCGTCCTAGCGTTAACGGGCACCTCGTCTTCCCTCTGTCACGCCCCAGTGTTCAGAACCAGGGAAGAGAAAAGCCCGGTCCCCACGTGACCTCCTGACTCACAGGCCCCTTGAACCTACTGCACCTCGAGTGGGGGCTCGCTGGGAATTCTGGGTCTGTGGTCCGAACAGGAATAATACAATCCCGCCCTTGAGGAGTTCACCAGGGACGTTCACATGGAAACAGAGGCAAGGGGCCAGGCAGTCAATACTGAAGTCAGGTGAGCAGGAAGTGGCATCAGATAGAGAGTTGCTGTGTGACCTTGAGAAAGTCACTCAACCTCTCTGTTTTTTTTTTAATCTGTAAGTTGGGGAGAGTGGGAGAGGTTCCTGGCTGAACTGAACCAAAACAGGATGGTCAAAGTGGTCCCTGCCTGGCATGGAGGAGGAGAGTCTTTCTGGCCAGCCTGAAGGAGCCTGCAGGAGGCCCAACCCCGGTTTCCACCAGGCCTGCTCTGCCTGGGAGTCTGCTTGGGCTTGGAGGGAACATAAATCACAGCAGCCGGAGCTCATGGCCTTAAGTGACCCGCCCAGAGCGCCCAGGCCTTTCCAGCAGCCTGGAGTCATTAAAAACAGCCCTGGGCCTCCACGTGGGGAGGCCAAGGCTGTGCACGGCCCACGGCGGCCAGCGCTGACCCTTAGATTCCGTCCAGTCCTCGCAGCCAGAGGCTGAGCGCAGCCAGACACGGCCGCCCCCTCGGAGATCAAGACCCAGCTCTGTCCTAGCCCCGGAGCCAGGCCACACTGCAGATGTCACCAGGCTCCTCCTCACTCGGTGGGGACTTCCCCAAGGGAGGCCAAGGGGGGAGGCTGAGCTCTGGGAGCTGAGTGGGAAACGGAGCCGGGGAGACCCCAGAGGGGCCTGGGAGAGGAGGACAGGGGCAGGGGCTGCGCACCAGAGAGCCCCCAGCCTCCCGGGTCCCTTCTGTCCCCGCAGTGCCCGCTGCCTCCCCAGGGCCCCCAGCACCACAGCCTCCCCGAGGTGACCCCTTTTGCTGGGAGACTCCTTGGCGCTCAGACGTCCCCTCCCGCGTCCACCCAGACACCAGCTGCAGTGGAAGTGGGACCTCAGGGGACAAGGCGCAGGGGACCCTCGTGGAGGGCTGGGGAGTCCCTGCTATCCTCCTGTCACAGCACAGCACAGCGCGTCGGGGCTGTGCGGTGGCTCTTTGGGCCTCTGCATCTGCCAGGTGGAGGCGGAGGCTGGTGCGCAGGCGCAGGAGGCTGTTGGGGGGCGGGGCTGCCCTGTCGGGGGCGTGGCTGTCCTGTCGGGGGCGTGGCTGTCCTGTCGGGGGCGGGGCTGCCCTGTCGGGGGCGGGGCTGCCCTGCCGGGGGCGGGGCTGCCCTGCCGGGGGCGGGGCTTCCCCGCTGGGACCTGCGCTCCTCCTCCCGCCCAGGCCCGGGTCAGCCAAGGGCCAGGCCAGCGCCACCGCTTCCCAGAAACAGGCTCCCAGGCGAGGCTTTTCAGAAAACTCACTTCCACTCCCCACTAAGTGCAAACAGAAGTCCATCCCGGCTCTGCGACCCGGGGTGTCCCCATGTCCCCGCGGATGGATTAGGGGGACAGTTTCCCTTCTGCTGCATCTTTTAATAGCATTGCATGTCGCAGACCCTTTGGAAGCGCACCACCCGAGGCGGTTTAGCACACTCCGGGAGGGTTTGGCGCCAGCCCAAGAAAGGAAACCCGCACCCCGCCCTTAGCGTCACTCCCATTCCCCAGAGGTCCCCCAGCCTCTGGCAACCGCTAGTCTGTTCTGCTTTCAGTCTCTGTCGCCTTGTCTATTCTGTATAAAATTATACAACCTAATGCCCTTGGGATCTGGCATGAGGTAGCCAGGACCAGCCCTTCCCTCCTTTTTATGGCTTAGTAATATTCCACCCAATGGCCAAGACCGGGTTTTGCTTCTTTGCTGGATTGCTGACAGACATCTGGATCGTGTCTGGTTTTTGCTATTGTGAACAAGGCGGCTGAGAACATCTGCATGCAAGTTTTTTTTGGGTCGATGATGGGTGTGTTCTGGATATGGACCTCGGAAGGGAGGAACTGCTAAGTCACAGGGTTACTGTGGAGGCCCCGCTAGACTGTCTTCCCGAGCGGCCACAAGTGAGGGGACTCTGGATTTCTCTGCGATTTCCTTGCCAACACGGGTTATGGGCGGTCTCTTTTTCATCTTGGCCACCCAAGTGGGTTTGAAGTGGTCTTATTGGAATGTTGCTATCCCTGAATCCGGTTCAGTCTCCCACTCCAAGCAAATACTGCCATTTCCCCCCCCCAAAAAAGAAAAGGAAAAATATGATGATGACTACGAAAGGCTTATTTTCAGATCATCGAATGACGGTCCCAAGATGTAAAACTTTCAAGAAATTTGTGAAAGCCTCACACAATGACAGACTAATATAAACAGAAGGGAAGGCACAAGAAAAATTCACAAGCCACAGCCCCGCACTCCTAAGTATCCTGGATCCAGTTTTGGGAAAAGTAATGGCCTTTGACACCTTGGATAATTGTCCCCCAAGGCTCAGGTTGAAAGCTTGATCCCTCAGGTGGTGCTATTGGAAGGTGAGGGGACCTTTAAGAGGTGGAGCCTAGTGAGAGGAAGTTAGGTCATCGGGGGTGTGCCCTCCAAGGGAATCGTGGGAATTGTCCCTCTCTCTGCTTCTTGGCCAGAGGTGAGTTATTAGGCTCCACTGTGTGCTTCCCTGGAAGCCCAGAAGCAATGGGCCCAGCCCAGCATGAACTGGAAGGTTCAAAACTGAAAGCCCCAAAATAAACCTTTTATCTTTATAAATTGATGTCCACAGGTAGTTTGTTACAGTGACGCAGAGCTGACTAACAAACAGCTTGGGCCAGCAGAGCAGGTGCGTGCATTTTTGGTTCTCAACATGATATTTGGGGGTTGTCTGTCCAGAGGGGAGGAATTCTGGTCCAGTGACTCCCGCCACATCTTGGGCGTCTGTCCAACATGTGCACCCAACGCAACACCCCGCGGGTCTGTGCCCAGGTCTGCGCCTTCCAGTCACTGAGCCTCCCCAAATCTGTTCCAGAATCCTGCCCCCCTCACTTCTACTTGCCCAGCCTGGGTCTGACCCAACTTCTGCCTCAGCCTCCCCAGCCACTGGGATGACAGGTGTGCAGCTCTGCACTCGGCACCTGTTTCTCTTCAAGGGCGAAAATAGGTTCAGAAAAGTGGCTAAGAGTGCGCCTGACACCTGACCCAGGCTGGATGAATGCGTGTTCTGTTTCCAACTCTCATTCTGCCTTTAAAATATGACCTGAACTCAGCCACTACAGGAATCAGTGTGCGGGGTCCTCAAAAGACCAGGCACAGAGCCAGATGCGGTGGCGCACACCTGCCATCCGGGGACTCTGGAGGCTGAGGCAGGAGGATCACAAGTTGGAGGCCAGCCTCGACAATGTGGTGGGACCCTGTCTCAAAATAAAGCAGACCTGGAAGGACCAGAGGGCAGAGCAGGTCCCACAGCTCCCGAGGGCCCCCAGGGACGAGGGGCCAGCTGTCCCGGGTTCTCTGAGGCTGTCTTGGAGGGAAGAACCGTGGGAGGGGACAGGGCTGTGGGGGGTCAGCTTTTCTACCACCAAAAAAAGCCTCACACCTGGGGTGGGGAGAGGGGCACCCGCCCGGGGTCCAGCCAGAGCCCAGACTCCTCTTCGGGGCTCAGTCCACTGCCCTCCCAGGCCTTGTCCTGCATTTCCTGTCAACACCGACACTTCCTCCCTGGCAGAGCTGGGGACACACCCGGCTGATAGGGCCCTGCACACGATGGTGGCAGGGACTCCAGTTCCACTCCTCACCTCGGCCCAGCAATGCCACCACCTGCCAGAGCCGACCACGCCCCAGGCCACAGATGGGCCAAGCGAGGCCCGCGGGGGACAGGGCAGGGCTCTGGGGCGGCATAGCATGTCGGCAGGAGGACTCCAGAGGCTGAGGTGCACCCAGTGTGACCCGGGGAGGCTGGGTAGGCCGGGGAGGCTGGGGAGGCTGGGGAGGCTGGGGAGGCCGGGGAGGCTGGGGAGGCCGGGGAGGCCGGGACTCTGGAACCAGCCCACCTGGTCCTCCACCTCCTGCCACCGGACCATCTTGCAAAGTTTTCTGTGCCTCCATTTTCCTGACCCCTAAAATGGGACACCGCGGCCTTTACCCCAGATTGAGGAAACCTCTGGCCGCAGGGTTTGCCGCTTTCAAATCAGGAGCTGCAGGTCTGAGCCACAGCCCCTGGGGACGCTCGGGGACTGGAATTCCAACCTCAAAATAGATCCGAGAGCGAGGGCCGCCCTGGGCTCAGGAGGCTGGCTGTGCCAGAAATTCATCCTGTGACCTTGGACAAAAATACCTCCCTCCTGGTTCTCGGTTTCCTCCTTACAAAATGGAGTCCCAAAGCCCCACTCTGCCTCCCTCCGGGGAGAGCGGAGGGGACAATGGGCAGGGAAGTCCCCGTGGATGATGCCTGAGGAGGTTAAGTCAGGCACCAGTGACCCTAAGAAGGACAGGCAGAGAGGACCCCAGGGAGGAAGGACCGAGGAACTGGGCGGCCTCTGCGAGGCTCTTTCTCCCCACGTGAGGTCTTCTCCAGGTCTCAGATCTCTGGGAACTCGGTCAATCTCGGTTCCTGTAAATTCACTCACTAAGAGCAGGCACAATGTGTGCCTGCCTGTGACCTCCCGCCTGTGACCTCCCGCCCGTGACCTCCCAGGGACTTGGGAGGCTGAGGCAGGAGGATCGCAAAGTAGAGGCCAGCCTCAGCAACTTATGGAGGCCCTCAGCAGCTCAGGGAGACCCTGTCTCTAAATAAAATATAAAAAGGGCTGGGGACGGGGCTCAGGGGTTGAGCGCCCCTGGGTTCGACCCCCTGCATTAAAAAATAATAATAATAATCAGTCTCTTATCAAAATGACCTTGTGCTAATTTTGGACTAGGTGACCTGGGGCGGGGCTGTGTGTGTCCTCAGGGGCTGAATTCTCAGGGGATAAGTCACCAGGGCCCACAGTCGGCCTGATGTCACATTTAACAAGAAGTGGGACACCTGCTTCTTAGGTCAGTGGGATCCAAGGGCCTGTTTCAATATGGGCCTTCACTGTACTTGGACTTGACCTCAAGAGCGTCACAGAGAACAGGAAGGAAAACCCCGTCCTGCGCCCCAAGGAGCCCGTCAATGACCAGAGGAGGCCCAGACGCTGAGGTTGAGGGACCTATGATCCAGGATGACGCCACCGATATCTAATGATCAGAGAAATGCTGAGCACGTCCCCTAAGGCTCTGGGGACACCAGGAACTGTCTGACGTCATCAGGCTGATGTCCCCCTCCCCCAGTCCCCAGCCCTGCTCCCCGCCCCCCGCAGGTGGCATTTCTTGGTTTCCTGAATAAACCTCTCTGCCGGGGACAGTCCCTCAAATTCATTTCTGTGACATTGAATCTACAGCCCACTCCTCCTGAGTCGAGGTCCCCCCTTCTGGGCACTCCTCGGATGTCCTCTGGTGACATTCCCAGAGAAAGCATCCAGACCAGGATGACAGACCCGGAAGGTCCTTGTTGGTGTGGTGTGACACATGGAAAGTGTCCCCAGTCCCCACCTCGAGGCTGGGGGCTCCTGGGCTTGGCTCCTTGTACCTGGGAGAGGTCTCTCCCAGGAGGGTGAGGCCATCCCCAGGTTGTGGGGACAGACGCCTCGAGGACCAGAGAGGGTGAGACACCGGCCCAAGGTCTCACAGGACCCGGGGTCTCTGGCCTCACACACGAACCTCCCTGGGCACAGCGACGCCTCTGTAGGAGCCAGGGCACCCTGGACAGCGGCTCCCGGCTCCGAAGCCAGGGCAGGGCGCGTGGGGTGGCCCTGCGGGAGCTCCCCGGGGAGGCTGGGTGTCCGCAAGTGTCCCCCAGCGCTGAGCGGAGCCTGCTTTTGCTGGTCAGTGACGACTTGGGAATGTGGGAGGCTGAGGCAGGAGGATCGCCAGTTCCGAGCCAGCCTCAGCCACCGCGAGGCCCTGAGGGAGTCAGGGAGACCCTGTCCCTAAATCAGACACAAAATCGGGCTGGGGACGGGGCTCAGGGGTCGAGGGACCCTGAGTTCAATCCCTGGTCCCCCCAAAAAAATAAATAAATAGACACAAAAGAGTCTCTGAGAGAAAGACTCAGATAAACCCGGGTGCTCTGTGGGAGTGGGTGGCCCTGTTGGAACCTCTTGGCCACCTGTCCCCAGTCAGGGAGGAACTGGGCGCTCCACTCAGCAATAGAGGACCTCAACATAAAGGCAGGGCTGCAGCCTTCACCCCGGCCTCGCCCTCCCCTGCAGCCCTGGGGTGAAGGGGCTTCTCGAGGGTCTCAGGGGGGAAGGGGCCAGCACCTGAGTCTACTTATCCTGCTGCGTAGGGCGCCCCCGAGCTCCAGCTGGGCCAGACTCAGGAGGAGGTGACATCCCAGACACCAGGCAAGGAGAAGCCACAGGCTACGGGGGAGAGTTTCTCTCTCGGGCTGCAAACGCAGATCCCTAAGGAACACCCCAGACCCTGAGAACCACGGTTTTGGGGGATACGACCGGAAACCTGCCTTTTTATATTTTTTTGGTACCAGGGATTGAACCCCGGGGCACTTAACCCCTGAGCCCCGTCCCCAGCCCTGTTTTGCATTTTATTTAGAGACAGGGTCTCCCTGAGCTGCTTAGGGCCTCACTAAATGGCTGAGGCTGGCCTCCACCTTGCGATCCTCCTGCCTCAGCCTCCGGAGTCCCAGGGATGACGGGCATAGCCATCCCATCCAGCTGCAAATGAGACTTTTTCAATAACTGATTTTCCAAAAGCCCTGTCAAGGTTGGAGGAAGGCCGCAGCACCACGGTGAGGACATCCAGGTTCAAGTCCCGGCCCCTCCCCACCCGGCCCCGCGATCCTGGGCCAGCCCCCTGTTTCTTGGGTCTTGGTTCCTTTGCCTGTCAGCTGGGGCCGGGGACCCCTTCCCTCCAACCCCCAGGTGCCGAGAGGATAAAAGAAAAGTTGGGAGGGTCCTCGGGGTCCCCCTGCCTGGTGGCCCTGGACTGGTGCTTTGTGCAGGGGAATCCGTGACTGGGAGGCCCCCGTGGGAGGCTGGACAGCCTCCGGGGTGCTCTGCACTCAAAAGGCCCTGGGGAGAGAGGGCCGTCCAGGGGGGTCTGACTCCACTGACCCCAACAGCATCCAGCCAAGGACTCGGCAGGCCCGGCCTCGGATTTGGAGGCTAAAAGAAAAGGAGGCCCTCGGCCTCCGGGTCCCGAGCCAGGTCCCTCTTAGACACGCCGAGGACCTTGGAGCTCTCCAATCCCGGGGTCCCTCTGTGGTGGCTCTTGGGAGGGGCCTTCCAGATCGCTATTTGTGGAGCGCCCTGTCCTGTGCCAAGCTGGGGACGGGGACCCGCCTTTCATGCCGAGCCAAGGCCCCAGAGGGAAGATGGAATAAATCAGGCCAAACGTCCCGGGGACACAGCAGGCGGCGGGCGGCATCTGGATCCTCTTTTCTTTGCAGAGAAACGCCACCCTGGGCTGGGTGACCATGACAGACGCACAGACACACGGTGGCTCCCTGGAGCCGGCCACCTCCGAGAGGGGACACCCAAGGCCACCATCTGCCCGCCCCACACGGCGCCCAGCAGACGAGGCCCAGCAGGAGGGAGGGGATCCTTGTGTCCTGGGAGGCTCACCGTTTCTAGTGGGGAAACTGTGACCTGAGGACCTAGTCAGGGCCACACAACAGGGGGACGAGGAATGGCCGAAGGGACAGGAAAAGGACAGGTGAATCCCTGGAAAGATTCAGGCGGAGGCCTCAGGGAGGAGGTGGTGTGTGCGAGGAGCCCAACTGTCCCCCTGAAGGACCTGGACGGCAGGAGGCGGGAAGGGGCCTCTGGGCACGGAGCCCTGCATGAGCAAAGGTCCTGGGGCCCGTGTGCCAGGAGGGGGCGGGGCCTATGGAAGTAGAGAGGAGCCGGGAATGGCTGGCCTGGGGAGAGGGGGTCTGTGTCCCCACAAGCCTGGGAGGTGCAGGTGGGGATCCGGCCAGAGGCTGAGATCTTGCTTGGAAGCTTCTAGAAGCCAGTTTCTTTCCGCCCCGAGGCAGCTGGCCATGAGCCCAGGTGGCGAGGGACTCGGATGTGGTCCTGTGGTCTGAGGTCGAGGAGATGTCCCCCTTGGAGTCCTCTGGGGAGCTGGTGGAGGGCCCTTGGCATCTGGGCTGAACCCGGCAGGGACCAGGCCAGACATCTGGTCGCAGCAGCTGCCAGCGTCCTCCTGGGGGACCCTGCAGAAGGCCAGGCCGGGAAGCTCCTCGCAGTAGGGGGGGGGTCTCTGAGCCCCCGGAGCTCAGGGCCTGTCCCCTCAGTCCCCAGAGCCGCCCTCTGCTGTCACATTCCTGCCACTCAAAAGCGCTCCCCACGTGTCCTTTCTAGATAAGGGAGAGGGGACGGTCAGCTCCATCTGTGGCCTCTGCTGGGGGACTTTTCCTCTTATCTTTTCTGAGATCTTATCGTGAAGGAAAAAAGAAAATCAGCCCTCTGTTCTGAGGAGCTTCAGCTAGTCACACCTCCTAAGGTGACACAAGCCAGCCCTGGAGCTGTGGGTGGCCCAGGCTGCCCCAGGCATTCCCAGCAATGGCTTGGAAATGGTCACTGGCCGCAGGACAGCACCTTACAGGCGGAGGTAACTCCCACGGTCTCTCTTTGTATCCTTTTTTTTTTTTTTACGTTTATTTTTATCATTTTGGCACCGGGGGTTGAACCCACGGGTGGCTCTACCACTCAGCCCCATCCCCAGCCAACATAAGAGACTTTCATCCGGGTGCGGGGACATATGCCTGAAGTCCCAGGGGCTCAGGAGGCTGAGGCAGGAGGATCGCAAGTTGGAGGCCAGCCTCATTCACTAAGCCAGGCCCTAAGCAACTTGGTGAGACCCTAACTCTAAATAAATAAATAAATAAATAAGAGGGCCTGGGGATGGCTCCGTGGCTAAGAGCCCCTGGGTTCCATCCCCAGCACCAAAATAATGATCATAAAAATAATAAGAGACGCTCCGCCTGACTCGGCGCATGCGCATCACACGCTGTCAGCAGAACGCAGCCCAGGGCCCGCGCTCAGGCCAGCACGGTGGCACTGGTCACCTTCCGGGGACGCTCTGGGATGAGGGTGAATGAGTGTGAGCACCCCTGGGGCAGCCTGGGGACAGCCAGGTGCAGCCAGCGGGGCGCCTTCCCTGGGGACGTGGCTTGGTCTAGGAAACCTTGCAGGGAAGGAGAGGGAGTGCGCATGCGTGCTCCGCAGGAGGCCGGGCTGGGCCCTGGGGGCGCCTGCAGACCTGGGCGCTGGGGTGACCTTTTAGAAGACATTTTTGAGATGAGTTTTGAATGCAAACGCACTGGCTGGGCTATTCCAATGAGCTTCCTCCTCTGTGGCCAGAATCCGTGGCCCTGGGCTGTGGCACCCTGGACTGGACACTCCCCTGGGCCTCTGGACACCTGCCACTCAGCCAGGTGGTCACTGGGGCATGGGGGGAGGGCATGGGCACGGTCTCGTGGCAGCCAAGCCCTCTGGGACCACCAGAAGGCCCTGGAGGCCCAGGTCACAAACACACGTACTACTGGCAGTGTCTAAGGCCCACCAGGCACGGTTGGCCTAACAGTCCCATTTGAGCTCAGCATGGTAGTGCCCGCCTGTAACCCCAGCGCTGGGGAGGCTGAGGCAGGAGGATCGCAAGTCGGAGGCCAGCCTCAGCAACTTAACAAGGCCCTAAGCAACTCAGGGAGACCCTGTCTCTAAATGAAACACAAAACAGGGCTGGGGACGGGGCTCAGGGGTCGAGGGCCCCTGAGTTCAATCCCTGGTACAAAAAAAAAGTCCCATTGGAAGTTCCCAGGCCTGTGAGGTCCGCAGTCACCCGTGCTGCAGCTCAGAGAAGCGCGATGAATTCCACCAGCTTCCGCCCAGCGAGGAGGAAGATCTGGGTGAAGCCTCTGAGTCTCCCACTTCCTGGGGTTGAGGAAAGGGAAGGGGAGGAGCTGGGGACCCCGGCTTTTCCTTTCTGGGAGCTGACGGACCCTTTTCAAGTCCAACACTACCCTCAGGTCTCGCCTACATTCTTTGTGCTACAAATTTCCTATGGTTGGCCAGACGTGGAGGCACACACCTATGAGCCCAGCTGTTTGGGAGGCTGAGGCAGGAGGATCGTGAGTTTAACATGAGCTTCAGCAACTCAGTGACACCCTGAGTAACAAGGTGAGACTGTGTCCCTAAATAAAATTTTTAAAAGGGGCTGGGCAGGATGGCCCATGCCTGTAATCTCAGCGGCCCAGGAGGCTGAGGCAGGAGGATCTGAAATTGAAGGCCAGCCTCAGCAATGTCGGGGGACCCTGAGCAAGTCAGCGAGACCCTGTCTCTAAATAAAATACAAAAAGGGCTGGGGAAGGGGCTCAGGGGGCAAGTGCCCTGGGTCCACCTCCCACGGGGCCAGATGTGCCTTGAGATAGCCTGGGGCCCTCGGGCCTCAGAAGAGACCTGCTCATCCCACAAACTGTCCCCTCTGCATGTGGGGCACTGGGTGGGAGCAGGAGGAGCCAGCCAGCTGCTCAGGGCTGGGGTCCAGGACCAAGTGCCCCAGCTTCTGCTCCTCCCAGGGCTTCTCCTCCCAGCGGGAAGCCAGGGCCTCCCTCCCTCTGAGCCTCCCTCCCTCCAGGCTGGAGGCAGCAAAGACTGAAGAAGCCCAGGAGCAGACAGGGCTGTGGGCACCTGGGGTGTGGCTGAGCTGGGGGGGGGGACATGGCCTCCTGGAGTGACAGCCTGGGGTTCCTGGAAGACGGAGGCAGGGAGGCTCCTCCCCAGAGGCCGAGCAGCTGCCTAAACTCTGGGTCTCCCTCCTCCACCACTGACTCACTCGCAGCTCAGAACCCAGCCTTGACCTCTGGCCTGGGGCCAGCCAGGAAACTTGGGCTTGGACCAGGGACCTCCCTGGAAACCATCTGCAGCATCCAGGGAGGGAGCTGGGAGGGGCGGAGTGGGCCCTGAACAATCCCAGCAGCAAGACGTCACCGTCACCGCGGTCACAGGGCCACCGCCCCAGGTGTGGCCCGTGACCCGCCACAGCCCACCCCAGCTCAGCCCCAGGGCTCGGCCCCTGCCACCTCCACAAGCCACTGGGATGGTGGCTTCCTAGAAGATGCCCGGGTTCTGGGTCTGACTGTGCTGCCTGCTGCTGTGTGACCCTGGACCACGCGCTTGCCGTCTCTGGATGGCGCTCACAACGGAGGGCAACCTTGGCAGCTCCCAGACGCCCTGCACCAGGGCCAGCTGCCATGAAAAATGTCCTCATTTTTCTTTTTAATCCTTTATTTTTTAAAAAGTGAATGAATGAATGAATTTTTTGGTATTGGGTACAGAACCCGGGGGAGCTTGACCCCTGAGCCCCGTCCCCAGCCCTTTCTTGTATTTTATCTAGAGACAGGGTCTCGCTGAGCTGCTCAGGGCCTCACTAAGATGCTGAGGCTGGCCTCCACCTTGTGATCCTCCTGCCTCAGCCTCCAGGCTCACAGCTGCTCGCCCCCATGCCCAGCCCCTCTCTGGGGTTTTTGAAATCCAGCTTTCGGATCCATGAAGGGCTCCTCCTGCCCAGCCTGGGGACCACCCGGTCCCTCTGCACATACTCACTGACCTAAGGCCAGGAGAAAGGGCAGCGCAAGTCCAGCATGGCTCCTGGCCCTGCCCTGGGGTCCCGAGTGCGCCTGGGTCCTTGGCCACATGATACACAGAGCCTGGCGCTGCTCACCTGTGACATGGGTCGGGGCTGAACTGTCACCAGGCCACGCCCGTCCTTTGCCCACTTACACTGTGAGATTCACTTCCAGACAGATAATAGGAAAAAAAAAGAAGACCAGCAAGCGACCTCATCCAGGAACTGAGGATCCAGCGGTATTTGTCCCTTCAACGGTGGCTTGGTGGCTGGCCCTCCACAGAACAAAAGACCTGCTCTGAGTGACGGGTGGGGACGTCTCCCTCCCCCTCCCCCCTCCCCGTGGGGGGTCTGTAAACCTCTGGTTAAATTATGGGTGAGCAGAGCCTTATAAATACGTAGACCCGACAGACAGACAGACAGACAGACAGGTCTCATTACAGAGGACGCGGGGCCGCAGCAGACGAGGGGGGGTTTCCAACTGCAGGCCTCAGACACCCCGGGCTCTCGCAGGTGTCCCTGGTGAAAGTCCTGGTCACCCGCTGTGACCACAGGGTAAACACGAAGAGCTAAAGTGAACCCAGAGAGTATCACACGTCCAGTCCCAGGCTCCCGCGGAGCCCTCTGCAAGTGTCAACCCTCTGCAGTCTCCCGGTGACTCTCTGAGGCAGCTGCTGTCACTTCCCTGGTTTTCAACCCATGAGGAGGCTGGGGGCACAGAGAGGTTCAGTAATCTGCCCAAGGACACCCAGCTCCTGAGAAACAGAGCTGGGGTCGCAACGCAGCCTTCTGAGCCAGCCCTGACCCTCTCTGGCGGGGAAACTTTCCAAGTACCCTCCGCACCTACGGAGGGTGGCTCTTCTGGTCCTCACACCAAGGCTTATTGCGGTACAGATCATGGCACCACTCTGAACCTCAGTTTCCTCTTCTGCTAAAAAAATAACCCTGGGTAACTACCCCCACAGGGACGTTTAGCAAATCACATGAGATGATGTACCTAAAGGGAGCAGGGACCTGGGGACAGGATGCAGAGCGTGGGTACCGGGGACGGACGAGGTTTTAAAAGTCTGGCTCTGCTGTGGCCGGCTCCGTGACCTTGTGTCCTTCGTTGATCCTCAACCTCTAAGGACCTTAGTCTCCTTATCTTTTCTTTTTGGACTGAACATAGGGGTGCCTAACCCCTGAGCCCCACCCCCAGCCCTTTTTATTTTCTGGAGACAGGGCCCCCCTGAGTTGCTGAGGGCCTCCTTAAGTTGCTTGAGGCTGGCCTCCAACGTGCGATCCTCCTGCCTCAGCCTCCTGAGCCACTGGGATGACAGGCGTCCACCACCTGCCCAGAGCACCAAGCTGGGGCTGAGCCTTTCACACAGGGGACCTCAGGGGACTCTCCAGACCCTGGCCCCACCCAGGCATCCTACTCTGCTGACATCTGAATCTTTATTTATTTATTTTTTGATAACAGATTCCTCTGCTTCTTCTGCGTGTGACACACTTGTCCCTATTGGACAGACGGGGAAATGGAGGGGACTGGGGCTGGGACAAAGGCCTCTCCCCCCCTCCAGGGCTCAGCTGGCCACAGAGACCCTCCGCCGACCCTCGAGCAAGGACCTCGTAAGGAGGCCGCCTTCCGTGAGCAAGGTCGTCTCCAAGGTCCCCGCGGGGGCCACACGGTGAGGAGCCCTGGGTCAGGGTGGCACCTGCGCTCGGGCTGTGCCAAATTTAAAAACAGAACGCAGTTCGGGGAGGGGGTCCTCATGTCCCACGCGTCACGTGGCCCTGAGTGCGTCCCTGACGCGGGTTTCTCCTTAGGGTCCCTCCCTGTGAGTTTTATTGCATTTAATTAGAACTGATGGCCAAGGGACCCGCGGCAGATGCTCCTCTCTTAAGTCAGAAAATTAAAAACGGAGCATCCCCATCCGTCAAGTGCCCCAGCCCCGGGCGCTGGGCCGCGAGGACCTGGAGGGGGACAGTCTGTGGGGTGGCCCAGGTCCTTCCAGGGGACTTAATGAAAGATGTGCTGAGCGCATTTGTCAAAAGGGTGACGACAGCGGGGAGGGTGGTGGCACAGGCTCAGGGACACACGGGAAGACACCCGGCCACCGCTGCCTGGCCAGCGCTCTGGCCGGCCTCTGGGCACCGGCCTGTGGGAGGCTGGAGGCTGGGCCTCCTCTGCGCCCAGGACTGGCCGGCCACTGACACTCGGGCTGTGAGTCACCTTTGTGAGGCCACAGCGTGGGCTTGGTGGCTGCTGCCAGTGTCTGTGACCAGGCCTTGGTCTGCACTGGACACCCCATTACCCACCCCTGCCCAGTTTGTGAGCAGGTCGGTCCGGTCCTTTGACTTGGACTTGAAAAGACGGAATTCCTGGGATTTCTGGGGACATCTTTCACGGACACCAGCCCCGGTCTTTCTTGGGCGTCAATGAGAAATAAGTGCTGGGCGCCGTGGCCACAGGCCTGTGATCCCCGCGGCTCTGGAGGCCGAGGCAGGAGGATCGTGAGTTGGAGGCCAGCCTCAGCAACAGCGAGGCCCTGAACAACTCAGGGAGACCCTGACCCTCAGTAAAATACCAGGAGGGCAGGGGACGGGGCGCAGGGGTCCTTCCCGAAGTAGGGCCGTGTGTCTGGTGCACACTGGGATTCGTCCTCGTCACTTGTGCCAGGATCCCCGCTGGCCCCACATCAACCTCCCCCTTCTCTCCAGGGACCCCCTCGGACCCTTGTCCAGAGACCTCTTCTCGGTGACCCCCGGAGGCCAGCCAGGGGCACCCAGGCCACCTCTCTGTCCTCGCCCTTGTCACCAAGAGCCTCCAGAGCGTCCCCGTCCGGGATGTCCCCCTCCTTCTGTGAGCAGCCTCTGACAGGCCACCCCTCTGCGCCCTCCGGCCACGTGCCTACTGCAGCCAGGGACGTCCCTGCCACCACCCGGGGACCCAGCAGAAGAAGACCTGCCCGCTCCCTCCTGGACCTCCGCGGTCACTGCAAGGCCACCGCCCAGCTGGCTCCGCGACGCTCCCCTACCCAGCAGCGGATCCAGCCAGGCCACCAGCCATGGGGACAGAAGGGACGGTGTCCTTCCCGCGTTCCTCGAGCCTCTGGGCCAGCGACCAATGTCAACACCGGGCACAGCAGTGCCACCCACCTCCTGCCAGGGACATGCCCAGCAGCAACTGGATGAGGGGCCGCAGGAGCGCAGTGTCCCCTCCCCGGGGCGCAGGGCCAGCGCCAGTGGACACCGCACGGAGGGCCAGGCGGCCTGGGGTCCAATCCCTGTTAGGAGGGTCCCTGTCACCTCCCAGGCCTGCTGTCCCGGCTGGAAGGTGGGGTCCCGCAGTCCCTCCCCCGTCCGGCCAGGCACGCGCCACGTGACCGCAGTGGCCACGGGCACAGGGACGGCTCCCAAACTGCCAGACGACGCGGACCCAGCGCCCTCGGCCGGCCACCCCGCTGCAGGAGGCGGGTCACCCGAGGCAGCAGGGCCCTGGTTGCCGTCTGTGGCCCTGAAGCCATCCCACGGGGACCTGGGGACAACAGATCCCAGTCCCCACTGGTGTGCGGCTGACACCCCCAAGTTTGTGACCCCGTTTCCATGGGTGACGAGGTCTCCCGACTCCTAGCCACAGCAGGCAGAGTGGGCACGAGCGGGGGTGTGGGAGGGACGGACGGACAGACGGATGGATGGATGCACGGACAGACGGACAGACACGCGCAGGGCACAAGGGACCGGCTTCACCCTCCTAGATGCTACTCAGATCCAGTCCAAAGCCTGCGTCCAGCAGCAGGTGACCTGGACCTTGTCACCTAAGAACGCTCACGGTCCCTTTACCCCCCACACCAAGGCTGGTGACCCCCGCTCTCTGTCACAGAGGCCACCAAGGCACAGAGGGCTCAGTGACCTGCCCCAGACCACGCAGCTGAAACCCAGGTGGCTTGTCACCGAAGCCCGTGTGCCGAGCCACCGTGACACACACAGCAAACACACAAGGCCACTCTCAGTGCGCGGGGACAGCCCTCGGGCTGGGGCTGGGCTCAGGGGACCAGCACTTGCCCACGTGTACATGGCCCGGGGCTCCCCCAGCACCCCCAAAACACAGAAAGAAAAGGAGGAAAGAACCGTCCACATCTGTGGGCGGCGAGGGAGGAGGGGACGCCCGCATGGCCACACGGGGACACGGGGACACGGGGTCTGGGTCACCCACAGAGAGACGCTGTGACCTCCCGGTCAGTCTGAAGGAGTCCACAGTAGGCCACGGTGGGGGCCCTCGGCTGGGGAGTCACCTAGATGCCACATCAGGCAAGAAACAAAACTGACAGGGACGGGGACATCAAGGGGACACGTGGGACAGGCTGGTCTGTGTGGTGTTTGGCCAAAAATAGGCCCTTGATGACTCTGAGCGAGCACCTCGGCCGGCCACCCCACACCGGGACTGAGAGCCCGAGGGTCCGGGTGGACCTCGAACCTGCAACGGCACATTCTCTTATTAAGCGCCTACTGTGTGGTCAGCTATCGGGGTCCAGGGGGCTCTTCAGACAAAAGTTCGGGCTCCCCCCTCCACAACCACGTTCTGATGGCCGAGGACACAGGACCCATCTGGAAGGCAGGGCTGCGGGACTAGATCTCTGTGAAGACAATTTTGGTTTTGTTTTGTGAATTGGGGATCGAAGTCAGGGGCACTCGGTCCCTGAGCCCCGTCCCCAGCCCTGTTTTGTGTTTTATTTAGACACAGGGTCTCCCTGAGTTGCTTAAGGCCTCACTTTTGCTGAGGCTGGCCTCCAACTTGTGATCCTCCTGCCTCAGCCTCCAGAGCTGCTGGGATCACAGACCTGTGCTACTGCACCCGGCTCCTCTGTGCCCCACACATTGAATGGGAAAAGGACTCGGGTTTCAGTGACCACGGATCATAGCACGAGACTTACTCCCTTCTCCATCTTTCTGAACCCTTCAGGGGGTGCCAAGAGGAGAAGGCCTCTGGGTAGCACCAGAATGACCTCAAGGCCTCCCTAGTTTAGCAAAGACCCGAGGCCCCGCCCTCTTGCTACCTGTTTTGGCTTCTGCCTGTCGCTCACACTGAAGCCAGGTATGTCTGAGGGCAGGGGATCCCACCCAGACCCTGGCTGCTCAGCTGCACCCCAGCCCCTGACCACCTCAAAGCGCCCCTTCAGGTGGAGAGGTGGCCCCGCCCCCACGCCTGTCAATCAAACCTCCCCTGCAGAGACCTGCTGGGCCCCAGGTGGGGACTTTCCTGGGAACTCCCTTCCGTGTGCCTGAGGCCGGAGGCAGAAGGAGATTCACTGATGATGGAGGCCCAGGAGGATGTGGCTTCTGCACAGGAGATTTACCCCTGTCACTCTGGCCTCCAGCATGGAGTGATGCAACCCTGCTTTTGAAAGTCAGGATCTGACAGTTTGGGACACTCCACTGAGGCCCCAGGCTGCAGTGTCACCTGTGAGCAGATGCCAGCAAAGCCACCGACCAGTACCAGTCAGTCAAGGTTTGGGGATTTGCCATTTCTCTGGGATATTTTATTCCCTTATTATGAAGGGGCTTTGTTTAAATTTTGTTTGGAGGGGGGAGGGGACTACAGGACAAGGCAATAGGGCCTTTGCATATGACAAGCAACTCCAAGGGGCACTCCATATGGGCTCAAAGCTAAAGGAGTTGCCCCTGGGGTTGTGCAGTACACAACGTGCACAACTAGACCTGGCCACCCTTTGCGAAATTCACTGCAAATTCCAAAAAAAAACCTTGAGTCCTAATAAGGATCCCTTTCTGTTCCCGCAGGGCAGGGGGAGGGAGCACAGAATCCTTCTCAAATCACGACCCTGGGGGCTTTTCGTTGATTCAGACTGGGTGACCCCCAAAGAGCGTAAGTGACAGAGGGTGAACTGGAGGTGCACCCCGCGCACCAGGGGCAGCCGGATTTGGTGACCCTAGCCGGGGATGATCAATAGAAGGCATTGAGTCAGTCTGGGGGAGGTGGGGTCAGGAAACCCCAGTCTTGTTCAACAGGGTTCCAAACACTAGAGACTTCCATTCAGAAATGTAGCTCAGGGCACGACCAGCTCTTTAAACAAGTCAGATTGTGTTCTCCCGTGCCCCGTTGAATGGCAGGGGGTGTCTGCACCATAAAAAGGTCTCCATCTCAACGCAGGGTACTTTCCCGGTGGTGACAGATAGCTGGCGAGATTCCTGAACCTTCTGTCTGAGTCACTTTCCCAGAGAGCACTAAGAAAGCCCTCTACCCAGGATTTGAGAAATGCCCAAATAATCACATCTTTACCATATTTGGCATTTTATACAAAAAAAACCCTGACATTGGGCTGGGGATGTGGCTCAAGCGGTAGCGCGCTCGCCTGGCATGCGTGCGGCCCGGGTTCGATCCTCAGCACCACATACCAACAAAGATGTTGTGTCCGCCGAAAACTAAAAAATAAATATTAAATTTCTCTCTCTCTCTCTCTCTGTCTCTCTCTCTCTGTCTCTCTCTTTAAAAAACAAACAAACAAACAAAAAACCCTGACATAGAAAAGACTCGCATCTCAAACCCTCCCAGGGGAGACCACGTGGCTCCATTTCACAGGTAAAGTAACTGAGGAGGCTCAGAGAGGTCAAGACACTCACCCCACGTCACACAGCTAGAAAGAGGCCACAAAGCAAGTCCCCGCTGGCCCTCTGTCCCCCAGCTGCCCGTCAGATGGTTCCATTTCCCACACAAGAAAAGAAGCCTGAGTCTCGGTACCTCTCTGCCTCCTGCTCCGCGCTCTGCTGCCTGTTCTCGAAGGCGTTGAAGCTGCTCATGTCCACGTAGCCGTCGTTCTCGTTGGCGGTGGACAGGGCCCTGCTCTGCTCCTCGAACAGCTTGGTGAAGGTGCCGGCCCGGGCGGGCCTGCGGGGCGGGATCTGGATGTTCTCGTAGTCCGAGTTCCCGGCTGGAATGTTCTCGTAGTCCGACGTGTCGGCGTTGGGGAAGGAAATGGAGCGAGGCTTGGTCAGCGGCAAGGGCAGGAAGGGCGGCCGCGAGCGGTCTTCGAAGGACTCCACCCTGGACACGGTCCTGCTCGGGGGGATGCCCTTCCTCTTGCCGTCCCGGTAGAAGATGAGGGACGAGGGGGACTCGGAGGCGCGCAGCTTCCCCGCCCGGGACTTGAGCTGCGGCGAGTTCCCGAAGCTTCTGCGGTCCAGGTCCAGGAGCCGGGGGGGGCCGTGGTAGCTGGACTCGGAGGAGGACCTGGACGAGGACACGCTGAGGTCCCCGTGCCCTTTGCTCTCGGACTTCTTTTTGAAGGTCAGAGCCAGGAAGCGCTTGAAGGACGACTTCTTCTTCTTGGTGGCCTTGTCGGGGGCCTCGCTGTCCAGCAGCAGCGAGGGCGAGCTCTTGGTGATGGGCCTCTTGGTGATGCAGGCCAGGTCGAAGGGGGGCGGGATGTCCACCACGGAGGACGGCGTCGACGTGCCACTCGACGGCAGGTGGTTCCTCTGCGAGAAGCTCCCCGAGGAGCCGATGACGCAGGGCAGGGACAGGGTGTCGTCCTTCCTCTGGATCCTGAGGTCGTCCAGCCCCGGGCCGTCGGGCTCGCGGAACAGGCCCACGGGGACCTCTCGGCCCTCCACCGAGAAGGAGCGCGGGTACAGCGTGAAGGCCCTGGGCTTGGCGGGCAGGGCCCGGCCGCCCTCGGGGGGCCTCCCGTCCAGGGGCGTGTGCGCTCCCTCCGCGGCCCCTGCGGTGCCCGAGCCCGAGGGACCGGCCTCTGGCCCCGCTTCTTCTAGGACCGTCTCTGGGACATATCCAGCCACCTTCCCAGAGTGGGGACGCGCCCGGGTGGCCAGGCCCTTCCTGTCCGAGGGGACCAGGCTGCCCTCGGCTGCAGAGCTCATCTCTTCGGTGCCGTCGGGGCCGCTCGTCCCGTCGGGGGTGGCCGGTGTCTCCAGCTGTCCTCCTCCTCCAGGGTCGCCCGGGCTGGGCAGGCCCACGGCCACCACGTAGGGGTTGCTGAGCGAGTCGTCGGGGGCGTCCTCGTCCTCTGGCACGACCACCACGTCGGGGATCGAGGGTCCCTCCCCAGCGTCCCCCGGCAGCTGGGGGGCATCCTCCGCGCACTGCCCCTCGGTTCCGGGTTCCTGCCCCGGTTCAGGGACCTGGGAATAGCTGTCACTGCAGAAGGAGGTGCTCTCGGTGGGCAGGAAGGCGTAGGGGCTTCCTGTGAGCGATGTCACAAAGTCGTCCAGGCTGTCGCTCTCGAAAGGGACGATCTGGCAGCTGTCCTCGGTCGCCTCGTCCTGCATGGGGGGCTCCATGGGCTCTTCCTGCACGGGGTCCTCCCCTTCCAGGGGCCCTTCCTCGGCCGCCCTTTCTCCCTGGTCGGGTGCTTCCTCCTGGTCCCCCGGGTCCCCCTGGTCCCTGCCGTCTGCGCCGCCCTCGCCCTCCTCCTCCACTTCGCTGTCCTCCTCCTGCTCCTCGTGTCCCTCAGGGGTCTCCAGGCTGTCGGTGGTGGTCTCAGTCCCCTGGATGGCCGTGCCCAGCTCCTCACCCTCCCGGGTTTCCTCGCTGTCATCTGCAGCATCCTGCCCCGTGTCCTGGGCCGCCCCGTCGGGGTCCCCGACTTCGTGGAGTCCCCCAGGTTCAGCTCCGATGGGGTCCTCCTCACCGTCCTCCTGCGCCTCCTCCTCCCGGGGGGCCTCAGGCTCTTCGCAGGGGACCTCGGGGACCTCTGCGTCCACGTGCGTGAGAATGATCTCGTCCTCGGAGATGTCGCCCGTGTCCCAGGGCCCCCGGGCCCCCAGGTTGTAGGCGTTGTGCGCCTTCACCCGCTTCTCCTCCTCCTCGCTGGTGGAGCCCTGCTCCTCGGTCCCCGGCGCGTCCTCACAGTCCTCCTCCCCGTTTTCAGGGGTGTCCCCTGCGTGTCCCTCGCCCTCTCCGCTGGGTGTCCCTTCGGCCGGGTCCTCACCAGCGCCTGTGTCCTGGCCTCCGTCCTCCTGCTCCTCGTCCCCAGGGTCACCGGGAGGCTCCTCGGGGGCCACATTCTCTATGTCCCTCGCCACCGCCCTGGGGACCTCGATGTCATCCTCGTCCGTCTCGGATTCGCGCCCTTGGTCCAGCCCCGGGTCCATGCAGAGCAGCCGCCCGTTGCGGCATTTGGTGACGCTGTCGCCGATGCACACGCCGGGCCTGCAGTCGCCGGGGTCGGCCAGCCTGGGCTTGGGGGCGATGGGGGGCTTGGGACCCCGGGGCGCGCGGTGCGGACTGCGCAGGCGCAGGTGGGGCGAGGCGGCCAGCGGGGGCGCCACCCCGGGGACGCGAGGGCTGCTGGTCCTGGGCTTGGGGGCGACCGGTGGCTTGGGCGAGTCTGAAGAATTGGAGCAGAAAAAAACAAAAAAAAGAAAGAAAGAAAATTAGAAATATCTTTCCTGCCGTCGAGAATTGGCTCAATGGAACCCAGAAGGGCTCCAGGTTCCAGGGGACCCTGAAGATGGACCCCCGCCCCCCCCGGGGAAACTCCATCGAGTCTCCCTGGTGGCACCCACCCCGCCCCCACCACTGTCATCTGCAGGGATCCCTCCACCTGCCACTGCAGAGCCGCTCCCTGAACCAAGGGCACAGGCTTCTCTCCTGGAAATCAGCTGAATGGGACCTCCTGCGCCTCGGGGGACAGAGGGTGTCCTGATCATCACATGGGTCCCCCCAACAGTGAGCCACCGAGAAGAGCCTTCTGCGTCAATGAACCATGAGAAAATGCGACTTTTATGGGCGCTGGTCCCGCGGCCCCCTGGAGCTCACTGTCCCCTCGACGGCGGACGCAACAGAAACCAGGTGCTGGGCATAGTGGGGTCTTCCAGGGTCACGGGGAAAACCTGGCACAGCTGAGATGCGACCCCTGGAGGACAGCCACGGACCCGTGGGATACTGCAATCCAACAGCCACTGTCTCATCTTGAGGGGAGGACTCACATTATACACCCCATAATATCAGGGACGTGTGGTTTTGTGGACAGTCACATCTGAAATCCACAGGCGTCCAGGCGGTGGCAGCCAGGGCGCCTCAGGGGCATGCGCACTTCAGGGGAGGAAGGACCCACGTGTGCCAACAGGAGAAGCTGCAAAAAGTCTCTTCTGTTGGGTGCCTGGTGGCTCACGACTGTCATCCCAGTGGCTCAGGAGGCTGAGACAGGAGGATCATGAGGTTGAGGCCAGCCTCAACAACTTAGCAAGGCCCTAAGCAACTCAGGGAGACCCTGACTCTAAATAAAATACAAAACAGGGCTGGGGACGGGGCTCAGTGGTTGAGTGCCCCTGAGTGCAATCCCCAGTAGGTACCAAAAAATAAAAAAAAATTGAAGTGGGTGAAAGCCCTCTTCATGATATATTTTATTCAAATTTGGATATAATTTTATTTTATGTATTTGGATTCTGTGCTTGACCCTGGGCAAAGGCCAGGGCTCTGAGCACCTGTGAGGCAGTTTCGGCTCAGCACCATGCTCTGTAGGCTGCAGCCGGGGAAATGCATCCATTTATACAATATTTCCTTTCCTTTTTTTTTTTGAGGGGGGTGCCAGGGATTGAATTCAGGGGCACTCGACCCCTGAGCCCCCTCCCCAACCCTATTTTGTGTTTTATTTAGAGACAGGGTCTCCCTGAGTTGCTCAGCACCTCGCTGTTGCTGAGGCTGGCCTCCAACTTGCGATCCTCCTGCCTCAGCCTCCCAAGCTGCTGGGATGACAGGCGTGCGTCACCACACCTGGCAATTTTTTTTTTTTTTTATGGTGTTTTCAACTTAAGACGGCTCTCAGGACACAGCCCCGTGGTCAGCTGAGAAGTACCTACAGTCAATATGCAAAGCGTATTAATGAGATGCTGGACATTTCTTTTTTCCTACTGAGCCTTTGCCTTTGAACATGTGTTTGGCACTCGGGGCCCTGCTCCACTCAGACCCGCCACATGCCCAGCACCAGCCTGGCTCTGAGTTTGGACATGGCTGTGACATCATTCCCGGGCACCTCCGTTTCTGGGTGTCTGCAGCCAAAGTCAATATCGTCTTCCCCAAACTGGCAGAATCATGTCAAATGCAGCTGAGGCTCCAGTTGAAATAAAATCTCCCAGAGCAGCAAACATATAATTCCCAGGCCACCCACTGGGCTTCTTGCAGCACTTGATTTCAGAGTCACACTCCAAGGAGCGGTTGTCTGCGTGCTTATTAGTGGCTGCAGCAGGAACCCTGCAAGTTTTCAGATGTGGTAGCCGACAGGCAGCCACATGAAGGAGGCCCAGCTCCCAAGGACGTTGAAGCCAACACCGCATGGAACCCCTAACCCGCCCTGCGCTCATCCACGTCATCGCTCAGGGGACCACAGCCCTCCAGTCAACAACCTAAAATCTTCTAGGAATAAAAAGTGATTTTCCAACTCTGTGTTTCAGAAGCAAAGATGTCCTAGCGTAGGAAAATAGCTGTCCAAATTAGTGGGCAAAAAAAAAATTCTTTTGGAGCTTAAGAAGAAACTTTGGCTGAGCAGAGAGACTGAGGCTTGTCATCCCAGCGACTCGGGAGGCTGAGGCAGGAGGATCTCAAGTTGGAGGTCAGCCTCAGCAATTGAGCAAAACCCTGTCTCAATATAAGAAGGGGGTTTGTAGCTCCGTGGTGGAGCATCTGCTCAGCATGCATGAGACACGGGGTTCAGTCCCCCGGACCAGAAACAAATGACAGGCAAGAGTGGGGATCCCAGGGACACTCGCTGTGGCTGTTCAGAGAGAGGCCAGCCCTGGCCTGCCCACACCCCCCTGGCCTGCGCCTTGCTCTGCGCTGAGATGCTACAAAGTATCATCCCCCAGCTCTGAACATCAGGTGTCAGGGGCTGGGGAGGAATTATCCACTGGGGGTGGGGACACTCATTCCTCATCCTTAACAGGTGGCATTTCACAGAGGCGCCATGAGACCGAGGGACAGACGGGGCTGTGAAAAATGACCGTCACCCTGGCTGCAGCGCCCCCACCCCCACCCCATCCTTCATCCAATCAAGCTATTGATCTGTGGGCACCGGCTCCTCGGGAAAGGTTACGGTGGGTGTCTGAGGCGTGATCCGGCAAGAAAATGTCGTCCCCAAGGAACCATACGGCTCTGTGGCCACCCTGCGCTTCTAGGACTTGGTCCCACAGTGCTTCTCCTGCGTCTCCCCGAAATCGAGGGCAGCCAGAATCAGAAAGGCCTCGTCTGGCCCCCTTGCTGAAAGATGAGGAAACTGAGGCACAGAGAGGGCAGGTAAGTGGCATGGGGTTGCACAGCAAGACTGGTGTAGTCCCCTCACCCTGCCTGTGGCTTTCGGTCAAAGAGTGTTTTCTTTACAGTGGAGACTCAGAGGTCTCAGCATGTAGGGAGGCAGGGCAGGGTGAAAATGTAGGGAAACCGAGGCCAGAGAGACCAAGAACAGCTAGTGACGTGAGAATTTTGTTTTTTGGTATCAGTGACTGAACCCAGGGTTGCCTAACCACGGAGCCACATCCCCAGCCCTTTTTATTTATTTTGAAGACAAGGTCTCACTAGGTTGCTTACAGCCTCACTGAATTCCTGAGGCTGGCCGGAAACCTGCGATCCTCCTGCCTCGGCCTCCTGAGCCGCTGGGATCCCAGGAGTGAGCCACCGTGCCCGGCCAGGTGAGAAATTTAAATAAGGTTGGGTCCATGTTTCACCAATAACTAGCTTTAGTGTGCTCCTCCTCCCCGATTTCCTTTAGTCCAGCTCCAGTAAATACTTATTGAGCACCTACTGTGTACCAGGCCCTCACCCAGATTCTTTGCACACATCACTAGTAAGTGAAATAAAGATGTCGCTCTCAGGGATCTTCTCTTGGGAGGTGGCGGGAGACGGGCAAGATGGAGAGAAAGTTCATTATGGCAGGTGATAACGAGCTCCATGCAGAAATGGGGTGGCGCTTTTAAATAAAGCGAACAGGACATCAGAACCAAGATATAAAAACAGGTGAGAGAAGTCCGAAGGCACTTGTCACACCCAAGAAACGGCAAAGGAGACCAGTCCAACCCAGGTTTTGAGCTCCCTCCTGCCCACCATCTTACAGAAAGGAACCAAATGGCCAGGCGAGGTGGAGCCCATCTTTAATCCCAGAGGAGGCTGAGGCAGGAGGATCGTGAGGTGGAGGCCAGCCTCAGTAACTTAATGAGGCCCTGAGCAACTTAGTAAGACCTTGTCTCTTAAAAAAAAAAAAAAAAAAATGGCTGGGGACATGGCTCAGGGGTTAAGCACCCTTGGGTTCAATCCCTGGTATGTGGGGGAGAGGGGGAAGGAACCAAATGGAGACCCCACCTCACACTGGTTACCTGGGTCTCAGACTCAAGGGGAAGGTGACAGGGGACTGCTCCCAGATGGGTGGAGGGGGTGGATTTTCACAAAGGGAAAGGATTGGGGCAGAGGACATTCTGGGTAGAGGGACCAGCAATGGGTAATCCCGGGGGGCTGAGCTTCAGGGTTGGGGTGACAGGATGAGCCAGCGCTGGGGTACCCTCCTCGGGTGGACCTCGACTCCTGCTCGCCCAGCACCCCGTGTGGATGTCCCTGGTGACCCTAGGTGCTTTGCAGGGTCCTCTGAGGCCGGGAGGAGCATCGGACAGGGGCTGGCGGCCCTGCTCCCTCCTCCCAGCTCTGCCATCAAAACCGGAGCCGAGAGACCTTGGGCCAGTCCTTGTCCCTCTGTGGGCTTCAACCTCCCCCTCTGTAGAGCGAAGGGCTGGCCACCTCCACCTGGGAAACGCATGGCTCTCCTCATGACGTCCTCGGACATCCCCACACTCAGTCCCCAAGGCTGTTTGAGCTGCAGATCTCGAGCCCCCCGCCCCCCCAGGATGCCCAGGACCATGCGCTGAAAGAGTCATTAATTATCTCCAATTTCACCTTCCCACGGTGTCTTAATTAATTGATTCCTGGGGACCTGCCGGAGTGTCCAAGCCAAGCCTGACGATTTCTAATTAGGCTGCTGCTAAGCGAGTCCAGTGACCCACGACAGGACACTTCCCCAGATGACAGACTGGGACACCATGGAGAACCAGGGGCCTGGGGCTCACAATGCGGCGCTGATGCCTGCTCTGTCACCCATCGGCTCTGTGATCCTGGTCACTGTGCCCCTGGGTGCCTCAATTTCCTTCTTGGTGAAAACGGAAGCAACACCCCCCTCTTTCTCAGGACTGGGGAGAAGTCCCAGAGAAGGAACAAGTATTTGAAATGCTTAGCAGAGACACCCCGGCAGGCACGTCCTGCGTACCTACTGTGTGCTAGGGACCGGATTAAAAAAGCAGCCTCTCAAGATGAGCAGGCGGTGGTTCAACCCTGTCTCATGCCCTCGATAAGAGGGTGACTCCAAAAATCCAGGCACCTGTTTTTGCATCTATAAAATGAGGGGGTAGCAATAGTACTCCCCCAATCAGGTGACAGCGAATGTCAAATAAATTGATACAAATAGAACACTTAATAGCAGCACCTGATACAAAGTAAGTAGCTGATACCTATTAGCTAGTATTTATGGGCTGCTTAGAATGGACACTGGTCTAGGCACCTCATATGCTTTGTGATCACAAGAACTCAATGACAAAGAGCTTATATCTCCATTTTTCAGGTAAAGACACTGAGGTGCTAGGCGCCATGGCGCATGCCGATAATCCCAGCAACTCGGGAGGCTGAGGCAGGAGGATCACAAGTTTAAGGCCAGCCTCAGCAATAGAGTGAGGCCCTAAGCAACTTAGCTACACCCAGTCTCAAAGTGAAACATAAAAAGGGCTGAGGATGGGGCTCAGTGGTTAAGTGCCCCTGGGTTCAATCCCTGGTCCAAAAAAGAAAAAAGAAAGAAGAGACTGAGGTTCAGAGAGGCTCAGTAACCTGCTCAAGGTCTCACTAAACTAGGTTTATGGTGGCTCTGAGATTCATTTCCTGGGATTCTATAAACCAAGAACAACACCATCAGGAAATTCTGAGCATGGTACCCATGATAGGCTGTAATCACACTGGAGAAGGAACCTGGTTTATGCTTTTAGACAAATTACAGGACGGCGGAATCAAAGACTGCCAACCGCTCAGACCTCTAGGACCAAACCTGCCTCCAACTTGATCCGGCCTCACTCCATCCTCCCTGTTCTGGGAGAAGGGCAAGGCTTGCCTACGCCCCACTCAGGAAAACGTGGGAAAGCTGGAAAGGCTCTCACCATTGTTATAAAGTGACTTTTATTAGAAGCCTAGGGGGAAAAGCTAGCCAGCCTCTGTCCAGGCTGTACCAGCCCAGCCAAGAGGCAAAGTCCCTCCAAGCAGTGGCTGGCTGGGGTCCTGGGACCCTGGGACCCTATTCCAGCCTCCTCCACTCCCACCTAGTGGCACCCCTGCTCCTGCGCCCCCCCCCCCAGGTGTCCACATGCCCAGCACCAAGCGCTCCATCCTTTGTAGATCCATCTGGTCCCCTGGCTCCTGTGGGCACCTCGCTCCTAAGACAATGACCTTTTTTTTTTTTTTTTCCATTAAAACAATTTTGAAAAGAAAAGGGGAAAGGAAAAGAAAAACCACACACACACACACACACACACACACACTCACAAACACACACACAGGGCAGCAGGATATGGTTCCAACCCAGCCAAAATGGTGGCTTCCTGTTTCTTTAGGGATGTGTGTTTTGGAGTGTGGCTTTGGAGAGGGTGTTGGTCGGGATCTCGATTCGAGGAGAAAAAGGAAACTGGGCAGCGAGGTCCCGGGCAGGAGGACCCAGAGGCAGGGGGGGACGGCGCGGCCAACTCTCCTCTTGGAGAGAACTTTCTGCCCTCGGCGCAGGGGCGCGCTGCGGCGGCGGGGAGCGCGGGGGACAAGGACGGGGACAGGCACCACCCAAGCCGAGCCTCCCTTTCCCGAGGCGCCCCTCGGCCTCCTCCTCGGAGGCTCGCTGCGATGTCTCCTCTAACCCGTTCGGGGTCCGCGGGAGCTCGGATGGGCAGGGACACCAGGGTGAGCGGTGTCCCTCCCCTGGGTCCCTAGGAGGACGCGGGGCCAGGGCGCTCCCCGAGCGGGAGGACGGGGATCGGGGGCTTTGAGACCCTGGAGTCCGGGAGGGAGCGGCGCGCGCCGCGGGCACAGGGGGGGGACCGCGCAGCGCCCCGGGGTTGGGGACAGCTCCGGTGGCCCGAGTCCCGTGGCCCAGGCGCAGCCCCTGGAAAGGCGTCCGAGGACGTCTGGGGGACCCTGGAAATGGGGGTGACGGGATGTGGGGACGCGACGCCGTCACTTGGGGGAAAGGGGCGTCCTTCCCCGTGGCCCCGGAGGACCGCGGTGGGAGCTCCTGGCGACCGCGACCAGGGCGCTGCCCCTCGGAGCTGAGCGCGCGTCCGTCCGGGACAGGGGACCCCGACTCCCCGCCCAGACCTCGGGAGGCCGCGCCTCAGGGGAGGTCGGGTCCCCCCGCGGCTCGCCCCCGACCCCCGCGGGCTCCAACGTGAGGGACCCGGAGGGACCCCGCGCGTCCCAGGGCGCCTCCTACCTGCGCGGTTCATCTTCCAGCGCGCGGAGCCCCAGGCCCGGCGTCGGCCCGTCCGTCCGTCCGTCCGTCCGTCGGTGCGAGCGCGACTCGGCCGCCGACCGCCTCACTCCATGGCCGCCCGCGGGGCCCGCGCCCCCTGCGCCCGCCCCGCCCCCGGCGCGCGCCGGACTCGGCAGGGCCAGGGGGGCGCGGGGCGGGGCCGGGCCGGGGCGGGGCCGGGGCGGGGCCTGGGCGCGGGGCGGGGCCGAGGAGGGGGCGCAGGGCGGGGGCGAGGGCTGGGCGTGGCCGGGGGCGGGGCCGGGGAGGGGGCGCGCGGCGGAGGCGCGGGGCTCGGGGTTCCGTGCGGGGCGCGAGCCTGGGGGCGGGGCTCGGCGGAGTCGGAGGGCGGGGCGTGGGGAGGGGGCGCGGCCAGGGAGGGGGCGAGGGGAGGGGGCGAGCGCGCCCTGTAGGGGGGATGCAGGGGGCGGCGTGCGTCCGCTCCGCGCCCGGGCTCCGCGCTGTCCCTGTGCGCGCTGCGCCGGCCGCGCCCCCGCCCCTGCTGGACGTCTCCTCCGGGCGCGGAGAGGGAGGGTTCCTTTTTTTCCCTTTCCCGGTCCCTTGTCAGGGACCCGAGAGGGTCCAGGAGTCCCGCGTGCATTCACAAGGGCCATGGTAGTGGGGCCTTGGGGACAAGTTGGGTGTCTGGGGGACCGTGGGGTCCCCTTTTGGTTCATCTTTGGCCATGCACCCTGTCCGGAGCAGGTTGTGGCCCCAGGTTGTGGCCTCGGGGAACGTGGATGGGAACAGGTGGCCCAGAGACCCAGGACCAAGCCAGCCGCGAGGCTCACAGCGGGATGAGCACCCCCGAGGGAGATGGGGGCGACACAGCAGAGCGGTGGCCTCCCAGCCTGTGGAACTGGGAGAAATGCAAGTCCTCAGGACCCCTCCCCAGACCTACAGAATCAGAAACCCCGTTTTGACAAACCTTCCAGATCCTTCTGATGGAGCAGACGTTCAAGGACCACTGGAGTAGAGGACGAGGGACCAAAGATGCCCTTCCCCAGGAGGTGACCAGGCAGGGGAGAACTAGTTGACCAGGAAGCTCTCTTTGTTCCCTTGGTGCACATCCCGGGTGCCGGCCTGGTCCTGGTGACATAGGTGACTCATACCGAGCCTTAACCCCCAGGGACCTTCCTCTGTGGCTCATGGACATAGACAGACCTGTGGCAGGTGCCCAGGGTGCCCAGAAGCCGGTGGGAGCTCAGAGGAGGCTGCAGGGGAGAGGGGTTGACCAAGGAGAGCCCCTCCAGGTAGACGGTGTGGCACTGGGCAGGGACCTGGAGGTGTGAACCAGCGTGGCCTTGGCCTAGGCTGGACCTCAGCTTCTCCAACAGTAAAATCAGAAGTAAAATCAAAATACGATCCTTTCAAATAACCTTTCCATCTGGGAGCCTCCGCAGAGTCCGGGCCTCCACCTGGAAACGGCGGAGGTAGATTAGGGGTGGAGTTGGGAGACGGGCAGAGGTTGTCACAATGGCGGGGACAGTGGAGGTGATAGAGGTGGCGGGGTTGGTGGTGTTGATGGGGTAATGGAGATGTCAGAGGAGATGGGGTTGTCAGAGGCGGTGGTGATGGTGGAGGTGGTCCAGGTGACGAGGATGGTATCGGTGGTGGAGGCTGTCAAGGTGACAGAGTGGCTTCAGGTAAGGGAGGTGACGGAGTTGATGGGAGGAGAGACATCTCTGTTTGACTGTGGGCAGAAATGAGCAAGTCGATGTCTTGGTCAGCTTTTACGCTGCTGTGACTAAAGGTCCCGACCAGAGCAGCTGTGAAGGAGGAGAGGTTTATTTAGGGGTTCGTGGGTTCAGAGGTCCTGGTCCATAGACAGCTGGCTCCATTCCTTGGGGACCCAGGGCAGGCAGGACATCATGGTGGAAGAGCGTGGTGGCGGGAAGCAGCTCACATGGTGACCAGGAAGCAGAGAGGGGGTCTCCACTTGTCAGATACAAATATACACCCCAGAGCCAGGTCCCCAGTGTCCACCCTGTCCAGCCACACCCCCCACCTCAGTTACCACTCAGTTAATCCCCATCAGGGAGATTAATTCGCTGATGGAGTCAAGACTCTCCCAACCCAATTCTTTCTCCTCTGAACCTTCTCGCATTGTCTCACATATGAGCCTTTGGGGGACATCTCCCATCCAAACCCTAACAGTAGGTAAGTCCCTTCCGTGTCGGATGCAAAAAAAAGAAAATATGTATTTTTTAAAAAGTGACCTTGGGGCTGGGGTTGTGGCTCAGGGGTAGAGCGCTTGCCTAGCTCGATTCTCAGCACCACATATAAATAGATAAAAAGTGTATGAATTTATTATAAAAATACATAAAATAAAAAGTTTATGTACTTATAACATTTAGTAAAGTTCTACCAACAACTAAAAATATAGATATTTTTAAAAGTGAGCTTGTAGCGAGGCGCAGTGGTGCACGCCTGTCATCCCAGCAGCTCTGGAGGCCGAGGCAGGAGGATCGCGAGTTCCAAGCCAGCCTCAGCAACAGCGAGGCCCTAAGCCACTCAGTGAGACCCTGTCTCTAAATAAAACACAAAATAGGGCTGGGGAGGGGGCTCGGTGGTTAAGCGCCCCTGGATTCAATCCCTGGTGCAAAAAAAAAAAAAAAAAGAAGCACTTATTGGGCACCCTCTGTATACCTGATGGGCGGATGGGCAGAGTTGGGGATGATGGAGGTGGAAATCAACATGGCAGCTTCACTTCGACTCCAAAGATGGGTGGGGGTCAAGGGGACAGCCGATCAGAACAGCTGGGACCTCCCTCCTAACCGCCCACGACCATCTGAACCCAGAGAGGAGCAGGAGCCCTGGAGACCCCAGCGTCATTACTCACTGGCTGTGTGGGCTCAGGCAAGTCACTTTACCTCTCTGTGCCTCAATTTTCTGCTTAGTAAAATGGGGACAGCAAAACTCTTTCTCTCTTGGGTGCAATCAAGGATCATCCTGGGAGAGCTTACAGTGTGGTCAGCGAGGGGGGCTTGGGGACAGATCACTGTAACACAGTGGGGCTCAGTGGGGCTGGAGAGGAGAGAGGGGACCTCTGGGCTAGGCTTTAAAGGTCAAATGGCACTTTCCAGGTGGAGGAGGAGGGGTGGCCTTTCTCGGTGGGACAGACCAGCTGAGGAGGTCCCTCGAGGCAATGGGGAGCCATAGAGTATGTGTCGGGGAGGGAGTGGCCTGGTCAGAACCATGTGGTAGCTGGGAGTCAGAGGAGCAAGCCCTGGGGGTGCGGTGACCCTGCAGAGCACAGGAGCCAGTGAGAAGATGAGTCCCCAACTCCTGAATGTCCTGCCCTGTAGCTGCAGGGCTGCAAAGCATGCTGGGAAGGTGTCCTGGAGGAGGCCCACTTAGAGGCCGAGGTGAGGCTGGAAAATGGAGGCCAATTACCCAGATGTCAGAGCACGCTGTGTGCAGATTTCGGGGTGCACTGAGGCCACAGGGGTCCCCTCCGCCTTTGTCCAACAGGCGTCTCCAAGGAGGGCCTGGGCCCTGGGGGAGGGGAGCTGAGCCTTTTTATCACTGGGTGGGATTTTTTATCACTGGGTGGGATTCAGGTCTGGAGGAAGCGGCCACCCTCTTCCGGCCGGGCATTTTTTCCCCTGCCCCGGCTGGGCTGGCGTTTCCACCAGGGCCCCTCCTGGCCGCCTGCGCCACACACCCAGGCTTCCTGCCCCTCTCTGGGCAGCCGGATTGGAGGAAAACAGCCCGAGCCTCCTTCAAAACAGGAAACGGCTCTCCCTGCTTCCTGAGGGACAGGAACTGTCCCCATGGCAACCGTGGGACAAAGAGGCCACCTTAACCCTTAGAGGGCAGGCCCAGTGGCTGCAGGGAGGGCCCGCTGCCTGCTGGCTTCTTGTGGGTGTGGCACCAGGCAGGTGACAGGCTCTGAGCAGGAGCCCTCTCCACAGTGGGTACCGGCTTGGTGGCCCCCGGGGAGGCTGCGTGGGAAAGAGGCCGTGGAGCAGGAGAGATCCAAGGGTCTAGCACCCCAGGCCGAGGGGACAGCGGGGACATGGCTCCAGAGTGGAGAAGGGCTGTGTTCTCCCAGGAACAGCAAGATGCAGAGGGAAGGGAGAGGGAAAAGGTGGCCCAGCGGTGCCCACCTGTCATCCCAGCAGCTCAGGAGGCTGAGGCGGGAGGATCGCAAATTGGAGGCCAGCCTCAGCCACTTAGCAAGGCCCTGAGCAACTCAGCGAGACCCTGTCTCTCAATAAAAAATGGAAACGGTTGGGACGGGGCTCCGTGGTTAAGCGCCCCTGGGTTCAGTCCCCAAAAGCTTTCCCTCTCTGGCCTCTAGCGCCTGCTCCCTGCCTGGGCCTCCACCCCACGCCAATGCCCATGACGGCTGTACGGATGCTGGACACATAGCTCTCCCAGCTCCGAGGCGGCATACAGCAGTAGCTCAACAGTTGCTTAGGTACTGACATCTTCTCTCCTTATTAAGGAGCCTAAGAGCCCTGCGCCCTGCCTGCCTTATCCTGTCCCCTTTCCTACCTCACCTTCAACGTCCCTCTTCTTATTCACTAGTGGCCTTCCTCACTGTCCCTAAATCCACCCAGCTCCTCTCAGCCCCAGGGCCTTTGCACCCGCTGTTCTGAACATTCCTTCCCAATTTTCCACATAGCTGGGCTGTCCCCCATCGCGAGTCAGGTCTCCAAAGTCATCTCCTCAGCCGTCCCATCACCCTGGCTCTCCCTTCCTTGCACACAGTCATATCTGAACCCATCCCCTTTACGTATCCGTGTGGCTGTCCCCCCTCATCCAGGGGACGTATATCCCAAGATTCCCCGCAGGTGCCGTAAAACCCCAAGTCCCCAGGGGTCTACATACTACAGGGTTTTTTAAGAATTTTTCTTTCCCTACACACACACGTTCCACTCGTGGAGTTTGATTTATAAACCTGGCATGCTGAGAGGTTCCTAACAATGATCCATGATAAAAGGGAACAGTCGTGACAATAGACCGCACCACGAGTTATTTAAGACCTGTGAATTATTTACTTCTGGAATTTTCCACGTCTCCTTGTCAGACCGCGGTTGACCATGGGTGACTGAAACTGTAGAAAGTGAAACCGTGAATCAATGTGGCAGAGGGGTCACCGTATCGGTGTGCTCTGTCCCCACCCTGGATACCAGCTCCGGGAGGGCAGGGTTGGCTCTTCCTTGCTGGCCTCTGTCCCCTCCGGTACTAGAACAGAGCCAGACACACAGTTAGTGCTGGTCTTAGCCTCTGATTGCTGCTGAGGATATTCTGAACCAACTCCCATGCCTGGGGCTTGTCACCAGCTGTCGTGGGCTGTCCCCCTCATCCAGGGGACATATATTCCAAGATTTCCTGCAGATGCATTAAAACCCCAAGTACCCAGGGGTATATGTACTACAGCTTTGTGTTCGTCTGCTTTCTGCTACTATGACAAACACCTGAGATGATCAACTTACTAAGAAAAAAGGTTGATTTGGGCTCAAAATTTTGGAGGTTCCAAAATGAAACCACTGCTTTTAGGACTGGTGACCTGGGGAGGGTAGGATGTTGTGGTAGGCACATGTGGCACAGTAAAACAAAGGTACGGGCTGGGGTCCACAGTCCCTTTAAAGAACACCCCCCCCAAAGACCTAAAAGCCTCCCGCTAAGCCCCGCCTCTTAAAGGATCCAGCACCTCCCAAGAGCACCCAGCCAGGGACCAAGATTTGAGCCCTCCCAAACCAAAAGATTCTTCCTCGTGGGAACCAAGGAGACCCCACTAAAAGGCAGGGGAACTGGGTGCGATGGTGCACACTTGTCATCCCCGAGGCTCAGGAGGCTGAGGCAGGAGGATCTTGAGTTCAAAGCCAGCCTCAGCAACTTAGCGAGGCCCTGAGCGACTTAACAAGATTCTTTCTCAAAATAAAAAAAAATAAAAAATAAAAAAAGGCGGGGGATGCGGCTCAGAGGTAAAGTGCCCCCCGGTTCCCAGGGACCCCTTAATCGTGGCCTGAAGTTCCAGCTGAGTCAGCAGAAGAGACCCCGAGTGTTCAGAACTCACCAAATGCGTAATGGTGTCCAGGGGACAGGGACCCGTCCGTGCCTGGCCCTGCAGAGCTGGGGAGTCAGGACGGCCCAGGAAGCGTGGTGGGGGCTGTGGAGTCTGGCCTCAAATGACTGATGGTCACCAGTGCTGAGCTCTGCCGGGGACAGGGAACAGACGTGGCAATGTCACCTTCCCCGGTGCCCCGGGAAGGGTGGTGGTTTGAGAGAGGCATCTTGATGAGCCTCCGGAGATCTGCCCTGATTGATCTCCCCGTTAGAGCCCCAGTGACTGGCGGAGGCTGAGGGAGAAGGGAGGACCTCTCCAAAGACCCCATTCATTAGCCTAATCAGTGTGCGCAGCCATGCGTCTGTGTGCAGGAGAGGGACACCGGAAGCCAGGGTGACCCCTGTCACGGGCACCATCAATTGCTGGGGACGCCCTCCTCCCATCTGCCACCGAGACACTTAGAGAAATGAACCAGGCCCAGGCCAGGAGCACCACTGCGAGGCCTGGCTGTCGTCTGGACACTGTCCCCTCTTTGCATAGTGACCTCAGGGGCTTGTCCTGGTGTTTGCAACCACCTGACATGAGCCACATAACCCTGGTCTTTTTTTTTTTTTTAATTTCTGATTTGGGGACAGGGTCTCGCTACGTTGGTGAGGCCGGCCTCAGACTCACAATCCTCCTGCCTCAGCCTCCCCAGTGACTGTGATCACAGGCGTGCGCCACCGCACCAGACCTGGGGACAGAACTCTGGACGGCTGGGATGCTAACCAAGTTCAGAGCCTCAGGCCAGTTCCTTACATTTTAATTTTTTTTTTCAGATCCATGAGACGTGACAGGGAGCTTCAGAAAGAAAGGTGCCACCTTCATTTCCCTAGAGCGACAACCATGCTCCACCCAAGTTGGCTCCAGTGCGCCCAGAGCCGGCCACCGACTCCCTGAAATTTGCTGTGGCCTCCTGGAGGGGCTGGGCACACATTCAGAGAGCACTGTCCCCGCTTCTCATAGGTCCTGAAAATGTGTCACCTCTTTCCCATGCTCAGGACCTGACAAAGGTGCACATCGCCAAGGTCCGTGGCGGCTGAGGGTTCGCTGCCATAGAAATGGGCGTATGGTGTGAGGTAGGGATCGAGATCCTGCCCCCCCACCTCCATGGGAGTATCTGGTCGACCCAGAAACGTGCTCCCCACCCCCACCGTCCCGCAGTGTCTCTGCTGTCCCAAACCCGGTGACTCCACAGCTCGACGTCTAATGGGACTTTGCCTTTTCTTGTCTCTCCATCCGTCTTTGCACCGAGGGCACCCTGTCTGCATGACCCTTGTCTCCGCTGAAATAGAAAAAAAAAAAAAGGTCACCGTTGGCTTTGTGAGTCCCCTATTGTTGGATGTTTAGGTTTGCAGGGTTTTATTATTCCAGCTTTGCATCATCAAGGTAATTAAAAAGCAATTCTCCAGGAGACCTTGGGTGTGCCAGGCTCCAAGTGCGTCATTTCGTCTTCCCAGAGACACTCGGAGGGAGGAGCCACGGGGAGATCTTCTCCAGGCACAGAGAGGCTGAGTTATTTGCCTCGGGCCTCCCAGCTCCGAGGTGGTGAAGCTGGCCTCTGATCCAGGCCAGGCTGAGTCCAGAAACTGCCCTTTCTCCAGCTCCTCTTTATTGTAGGAGACTGGATGACAGGGAATAGTGACAGGGGAGGGACAGAGCAGTGTAGACATGCCTTCTCGAGCCTCTTGAAGGAATTAAGTGGCTCAGAGGAGCCGGAGAGCCCTGGGATCCGACCCTGCTCCACCCGACTAGCTGCCTGATGTTGGGTGAGTCACTACTCATTTTTTTTTTTTTTTGGAACTGGGTATGGAACCCAGGGACACTTAACCACTGAGACACATCCCCAGCCCTTTTCATATTCTTTTAAGAATTTTGAGACAGTGTCTTGCCAAGTTGCTCAGGGCCTCACTGAGTTGCCGAGGCTGGCCTCCAACTTGCGATCCTCCTGCCTCAGCCTCCCGAGCCGCTGTGATGACAGGCTTGTGCCGCCGCACGGGGCGAGTCACGACTCTTTAAGCCTCGGTTTCCTTCTCTGTAAACTAGATCGAGTCGGTCTACTTGTCGGGGACTGGGACAGTGCTCTCTGGCTTAGAGGGAGTTCCTGAGATCTCACCCGTCAAGGACAGAGCCTGGCCCTAGAGGTATGGACATCCCCAGTGACCCCCACCATGTCCTAATGAGAGACACGGAGTAGATTCATGGCCTTTCCCACCCTGAGCCACCCAGGAGTTCCCATAGCAACTGAGAATAAAATCCACAGTCCTTCCTGTGGTCCTCCTGGCTGGACAGAGGCACCCCCATGATACAGGGGGGCAACAGGGAGTCTCTAGAAACCACATGACTTGCACCCAAAAAATCATCCACAGGCTGCTGACAGGCAGAGGCCAGCCTCCCACCCAAGAGGCTGCCCGGCCTCCTTCGCCCCAAATGATGCACATGGTGCCCCCCCCGCCACCAACTCCTGGCTCAGGGCCTAAAGCACAGGCTGCCAGACCCAGGTGGGGAGTGGTGCCTGTCAGGGCCACCGATCACAAGCAGCTCTCGGTCCCCAGGAGCCTGTCTGTGCCCTGAGCCTCCTTCGCCTGGAACCTTCCATCAGAGCGCGCTGGCCGGCCCCAGCGCTGTCTGCCGGGTGATCAATGTGAATAATAAACGTTTAGAGTTAATAAGCTCCAGTTAACTCCCCCCGCCTCGGTGACAAATGGGCTTCCCCGAGCCCATAACTCACAGTGTCACCCGAGCCTCCCTCCCCTGCCCGGCGTCCCTGGCCCCAGCCTGCTGTGAGACACTGCGGGAGAAGCAGGGGAGGGGGAGGCTCGGCGCTTATTTATGTCATTGTCACTGAACACTGCGCTTTAGGACAGCCGCCGGGTCTCTCTGGCTGGCCTTGGGTTCCAGGAGAGGAGATGGCCAGGCTCGGGGAGGCCGGCCGTCCATCTGTCACCCAGATCCAGAGTGTGGATCTGATTTTCTGTGTGTGTCCTGGCCACTGGTTTCTGTTTACCGATGTGTGTGGCCTTGTCCCTTGTCCCCAGGGGCCAGTACAGTGGCATCACCTGTGCACTTGTGACCACTGCAGAATCTCAGGCCACAGCCACGCGGGCTGGGCCAGAATGGGCACGTCCACAAGCCCCCCAGGGATCCTTGAGCAGGTGTCTGGGCACAGCCACCCCAGACAGTCCAAGGCCAAAAAAAAAAAAAATGACCTTCTTTCTCCTGTCCACCAGGCCCCTGCCCAGAGCAGACATCGCTAATCAATCCCAGCACTCGGATCAAGGGCACCTAGGAGTGGCCTGAGCACCCGAGTCTGCCCCAGAGAGGCTCAGTGGCAAGATGGGAACTCACTGTTGGCCTGGGCCTAGACCCTGTGTCCCCAGATCTTTGACCGAGATGAGGGAAACCCAGTGCAGCCCCTTCTGTGCAGTTTTTGGAACCAGTTCCAGTCACAGGACAGGTAGGAGGTGGCATGGGGAAGGGACATGAGAAACCGAGGCAGGGAGCACTCCCCAGGCTCCGTGGACGGTGGCATCCTGCCAGAGTGAGCACCTGCACACCCCGTGGAAAGCCGGATCCCCAGCTCTGCAGGGACAGTCATCTTTCATCCCAGGCCTGGGGATGGCATGACAGGCGGGTCTCCCCGGGAACTGTTTAAACATGACTTTTTTTTTAAAAAAATTATTTTTCAATACCAGGGATTGAACTCGGGGGTGCTTGACCACGGAGCCCCGTCCCCAGCCCTATTTTGTGTTTTATTTAGAGACAGGGTCTCCCTGAGTGGCTTAGGGCCTCATTGTTGCTGAGGCTGACTTTGAACTCGCGATCCTCCTGCCTCAGCCTCCCGAGCCACCTCCATACCTGGACTTTTAAGAAAGGATACTTATAAAAAACAAAATACTAGAGTACTTACTCTTTTTGTTTTTCCTTGTGGTGGTAGGGATTGGACCCAGGAGCCACATCCCCAAAGCTTGGAGACAGAGCCTTGCTAAGTTCATTGCTTAGGGCCTCGCTTAGTGGCTAAGGCTGGCCTCTCGAACTTTCAATCCTCCTGCCTCAGCCTCCCAAGTCTCTGGGATGACACATGTCCACCACCGCGCCTGAGAAATGATCACTCCTGAAATTATCAGAGTTGTAGAAACTTGTCAAACAATGCATTTCAATATCTGGTTCCTCGTCGTGCTCTTCCCTGGGGTAACCAAAATTAGCAGCTTGGTGAATCTTTCTTTCTACTTTTTCTCTTTGCCTGGACGGAAGAAAAGCATCGCACCATCTACCCGACTGTGCCCCTTGATTTCTTTGTGATACCCTAACACCGTCCCAGTTCCAAGCATAAGCCTGTACATTTACATCTGTGGGTATTTATTGTTATCAGTTTGCAAACACGTCTTAGAATCAATGTCCCCTGATGCATTCAGTCGTTGCTCAATGGATCAACATTTAGTAAATTCTGGTTTGATTTTTCTTTCTTTTTTTTTTTTTTAAGCAACATCCTCAGACCTGTCTTTTTGTGTCCCTGTAGATCATTTGGCAGGATCCGTTCTCCAAAATGGAATCGCTAGATCAAAGGGCATACGCATTTTAAACTTTAATAGCCACGACGGTCCCCAAAGATCACGTTGGCTCCCGCGCCCAGCATCAGTGTCAAAACAGCTCCGCCGGCCCACTCCTCGCAGGCGCTGGATGTCATCAATATTTAATATTGTTTCCAATCTGATGGGAGAAAAATGGCATCGCATTGTACTTTTAATTTGCATGCCTGCCCGGGAGGCCGGGCCTCTCTGTTGCCTGATGGTCTATTTGCATCTCTGTGTCTGAACCTGGTCTTGTTTCTCCCCACTCCGTCTTGGTTTCTCGATTTTGCAGTTTTGAGGTTTCCATTTTGAGGGGCTCTGTGTCGGGCGGGTTGACATCAGAGGTTGGTGGGTTGGGTAACAGGGGACCCTGGGGGTGGGAGAGGCCTCGGGGTGCCTCCTTGACACAAGACTCTCTGCCCACCTCTGGGAAAGGTGGTCCGTGTTGGGTCCCTGGGGAAGGGTGAGGAGCTGGCCCTGCTCAGTCCAGAGAGGAGGGCTATCTCAAGACCCAGGAGGCGATGGGCAATCAGCCCAGAGGGCGGAGTAGGGTCATGAGATAGCCCAATCCTCCAGAGGGGGCTTTGGATCAACAGGAGACCCCCCCCCCTGGGCCTCCCAGGGCTTCAGAGGCTGGAGGCCAACCCTCTGGAATCCTATCAACTGGGTCAGCATCTGTGTCTGTCCTGGCCTCTCCTGCTCAGTGGAGGCCCGGCCTCCACTCTCCCCCCAGCCTCCACTCTGCCTCCAGCAGGAGGCCCTGGGGTTTGGGAAACATCACTCCACACTGAAAACACCTCCAAATGTCGCTTTTGACCTCCTCCGGCTCCCTGAGGCCCCCGCCTGGGTGGGCAGCCACCTTTCCCCTGCCCTTGATTTTCAAGAGAAGCCCTTCTACCGCAGGGACACAGGAAATTTCCAGAACTTTCCTTCCTCTGGCCACTTTTTTCTCTCTCGGACGGGCACCTTGGGCTGGCCGGTCCAGCTCCTGGCCATGTTTGGCCCCAGGGCCAGGCGGGTGGGAGAGGTTTGGCCCAGCAGCCCTGGTGACCTGGGCCCAGGTACAGTGGCTCCGGGATTCATGGCAATCGCCCCTCCGATGACTTCTTCCTGTTGCGGATTGTCCCCGTGTCCCCATGTCCCCAGCCTGCCCACACTGCTTTTTCCTGTAGCTAAATTTAAAAGGGCCAGACCCTGGAAAGGGCGCCCCGGGCCGGCCTCACTGTGGGGGCAAAGGTGGGGCGGCTGGGACCCTGGACATAGGCACACACGCGGGTGGCCGCAGCCCTGTCCTAGAGCCACCTGGGCCACAGCCACAGGCCCCGGGGTCAGGTGAGAGACAGGTGCCAGACGGACCGTCAGGCCATGACTTGCTGTGTGACCTTACAAAAGTCTATCTGCTTCTCTGTGCTTCTGAGTGGGCATAATTTAAAGGATCTACCTCTTGGGGCTGTCATGAGGGATGAGCAAGTTGGTGGCCTTAACGGGTGGCACACGGCAGACCCGGTCAGAATCCTTATCGTTATCCAGGGACTGAATGAGCCTTCGCCCTTCCTGGGTGCAAGATGGCAGCTTCCTGGGGTGAGCATGGCCCTCTGTGGGGTCAGGTTAGAGCCCCCAGGAGCGAGGAGTCAATCCCCCCATGTCCGGGGACCTCACTTTGTCCCTAGGAGGCTGGGCATGTGGCCGGGCCAGGTGCGGCCTCAGGTTGAGGCCACATGTTCAGGAAGAGGCAGGTCCCGAGCCCCTTCCCTGCCCCGCCCCCCTGCTCCCCCTGTCCCTTCCCAGGGGGTCCCTTGTCATCCAGAACCAGCTCCCCCCGCCCCGACCCTCAGCCAGCCTGTCGTCTGCTTCCTAATCAGCCCCAAGAGGCAGATCCTTTAAATTATGCCCACTGAGAAGCACAGAGAAGCAGACAGACTTTTGTGAGGTCACACAGCAACTCAGGTGACACGGCTGGAAGTCAAGCCCACACATGGGGACAGGGCTGGTCCCTGTGTCACAGGTCTGCTGAGACCAGTAGATGAGACGGAGCAGAACCCGGTGGTGGTGGGCCAGGCCGCTCCCAGGGGGACAGAGATGGCCGGGGCGTGGCGCCCCCCAGTGGACAGGGAGTGACTAGCATGCGGACCCAGCTCCAGGGTGGTTTGTCACCTAAAATAAAGCACTGGCAGCCAGCGGCCCCTGAAGGACCCACTGGGCACGTTAACAATTCACAAGAGCCAATCCTGACCTCCCTCCCCACAAGCCACCGCAGGGCAGGGCCTGGACCGCAGGCTTTGGGGACTCGGGCCACACCCCAGCCCTGGTGCTGGGCGGTGATTTCTGGTGTCTCCCTCCCTGAAGCCAGGGGCCCCTGCCCTGCTGTCCCTCCTGTAGAGGTGACAGGCTGCACGGGGACCCCTGGCATCCTGCACCAGTGCTCTGCACCAGCCAAGCCGGGGACCTCACTCACGAACACACACAGGACCCTGGGCCTGTCCCTCCCAAGTCCATCCCTCCCCGACTCAGGAGGGGCATCTCCCAAACTCCTTCCAAGTCACCGGGTCACCCTGCCGCCTGGCTTTCCCTCCTACCCAAGTTGGATCAGTTGAGAAATCCGAAGACACTTCACGGAAGAAGAAATACGGTCGGGCCACAAATCCATGAAGAAATGCTCAACGTCTCTAGCAATTAGAGAAATGCAAATCAAAACCACTCTAAGATCCCATCTCACTCCAGTCAGGATGGCAGCTACCAAGGATACAGACAACAACAAGTGTTGGCGAGGACGTGGGGAAAAGGCACACTCATACACTGCTGGTGGGACTGCAAATTGGTGCGATCAATCAATCTAGAAAGCAGGATGGAGATCCCTGGAAATCTGGGAATGGAACCACCATTTGGCCCAGCTGTCCCTCTCCTCGGCTTATAACCAAAGGACTTAAAATCAGCATACGATAGTGACACAGCCACAACCATGTTCATAGCAGCTCGATTCACAATAGCCAAGCTCTGGAACCAACCTAGATGCCCTTCAACAGAACGAAGGGATAAAGAAACTGTGGTGTATATACACAGTGGAATATTACTCAGCCATAAAGAAGAATGAAATGATGGCATTTGCCGGTAAATGGATGGAACTGGAGACGATCCTGCTAAGTGAAATATGCCCATCCCCCAAAACCAAAGGCCTGGTGTGTTCTCTGGCGTGTGGATGCTAATGACCAATAAAGCAGGGGGTGAGAATAGAAATTCAGAGGATTATAGCAAGGGGAATGAAGGGCAGAGGGGATGGGAATAGGAAAGACAGTGGAATGAATGGGACGTCACTTTCCTTTGACCAGTGAAAGGCCACTCATGTCCAACCACAAGAATGGGACCCTAATTAGAAGAAGTCGCAGTCCCTGTGTATATATAATATGGGAAAAAATGCACTCTATATCTAAAAAGAACAAATAAAAAAATTAAAAATAAAAGAAATCTTTTTGGCTTGATCTTTAAAACATCTCTGGGCTGGGTGCAGTGGCCAGGGACACTGAGACTGTTTCACATGAGAAAAGTCCCTCAGCCACCTGCTCTGAGGCTTTACCTGGGGGCCTTGTCCCCCGCCTGGGACACGCTGCAGAGCCACCGGGTTCAGACCCCAGGCCTGTCGTTCGCTGTGTGATCCTGAGCGACTGAACTTACCTTTGTTCACCTTGATTGAATTCTCTGGAAAATAGTAACAGAGAACTGATCTCTTGGGGCTTTTCTTGTAAACGTACTGTGCAATTTAAAGTGTCCAATTCGTGGCTATTATCACGTTCAGTATTCATGCATCCACAATTTTAGAACCCTTTTGTCACCCCCAAAAGAAACCATTTTCTCTCCCTTCTTAACCCCTGGCCCTAATGGACCACCCACCTAGACTCAGTTTCTCTAGATTTGTGTCTCCTGGCCATTTTATATAAGTGGAACCACTCATTAGACGGCCTTTGGTGACCGGCATCTTTCAGTTAGCGTAATGTTTCTGAGGTTCTTCCGTAAGGTACTGTGTATCAGTACTTCGTCCTTTTTGATGGCTGAATAATATTTCTTCATAAGGATAGCCCACATTTGTTTACTCATTCATTAACCCGTGGATTTGGGTTGTCTCCTGCTGTGAATGAGGCTGCTGTCAACCTTCGCATACTGGTGCCCCCGTGGACACGTGCTATCGATTCTCCTGAGTTCCACTTGAGTGGGATCCCTGGTTGTGCAAAGGCCCTGAGGTTGGGGTGGCTTTCAACATGCTCAAAAGGACAGAAAGGAGGCCAGGTGGAGAAAGAAGGGAGGATGGAGGGCCTCTTGTACCTTTTGGCTGGAGCTTCCCCAGCCCAGGGAGGATTCCCGAGGGCCACTGGGCTGTCCCCAGGGCATGCCTGGGGACTCCACTCCCAGCAGCACCCCTCCCGTCTCTGGACCTCCCCCTGATCCCCACTTCCTGCTTCCTTCCCTCCTGCAGGGACAGCACCTGGGACACCCCCATCTCTCTCCCACATGCAGGCTGACAGGTTGGGGCAGCTGGAGGGGACTGTCCCCAGGGGTCCTTGGACCTGAGGAGGAGAGAGAGAGGAGGGGCCCGTCCAATCTCCCTGGCGGGGAAAGTCATAAGGATGCCACCCGCGGAGGAGCCCGGCGGGCGGGAGGGGCTTTCATTTCCGAAGGCTGAGGCTGGGGACCGGGAGATTGTCACAGATAGGGACGGTCACCGTGGGGCTGATGCTTTATTCCTGCTCCTTCCTGGCAGGCAGCCAAGCTCCTTAACCCTTGCGGGTCTGGACGGCTGAGCAGCAGGCGGGTGGGCGACGGTGACATGGGGACAGGGGAGGCCCTTCATCGTGTCATGAAGGACCTTTTCCCTGTGCTTCTCGCAGGGACAACCCGACCTTGGGGTGTGTCCCCGTACCCAGCCCTGGGGACCCCACGCAGTTCCAGAAGTCTGTGGGCTGCTGGTGGGTCTTGTTGGCCGATGACTGAGTCATCTGCAGGGTGACCATTTTATCTTTGTCCCCTCCTTTAACTCCCTCATTTAGACCGAAGAAATGTCTGCTGCAGGAACATTTCACAAAGTCGAGGAAGGGACCTGTCTGTGGTTTTTTAACACATTTTTGAACACATTCGTTCACCAAGTGACAGAGCTTGGGACTCTTGTCCTTTCTGTCTTCATGTGGCAAATCGCACTGATTTTCTTTCTTCTTTAAAAAAAAAACATATTTGTTTGAGCTGTGGCTGGACCTGTATTTTAATCATTGGTTTTTATGCGGTGCTGAGATTCGAACCCAGGACCTCCCACAGGCTGGGCGAGCGCTCTGCCACTGAGCCACGACCCCAGCCCCTGGTTTCCTGATATTAAACCCTCTTCTCTCTGTTAGGAGAAACCTTGTTCATCATGAACTGTTATTTTTTTTTAATTAAAAAAAAATTGATTTTTTGGGCTGGGGCTGGGGCTCAGTGGTAGAGCGCTCGCCTAGCACGTGCGAGGCCCTGGGTTCGAATCTCAGCACCACATATAAATCAATGACTAAAATAAAGGTATTGTGTCCAACTACAACTAAAAAATAAATAGATATTTCTAAAAATGGATTTTTAATTTTAAAATAAAAACAGAGATTTTTTTAAAAAATAAAAATGGGTGCCTTAAGATAAAAAAAATCATTTTAAAAACTACTGGATTCAGTTTGCTGATATTTTGTTGAGAATTTTCGTATCGATATGCGGAGGCCGCAGTGAGCAGTGAGATTTCATTTTCTTTCTTGGTATGTTTTTATCTGATTTTGAAATCTCCTCGGCGGAGAAGGAGCCCTGCTGTCCGTCCTGGGCTGAAGGTATTGTGCTCTGTCTGGGCGATGGAATGCCGCAGACCACGGAGACCGGGTGAACTTCAATCCCATGGATGAATTTCACGAATAGAAAAGAAGCCAAATACAAAAAAATGTATTCCTTAGGGCTGGGGCTGGGGCTCAGTGGTGGAGCGCTTGTCTAGCATGTGCAAGGCCGGGTTTGATCCTCAGCAGCACAGAAAAATAAGTGACTAAAATAAAGGTATGGTGTCCATCTACAACTAAAGAATAAATATTAAAAAAAAAAAAAGATTCAGATTGGGGATGTGCCCCTCAGTGCCATGCCTCTCATCCAGAGGCTCGGGAGGCTGAGGCAGGAGGATCGCAAGTTGGAGGCCAGCCTCAGCCACTTAGCAAGGCCCTAAGCAACTCAGCGAGACCCTGTCTCTAAATAAATACAAAATAGGGCTGGGGAGGGGGCTCAGTGGTCGAGGGCCCCAAATTCAATCCCTGGTACCAAGACCCCAAATGGGGACCTTGGTGGTTCAACACAGTGAAAGTCACTTCTCACAGTGACTTACCTGGTGGTGCTGGGGACGGCCCCAGGGTCTCCTGTGTGCCAGGCGGGTGTTCTACCCCTGAGTCACCCCGAGTCTCCCACTCTTGATGTCACCCAGGCTCTTAAACATTGGGTGGCTCTCCATCCACGGGGCCCCGGGTCCTTCTCCTGTGTCTGCCCATCAGCCTGAGCTGTCCGTGGGGAGGGCTCCGTGGCCAGCTCTCCTAGGCTAGGCCACGTTTCATTAGCTGGAAGTCAGAGGCCAATGGCACTGCATGCCGGGGATGGGGTGGACACCATCGGGTCCTCGTATCTATTGGCCATGGCCGTCCACATTACCTCTTCTTAAAAAGTCTTTGTTAAGACTCCTAAATCCCAAGAAGTAAAATCAAGAATCAATAAATGGAATTTTATCAAACTAAAAAGCTTCTTCACAGCAAAGCAGGCCATCAAGAAGGTGAAGAGAGAACCCACAGGGTGGGTGGTGACCTTGGCCATCTGGACCTCAGGTAGACCATCAGTCCCCAGGACACACAAAGAACTCAAAAAAACACCACCCCCCCAAAAAAAACCCCCAAACAAAAACAAATAACCCAATCAATAAATAAGCAAAGATACTGAACAGACACTTCATAGAACAAGAACTATGAATGGGGGCTGGGGTGGTGGCTCGGTGGTAGAGCGCTTGCCTAGCAGGTGTGAGGCGCTGGGTTCAATCCTCAGCACCACATTAAAAAAAAAAATAAGATGAAGGTATCATGTCCATCTGCAACTAAAAAAAATTTAAAAAAAGAAATACGATTGGTCAACAAATATATGAAAACATGTTCATCATCACTAGCAATTAGAGAAATGCAAATTAAAACGACACTGAGATTCCATCTCACTCTAGTCAGGATGGCATCCATCAAGAATACAGACAACAGTGAGTGTTGGCGAGGACGTGGGGAAAGGCACACTCAGACATGGCTGGTGGCATTGCAAATTGGTGCAACCACTCTGGAAAGCAGGATGAAGATTCCTCAGAAACCTTAGGATGGAACCACCATTTGACCCAGCTCTCCCACTCCTTGGTTTATACCCCAAAGGACTTAAAAGCAGCACACTACAGTGACGAAGCCACATCAATGTTTATAGCAGCTGAACTCACAATAGCCAAGTTATGGAACCAACTTAGATGAACTTCAACAGATAAAGGGATAAACAAAATGTGGTACATATACACAATGGAATATTACGCAGCCTTAAAGAAGAGTAGAATTATGGCATTTGCCAGTAAATGGATGGAACTGGAGACTATCGTGCTAAGTGAAATTAACCAATCCCCCCAAAACCAAAGGCTGATATGCAGATGTGGACTCACAATAGGTTGTGGTGCTGGGAGTGGAGTTTCACCAGATTGGATGGGGCGGAGTCAGGGGAAGGGAGAAGGGATGAGACAGATTGGAATAAATCAGACATAACTTTCCTGTGTTCATATAGGAACACACGACCAGTGAACTCCACATCATGTCCAACCACAAGAATAAGAAGTCATACTCCATGTGACTATGATATGTCAGAAAGCACTCCACTGTCATGTATAACCAAAAAGAATGAATTGAAAAAACTGGAAAAGAAGTCTCTGTTATTTTCTGTTTATCAAGCTCGCGAATCTTTCCAAAGTCAAGTTCATTATTCTGCTTAAAGGACCAGTTTTGGGTTTTGTACATCTTCACTACTTCATTAGTATCTGCAATTCTTTGTTTGGATTTATTTATTCATTTATTTTTATACCAGGGATTGAACTCGGGGCCACTCGACCACGGAGCCCCATCCCCAGCCCTATTTTATATTTTATTGAGAGACAGGGTCTCACTGAGTTGCTTGGGGCCTCACCAAGTGAGGCTGGCCTTGAACTCACGATCCTCCTGCCTCAGCCTCCCAAGCCGCTGGGATTCCAGGTGTGCTATTTGGATTCATTCTGTTGCAACCTCTTTCAACTCCACAAATTGACTGCTTGACGTTTTTAGCCTTTCTGGGGTCTTGAAGAATGTTCTTTTCTAGACACAGCTCTAGCTGCATCCCACAAATTATGACACATAGAATTTTCATTCCTATCCGGTTCTAAATATTTCTAGATTTCCTTTGGATTTTGATTTTAACCTGAGACCTACTTCGTAGTAGTATTTCAATTTCCATAAACACAGGGTGTTGGGCGTATCTTATTATTTATTTCTAACTTGCATCTCACTTGGAGAATACAAGGAACAGAAGAGACACTTCCCAGGAGGAGGAGGAATTAAAGGAATCTAATCTATGGCCTGACACATGGCATCCTTTTGAGAAAGTCCCATATGTTCCCAAGAAGAGCTGTGTTCTCCGTGTGTCGGGGGCGCTCACATTCACCCCACGGTCGTCCTGATTGCATTCTCCCAGTCTTTGATATCTCTCTGTACATTTTTTCTCTGCTTTTTAATGTCTGGGATGGGCATGTGCAAGGATTCACAAGTTTTTGGCTCTGAATTTTCAATGGGGGGGGTCCATGAATTCTTGTTGAGGCCTTTGGAGACTGCGTATGTCGGGGTCGTCTCAGTTATTTGTCTCCGTGACCAAGAGGCCTGACAGGAACAGTGAGAGGAGGAGAAGTTCACTTGGCCCATGGCTTCACAGGTCTCCGTCCATAGGGGGCGGACACCGTGGCCCTGGGCTTGGGGTGAGCAGGACGTCGTGGTGGGAGGGTGTGGAGGAGGACCGTCAGGAGGAAGCGAGAGTTCTGCTCACCAGGCACATCTACTCCCTTATTTTCGACATTTGTGTACCTTATTATTTTTGAACGTCCCAAGTAGACACCGATTTCGTGTTATTTTTTCCCCCAATTAGAGAATCCCATTTTTTCCCCAAGTTTAACAGCTCTGTTGACCTAGAGTTTACAAACCTTGCGCTTCACCTATTTAAAACGTGAAATTCAGTGGATTTTAGTGTATTCACGGAGTTGTGTAGTCGTCACCAAGGTCTGATTGTAGGACGTGTTCCTCGTGCCTAAGAGAAACCCTGGAACCCTAGGAGCTGATCCCTGTTTCTCCCTCCCTCCTCCTGGGGCCATTGTCAATCTACTTTCTGTCTCCAAATGTTTGAGTCTGAACATTTCCTATAAGTGGAGTCATCACCGGTGGTGACTGTTTTTGTATTTATTTTCAAGGGTCATCTGTGTTGTGTAATATGTATCAGGATTTCTCTCCTTAAAAAAAAAAAATAAACAAAATAACCTGCTGAGTAACCTTCTGCTTTGTGGATATACCACAGTCTGTCTGTCTGTTCAGCCGCTGATGGACATTCATTTCCATTTTATGATATTGTAGATGATGCGTCAATGAACACTCACGGACAGGTCTTTGTGTGTGAGAGTCCCTGATGTTTTGGTTGGAGAGTTTAACACATTCACATTTATTATACTGCTTCTCACTTTGGGACTTATTTTCGTCACTTACTTTTACTGTTTTCTCCCCTCTCTACTTTCTTTCCTTTGGATCGACAGAGATGCATTGGTGGCCACAAGGTTATATGTTCTATTTTTGTTTTTACGATGGTCACCATTTAAGATTAGCTTGTTTTGCCTGTGTGTCCCTACCGACTCTTACACGCATCGGTATCCACACTTCTTCCTCACAAGCTAAACACTTGACTTTCTCTGTTCCTACCCTTCAGTTCTTTAAAATCACTCCTCCATTCTCCTGGCACCCAGCGTTGCTATGAAAAATCCAGTATCAGTCTTGTCTTCCCTTTGTGGCTTCTCTGGTCAATTTTCTAGAATGTTCTCACATCGTACAGAAAGGGATCTGCAGCCTGCGTCTCAGCCTGGCTTCTTCACCTGGTCATGGGTGAAGTGGGCTTTTGTAAGAGATCATCAGTCATCTTCCAAAGTCCTCTCACCCTGTTTTATACCCCCACCACAGAGAAGGAGAGCTCTAGTTGCTTGGCTGACGTATTTGGCCTTTTCAGTTCACGTTTTAGAGTCATTCTAATAGGTGTCTAGCGCGACCTCATCTGTGGCTTCAATCTACATTTCCCCCAAGGATGATAATATCGGGCATCTCATCCTGTGCTTCTTTTTGACATCTCTACAGCGTCTTTTGCAAAATGTGCAGATATTTAGTCCATTTTTTTTTTAACTGAGTTGTCTTTTTGCATGGCAAGCATTCTCAACCTGCTGTGGAAATTCATTTTTCTCCCAGTTTGTGATGCGCTTCTGTGATTTTCTTAAAGGTGTTTTAGTTTTTTTTCTATCTTCCAGTTTTTCAATTTTTTTTTTTTACTTGATGGAACTTTTATTTATATGTGGTGCTGAGGATCGAACCCAGTGCCTCCCACATGCTCAGCAAACGCTCTGCCACGGAGCCCCAACCCCAGCCCTCTTCATTTTTAAAGATTTTCCTAGGAAATCTCTCTCCCTTAATATCACAAATATTTTTGCCAATATTTTCTTTAAAAGTTTTATACTTTTGACTCTTAGGTTCCGTTCTCTGACCCATCTGGAGTTCATTACTGTGAATGACCTTGGTAAAGATCCATTCTACTCATTCTCTCTGCCCATAGAACCTTCTAGAACTTCCAGCACATCCTGGAGAAAAGGCCACCTCGCTCCCTTAGTTGGACAAACGAACCTTTGCCCTTTGGTCACCCCCAAACCCGCTTCCTCTTGGTTTTTAGCTCCTGAGGATTTTTCTTCCTTCCTTGTGAGTCCTGCTGGGCCACGGGGAGGTGGGGTGGGCTCAGCGTCATCCACTATTTCTGTGTTTTATGACAGGACGGGGTTTGGGGCCCTGGGACCTGCACTATGGCCCTGTGGCCCAGCTCCACCTCTGCACGGCAGGATGGAGTGGGAGACTGGATGTGGCACCAGGGACCCCCGATACTGCTGTGTGCCGTCTGGTCTACCTTTCTTGGGGTTTTATTCTCCTTTTTTTTATAAAGTGAGGAGTCACAAGATCCCAGGGTTTCCTTCTTGTTTTAATTTTCTGATGCAGAGTCGATTGGTGGGCAGCCTTCCCCTCTCCTGGTCATTTCCAAGGGACCAGGTGGCTCCTGACCATCTTGTGCACCTCCCAACGCAGGCTGACCATGGGGGCCGTGAGTCTTCGGATGCCACTCCTTCCCTGCCGGCACAGAGAATGCCCAAGTCTTCCTCATAAATCCCACCCTTCATTCCCCCCAGGAGTCTTCCTGAAAATGGAGTCAGAGAGGCAAATGGGCTGCTCATGGCAGGCAGAGATGGGTGGTTAACTGGTAGGGGCTTCCTGGGTCTCCTCACTGGGGTGAATCCACCCGATTCCACAGTGCTGTGATCGATTGGTGATGTCTGCAAGGGATGTGGGAGAGGTGGCCCGCCCGAGTGCCATGCACTTCCACTAGATTCCTTTGAGTCAGGCCGTCTTGGGGAGGATGGGAGGGGGCTTGAAGGGGGACAAAACCAGTTCTTTTTGTTGACAAGACTTTATCTATCACTCCGGTCATTAGCATCGTGCCTGGTTTGTGGGGGATGCTGTTGAGGGGTAAAGTCTCCTCTCTCTCCATCCACAGAGAAGAGGGACTCCCCTTCTCGCCTCCTCCCCAGGGGACAATCTGATCATGTATCTCTGGACATTCGCTGGGTCCCTTTGGCTGGTGGGAGGCGTCCCCACTCACAGGTGGCTCTTTTGCCCCTTTTCATGTGGCAAGAGCCGTGGGGAGGGAACAGGCCCTGACCCCATGGGCCCAGGCAGCTGCAGACATACACACAGAGATGGCCTGGGCACCCAGGTGGGCACCACGGCTCCGGGGACATCCAGGGAGGCAGGTGAGCAGCTTCACTCCAGGCTCTGGCTGTGCCAGGTTCCATCCCCCCTGTCCCCAGGGTCCTGGCCCAGGGGACAAAGGACACCTTTGGAACTTTCTTCCCCTGGCCTTCATCAGCGGTCCTTGCTCTTGGGATGGGAGGAGGAGACCGTGGCTCTGGACAAGACAGCGGCCAACTCTCGTCCATCTCTGGGGGGACAAATGTCTGATTCAGATAAAAACCAAGCCTCAGAAAGTTCAGGTTGAAAAAAGCATCTATTGCAGAGGACGCCCTAGAAAGTTCGCCCCCCGGGGGTCGGGGCCTGATGCTCTGGGCTCAGAGGACCCTGGGGAGTCCTGGCTCCTGGGAAAGAGCTCAGGGGAGCCCAGCCCAGCCCAGAGCTGCCCACCTGGGGCTGCGGGTGGCCAGCCCTCTCAGGGACATGGGACAAGGCGGCTCTGCAGGGGGACCCAGGTCTGGGGGGCCCCTTGGTGCTTCTGAGGGTGCCCCAGCCTCCACGGAGGCCCAGGTGGCCAGTCTGCAGAGGCCGGCTGAATGGCGTGAGCCTGCCCAGGGGCCACCAGCTCTGCTCTGTGCACACACCAGGACTTCCCGGGGCGCCTGTCACCCCTTCCTCTGGCTCCTCAGCCCCCGCTCTCGGCCCCCCAATGCCCTCCAGCCCCCGTCCTCTTGTCCCCTCTCCCCTCGTCCCCTCCTCTCCTGGTCACCCCCTCCCTTCTCACGTCCCCTCCTCTTTCCACCTGGGCCAGGACCCGCGCCCTTTCCCACCCACAGAAGGGGCAGAGGACCCAGGCGGGTCCCATCGGATGCTCCTGGGGTGACCCTATGGTCCAGCAGGTGGCCCTCCTGTCTCCAGGGGATGGGACCCTCCGATTCTTCAGAGGCCACAGAGGAAGCGTGGGCTGGGGACAGCGGGTGACCCAGGCTTGGCCTGGCCAGGGCTGGGGGCCCGTCTGAGCCAGGCTGCCCCGTCCCCGGGCCTCACCCACAGGCTGAAGGCACGTTTCTTTATTGAAGGGGGCGGGCGGGGCGGGGTGCGGGCAGGGGCGTCCACGGCCACCGGGGCTCCTGTCACTTCTTGCTGGACTGCTTCTTCCTGCTGCCCCTTCTGGGTTTGGGGGGAGGAGGTGGCTCCACTTCAGGATCTTTGGGCCTAAATATCAAAACACAAAGGCATGGTGGGCACGGGGGGGGGGGCAGAGCCCAGGACCTGGCTGGGCCTGGGCTGGGGGGGCTGCGGCCATCGGGGTGTCGCTCCCTGGGGAAGGGGACGGTGACACCTGTGGCCTTCCCACCTCTCCTGCTCCTCCTTCCCTCCTTCCTGGGACGCGGTCCTGCAGGACCCACGGTCTCGCTTTCCCTGCCTTTGCCTCTGGATTCCCGAACTTTCTGTAGGGCCCAGCAGGTGCCGGGCAGGGACACAGGGGACGGTCTCCTCCTTTCTGAGACCAAAGGGGTCATGCTGCAAAGTCTACCCCAGAGCAATGCTGGCAGCTCTAGGGAGCCTCTGGCCGCCCGGCTGGACACAGTGGGCCACGGCTAGGGACAGACCCGTGCCTGGGGAGCAGTGGCCACGCAAGGCCAAAGTCCTGTGGTGGCCGCGCGGCCGGTGGCAGAGCCAGGGACCCCCCGCTGCAAGCTGTGCCTATTTGCTGGCCCCAAGCCACAATGGTCACCTACTTCACGTCAACCGGGGAAGCGATCTCCTTGTCCACCCTGTCTCCCAGGGCCAGCGAGGAGACGCTTCCTTCGAGATCCCCTGACGCGGCCTTCTTAGCTGGCTCAGAATCTTCCAGGCTTGGGATAATGGCTGAAACGCTGCAGGGCAGGGGACACGGGGGGACAGAGCTGGGCGGGGCAGAGGGAGAGAGAAGTCAGCCTTGGATCAAGGGGACCACCCTGGGGACCCACAGCCAGCTCAGGGCCGGGTCCCCAGGCTTCTGTTAGAGGCCACACTGCCTCTGGCTCATGTGCTGGCCACACCTGGACACCCAACAGGGACCACAGGAAACATGGCCACCGGGCAGAGGGGACTAACCTCGAAATGCCCAGTGGTGGGGCTCAAAGTGCCCCCCACCCAATAATGTGCTCAAGTCTGCACCTTCTCGATTTTTTGTGACGTTATTTGAAAACAGAATCACTGCAGAGATTAGTTAGTGGAGGTGAAGTCCCCACACACCTGGTGTCAGGTGGTTCTGTAGTGTCGAGGGAAGGGTGGCATCATGCCACCCCAAGCCAAGGAACTACCAATACATTTCTGTTGCCGAGGCCACTCGGTGTGGAGACCTGGCGTCAGACTGTTTGGGGCTACTGTAACAAAACACCACAGACCGGGTATTGTTATAAACCACAGAAGGGTGTCTTGAGATGTGTTTCTCACAGTCCCAGATCAAGGCTCTGGGAGACTCAGTGTCTGCGGAGGACACTCCTCCTGATGGCAGCTTCTCGCCGTGCCCTCACACGGTGGAAGGGGCAGTCGTGTCCTCTGGGGTCTCTTACACAAGGGCACTAATCCCACTCAAGGGAGCACCACCCTCATGACCTGATCACCTCCCCGATGGCTCCTCTTCCCAACATCACTCAGTTGGAGGTGAGAATGTCAACGTGGGAACTTGGGAAGGGGGTGGAGACAGACATTCAGACCACAGCACCTTGTTACAGTCACTGGAGGAAACTCACGGGCGTGGGTGCCCCTCACCTTTACACCCCACCTCATGGCTTTGCAGCCAGGTGCTGCCTGTGTTTCTGACCTCAGGAGGTTTCTGAGCATCACAGGAGCCACGAGCAGCAGGCTGCTCAGGGGTCTTTGTGACTGGCCATTTGCTCAGTGACTTGTCACGTGGTCATGATTATTCATTTGGAAGGAGCCTGTCATCTGGTGGGTAATGACGCTGGGTGAGACCTGGGGGGCTCTGGGGGTAGGTGGCACCTATGCCTAAGACTCAATGAGGTGTCACAGTCATCCCCACTGAGGCTGGCGGGGGGACGCAGGAGGACCAGGGCCGGGCCTATCCCACAAAAGCTCAGAGCCAGAGACAGTGAGGTGGGGACTGTTTAAATCTCTCTCTTTTGTTCTTAAAAAGGAGGTGAAGGAATAAAAAGTGACTTGCTCAAGTGGGGGCCTCTAACACGACTTCAAGGGCCCTAGAAAAAGGTTAAACAGAGAAACATGAAAACCATGTCACAGCCGGGCGCAGTGGCACCCGCGTGTCACCCTAGCAACTTGGGAGGCCCAGGCAGGAGGATGGCGAGTTCAAAGTCAGCCTCAGCAAAAGCGAGGCTCTGAGCAACTCAGGGAGACCCTGTCTCTAAATAAAATACAAAATTGGGCTGGGGACGGGGCTCCGTGGCCGAGTGTCCCTGAGTTCAATCCCTGGTGCGAAAAACAACATCCCCAAACAAAAACAAGGTCACAGAATCTGGGCATATTGTCACTATCTGCACTTAGCAAACTAGCGCACCCCTTGCCCCCTCCCTCCCCACCCCAGGCCCACCATACAAAGTCAGTGACTCTTGTAGACCCCTCAAAGGCCACCTGCAGCCCTTAGAGAAGATAAAGGCGTCTGTGCCCGTGGCTGGGCCCGAGTGCCGACATCCAGCCCCTGCTATTCTGAGGGAAGGATGGGGACACACAGGAGCAGGGGCAGGCTGGGGGTCCGCCAGGGCCCCTGTCCCACAGAGCTCCAGCCTTGGGGGTGGGGAGGAGGTCCCTGGGGCCTGTGGTTGGTGTCAGATCCTTAGGGAGCAGAGAAGAGAGACCGAGAGAAGCCCTGACCACCCACCTGGGCATTGCACTCATTTACCCGTCCATCCGTCCGTCCATCCATCCCCATATTTACACTCAAGGAAGAATATGCACACCAGGCCCTGAGCCTACAGTCCTGCCAAGGCCTGAAATAGCCCCTCCTGGGCACTGGCCTCCTCTCCGGCCTCCCTGCCTCCAGCCTCACCCCTGGATGCCCAAGATGGCATCTTCCTTAACCTGGTCTTGTTTCCCTCTCTTGGAAGCAGTCTAAGGTTCCCTGACGTCCGCAGGGGGACACCCAGTGCCCTGGCATGACACATGGATCGAGGCCCCGACTGACCACCACGGTCACCAGCTCCACGTGGCAGCTCTTGCTAACTCCACGGCTCGCTGTGGCAATGTCACGAGCCCCGGTGACAAGGAGGGTGTGAGACGGTTCCCTGAGCCTGTGTGGCGCCCGCTCTCCATGCATGAGGCCAGCCCTCGGGTCCTGGGTCCCTAGGGACTGTGTCCAGGGGCTCTCGCCCTCAGAGAAAGGGTCTTGCTAAGTGGCTCAGGCTGGCCTCCAACATGCGATCCTCCTGCCTCAGCCTCCTGGGTCACTAGGATGACAGGTGTGCGTCACCAGGCCCAGATTAAGGGACACCCCTGCCCTGATGTGTGTGTCACCCGGGGTGGGGGCAACTGGCTCAGAGCCGGGTCAGCTCCCCCCTGGACTCTCTGACACCTCGTCACAGGGCCTGGGCCCTGACGTCCCCTCCTCTCCCTGATGGCCCAGCCCAGGACCCTCAGTACCACAAGGGGATGTCACAGGTCACTCTGCCGGTCCTCATGGGGCCAGCGGGCCCAGGCCCAGCACTGCCCAGGGCCAAGACCACAAAAGAAGCGTATCCCTACCCCAGGGTCTGACTGTCCAGCAGGGAGACAGACGGACGGCCATTACACTCAGCTCCCAGGCCCAGGGAGACCAGCCTTTCAGAGGGGCCAGCAGAGGGCCAGGTGACAGGGACAGAGCCAAGGCTCCCAGGGCCCCAGTGCAGACCCCCCATGGCATCTGCCACAGCCTGCCACTCTGTCACGGCCCAGGCACACTCAGGCAGGGGACAGTCCCCGGCTGGGCTCAGGCCACCTGCACCTGTCTCGAGAGTCCCCTCCTGGGTGGCTGCTCTCTGCCTGTCCCTCCCTGTGCGCGTCCCCTGCACCTCATCCTCACCAGGGTGGGGTGGGGCAGGGAGGGGACAGGCACGGATCACGGGGACACACTCCATGTGGCTGGCCCTCCCCACAGAGGGGGGCAGGGGAAGGGCAGCCACTGGGCACCCCCAGGTGTCCAAGCTCCCTGGGTCCCCCCAGCTGGGACCCTGGGAAGAGCGGGGGTGACAGCTTGGCCCCTGCAGTGCTGGTGCTTAAGGGCCCAGGCAGAGGCGCGGACCTGGCATGGCCTGTCCCCGAGGGTCTCCCTGCCCGCTTGGTAAGGACAGGGTGAGGGGCCCGGCCAGGCAGGGGACAGGGGCTGGGGTCCTCCACCTACCCCCTGTCAGCCTGGGCGGCTGCGCTGCGGGCTCAGAGGGGCGCCCGGGTGGAGGTGCCGACACCCCAGGAGGCCTTCTGGGAGGAGGGGTCTTTTGGGCTGGGGCTCCAGGCTGTGGGGGGACAGAGACGGAGACGGCACAGGTCGGTGGGGAGGCGGGCCAGGCAGGGGCGGCCAGGGCGAGAAGAGGCCTGGAGTGACCCTGGCCCAAAAGGGCGTCACAAAACTGATCGTCGTGACCATCCGTGTTGGTCTTTGGTGGCCCTGGAGGCTGAAGCCAGGCCTGTGCGTGGCGCAGCTCCCCGCCCCTGAGCCACACCCTCACCCCCTTAATCCCTGTCAATATGTACGGTCGGCATTTGGGGGGTACTAGGCATGGGACCCAGGGGACGCTTCACCACCGAGCCACACCCCCAGCCCTTCGTATTTTTTTTATTTTGAGACAGGGCCTTGCTAAGTTGCGGAGGCTGGCCTCCAACTTGCGATCCTCCTGCCTCAGCCTCCCGAGCTGCGGGGATTGCAGGTGTGGGCCACCGCGCCCGGCACTCTGTATGAGTTTCAGTACACGGTGGGAGCTGTGCTCAGGGCTCTAGAACATTTTCATCCTGGAAAACGGAAACTCTGCTCCCATTAAGCTCATTCTCTTGCCCCTGAGCCCTTGACCTTGGCCGTTCTACTTTGTCTCCATGAACTCGTGACTCCAGGAGCCTCAGACACGGTACAGTCACACACGGTGTCAGTCTTTCTGTGGCTGCTTGCTCCTCTCTTTGGGTCTTTGGCTCAGCCAAGGTGAAGAAGGTCAAGGTCAAGGTCAAGCATCCTTGAGTTGCTCAGAAACTGAAGGAGTGATGTGGCTTTGAAGCTGGGAGATGGGGTGGACGCCACGGGAGGAAGAAGCCACCTATCACTGGAGCTATTCAGGGGCGGGTGACCACGGCTCCTGGGCGTCAGTGGACACTCTGTCGTCCAGCCCTTCCTCACTCTGCCTGCCCCTTGTCCCCTGGGATAAATATCGGTCCTCTGTCACCGGTCAGTAAATGTTTCTCCATAAAACACTTCTTAAAAAACATAAGACACAAGGGAGGGAGATGGGGATCCTGTACACGGAGGTCACCGGCACAGAGAGGCCGGTCTGCTGGCTCGCACAGCGACCATGTGCAGAGAGACTGCTGCCCACTCTGCAGGAAAGGCTGTCCCCTGGTGTCCCAGCGCTCTGGCCTGCAGGGGTCTGGGGACTCCTGGTGGCCTACAGGGCATCCCCAGACCCTCCCAGCCCCTGGTCCACCCACTCCTCTCTGCTTGCCAGGAGCCAGTCTGCCTGCCACCTCCCTGGACCTCACCAGACCCCTTGCTTCCGTCAGGTCCTCACGGACCCTGCCCATATTGTCCCCGTGGCCGGGTCCTCCAAGGAGAGAGAAGCTGCCCAGCCCAGTGGCCACCCAGCCTCTCCTGACCCCTCTGCTCACCTCTCTACGTCGACCCTCCTGACCTGTCCCCAAGGATAAGGTTTCAAGACTCTTCCCAACACTCCTGTGCAAAGCCAGACGGAACAAGGGCACCCTCTGGGGCACCGTGACACTCTTGCCCCCTTCCTGCTGCCACCAAAAACAGGGACAAGGAAAAAAGCCTACGCCGCTTCCAAACAGACCCAGGTCTCTTCCTTGAACATTGTCACCGACGACTGGCTCAGTCTACAAAGGTGGACCCCGCGGATGGGCAGGGCTGACTTATCTAGGAGACACGGTTCCCACCAAGGGACAGCGAGGGCCTCCCAGAGCCTCAAGTACAAAGCCGTCGGCCTGTGTCCCTCTGGAATCAGGGGACCTAAAAGGCCCAGCAGGCCCTGACTGCCAAGGCCACAGCCCGTCAACCTCCCGAGGCTGAAGGTGGACATTTGCTCTTCCTCTCAGGCCACACTTAGCAGCTGAGCCCAGGGGAAACCTTGATTCAGCCGTGCCTCCCCCAGAAGCCGCCACCCCTCAGTGAGGGTCACCAAGCTCTGCACACAGGCTGCCTGCTCGGAGGGGCGCAGCCAAGCCCAGGGGAACGCAGCCCGCCCTGCCCGCGGCCACCAAGCACCTCACTGGACATGGCCGTCTGAGTTCCTGCCTGAACCACAGTGACCCATCCTGTTCGTAAGGACACTGTGCCATCTCACCCAGTGTCTCCGGAACCCAGACAATTCAGGCACGTCAGGCAGTACCAACCTAGTCACCCAGCTGGCGGGGATCAGCAGAAGGTGGGACGCCTTGAAAACCTGTCTAAACCTTTGACACGGTTTCCCCCATCGACAGGTAGGATCTAGTTCCCCTGCCTCGACTGTGGGCTGGCCCCAGGGACTCCGTGCGGTGGGACGTGTGAGGCCATAAGACTTAAGAGGCCAAGTCGTCAAAGGGGAGACGGCGTCCCTCCTGCTGGGAACCCAGCCGCCATGTTGTGAGGAAGCCCAGGCCGCCCGGGGAGGCAATGTAAGGACAGAAGCCCAAAGGGACCCCCAGGCCCCTGAGCGAGCAAGGCCTGGGGGTGATGCAGCCCCCCAGCTTCTGGATGAAACTGCACAGCAGATCCCCTGCCTAGCCCAGCCCCGTCAGCTCCAGGACTGTGAGAGATCAATACCACAAAGCTTCAGAGAGAGGCCACAGGTCCCGGTGTCATAGGGCAACGTCTCCTTATAAAGACGTCCTTCTCTGTTTCTCTACGCACCTCAGAGGCCGTTCTAGAATCAGGTGAGTCCTCCTGTACACACTCGCAAGACTCTGCCTCTTTCCTCTCTTAAGAACCTTGACCATCTCTGGGTCTCTGTTTGGTTTGTCTAGTTTTCTGATTCTTTGCCCAGAATTCCTCAAAAAAGTTATCGAAAACTGTCGTAAGCTCACCGGCCAGTCCTGTCTGAAGCCCTGGACTCCCCACAGATGAGGAGACCATGATGACTACTTAACAGTGACCTCATCCCTGACAGAGGCAGCTCTCAGGAAAGGCTGACTGGGTCATGCCCACAACCTGACACGTGACAATGCCACACAGCTCTGTCCCACTGCCCCCGACCCACTTGAGACCCCGCGGCCCTTTCCTATTAACAGCGGAACCCAGATTGAGCCATGTCTCTTGATAAGTGTTTCCTGGCACCCCCCCTGCCGCAGTCTGATATCTGTGTCCCCGTCCACAAGTTCACACGTTGAAACTGTCACGGCCAAGGTGATGGCACCAGGAGGCGGGGCCTGTGATACCTGTGCAGGTCAGGTATCATGAATGGGAGTGGTACCCTTGAAAGAGGTCCACGGGGTGAAGGTACGGGGCTGCTTTGTACCTTCTACCATGGAAGGACACGGGAGGAAAGGGCCACCTGTGAGGAGCCGGCCCCCATGAGACACCAAGTCAGCAGGTGCCTTGTTTTTGGACTTGGCCTTTAAACCTGAGAAACTTTTGTTGTTTATAAGCCTCCCGCTGTACGGGAATTTTGTTATAGTATCCACACAGACTAAGGTGCCCGCTCCTCGTGGCCACGTGGTCTTCTTCTGAGCGTCTCTGAACACGGCTTTGCCCGTGGCTGGCATCTGAGAGGAGCCCTGGCTTGTCTTGGGCCTGGGCCTTCCCCTCCCTCACTCCCCTCTCTGCCTCTGGAACATTCTAGAACACTCTGAGCCTCGTCTTCCCTTCTCCCTGTGATTCCCCACAACTGGTCTCCAAGGACCTCTGAGTCCTCTCCTTCCTTGTCTTGGGTGACAGGGACTCAGTCGCTCTTCTCCCTGCCCCTTCAGCCTCTGCCCTCCTCATGTCCACAGGCGCTTCCTCATCTTGCCTCCTCTACTGAGCATGCCCAGATGGCGGGGTCACTACCGAGCATGCCCAGATGGCGGGGTCACTACCGAGCATGCCCAGATGGCGGGGTCACTACTGAGCATGCCCAGATGGCGGGGTCACTACTGAGCATGCCCAGATGGCGGGGTCACTACTGAGCATGCCCAGATGGCGGGGTCACTACTGAGCATGCCCAGATGGCGGGGTCACTACCGAGCATGCCCAGATGGCGGGGTCACTGTGTGACCGCCACGGTTCCTCCCGGGATGGGATCCCCGCAGCCTCCTCAGGGTCAGGCAGCTCATTTCCTTGGGGTGAAGGTGGCATCAAGTCAAAACCCTGCAGGACAAGGCTGTGTGCTCCGTGAGCCAAGAAATGACCAGAGGTCACCTCAGCAGACCCAGGCCCGGCAGGTGCTCGATCAGGTGGCATCACCTGGTTGCAAGCCTGAGCTCAGGAGCCTGGGGCCACACTTGAGCCAGGCTGCCCTCTGCAAGGACCTGAGCCTGCTCTACGCATGACCCGTGTCCACTCGGCAAACCAAGCAGCAGCAGGGCTACAGGTGCCAAATGGAGGCTGAGGCAGGAGGATCGTGAGCCCAAGGCCAGCCTCAGCAACTTAGCGAGGCCCTAAGCAACTCAGCGAGACCCTTGAGACTCAGGTCTCAAGATGGACCTGTCTGGGGGTTCCTGGGGGATCAGCTGCGGCTCCCAGGCCTGGTCGGAATGGGGTCTCTGCTCTACGGCAAAAGTCACCACCGACAACTAAACATTTGGCACATGCTGTTCCAGTCTCTGAGAATGCTGTTCCCCGTGGCACATAAGGTGCCTTGGGGTGAGTCAAAATGGGGTGAGGCAGGTGGGACAGGAGGCGGGGCTGCAGCTGGGGGTCCTGCCGGACGAGCCCCATCCTCAGGATCTCCGCAACAGACACGGGGACTATGCATCTGGCCCGAATCCCTCATCTCCAAGACAACCCTCTTGCCAACCTGCATCTCAAAGAAACTGACCACGTGCCCTGTCTCACCTGGCCACCTGGCCGTCTGCTCGCTCCTCTCCTGTCCCCTGCCAAGCCTCAGATGGCAGGTTCTGCCAGGTGGACCCCAAGCGCAGGCCACACTCCCCATCTCTGCCCTCCCCACTTCACCCCTTTGGCGGCCCCTCCCCCTCCCCAGGCCCCTCCCCCTGGCCTGGGTCCCCTGTACCTGAACTTGTAGTTGTCCGGCAGGAAGTAGCCCATCTTGCAGTCCTGCCGGGCCCGGAAGATCTGTTTGAGCAGGTTCTCCTTGCTGAAGCCGTAGCCGTTCAAAACGCGGCCTCCGAAGAGGAGCTTCCCCCCAGCAAACATCTGTGGGCAGTAGAGGACGTGGCCTCAGCCACCTGCCTGGGAGGTGGCCTGAGCCTGGCCTTGGCCTCCCCCTTGCTTGGCCTTTAGCCTCTGCTGGGCCAAGCTGCTCAAATGCTGCTGGACCCTCCCAGGTCCCTGGGGCCAGGACGGGGTCTTCTGATCCGAGGTCCACTCACCTGCCCAGGGCCATTTGTCCCCTCTGCTGCTAACCCACTTACTGGGATGTGGCTTATCGCTCATCCCATAGAATGGGGTCCCTTTTGCGGTTAACCAGAAAGGCAGGACCCCGAAGTAAAGAGACCGCGAGACCCAGACACCCGGGGGAGGTGGCACAGGACCCAGCGGGTGGCAGGAGATGCAGACGAGCAGTCAGGGTGACACGGGGGAGTCTCTCAGGGGCGCTTTCTGAGTTGCAATGACGCACTGTTCGTGGCATCAAGTGATGTGGAAACAGAGGAAGAGAAGTGGATTCCCTGGGTGAAGGGCCACCCATCCCTTGGTCTCTTGGGGTGGGGGACACGGGGGATCAGCCTAGGGCCCCGCCCGGCTCTGTGTGCCTGGTGACACAGGTCAGTCCTGCTCTCTGATCCCCAGGGAAGACCCAGAGTGGAGGGCAGGGAGCTGGCCGTCCCTCCCCAGGCCCCGCTCACCAGGATCATGCCCGGGACCACAGCGAACCTCTTCGCCAGCAGGGCCGGGCTCTTCTGCAGGGGACCGTGCAGGTCGTAACGCAGCAGGCGGTAGGGGTCGTGGCGACACTGCAGAGAGACAGGCTTCACAGTCACCCCATGCCAACGGGATGCACCGGGGTCACCCCTTCTGGCCCCGAGGAGGCCCCTGGGTCTGCGTGGCGCCCTCTACAGGTCAGCACTGGGATAGCTGCCCACTGGCCTGGCCCTCCCTAGCCTGGCCCTCCTGAGTGGCCCTGCAGAGCCCTGAGAGGGGCACTGTGCCCCTGGTGGCCCTGCATCCAGGCTGATGAGTCCACACTCCATGGCACCAAGGATGTCCCCACCTGTCCCCCAGGGCTGTCCCTCCCCCACTCCTTCCGGTGGTCCAGTCCCGCCCCAGCACCTGAACTGAACCCAGAGCTCTAGGTAGGGCCAGGTCCCTGGATGGGCACAGAGCAGGGTCTCAATGAATAGTCCCTGAGCCAGGGCCGTAGCACGTGCCTGTAATCCCAGCAGTTTGGGAGGCTGAGGCAGGAGGATTGAAAGTTGGAGGCCAGCCTTGAAACTTAGCAAAGCCTGAGACAACTTGGTGAGATCCTCTCTCTAAAGAAAATGTAAAAAAGGGGGCTGGGGGGCTGGGGATGTGGCTCAAGAGGTAGAACGCCCTCTTAGCACATGTGAGGCGCTGGGTTCGATCCTCAGCACCACATAAAAATAAAAAAATGAATAAAGACATTGTGTCCAACTACAACTAAAAAATAAATATTAAAAAAAAAATTTGTGGGGAGAGGATACTCGGGATTGAACCCCGGGAATCTCTACCTCAGAGCCACACCCCAGGTCCTTCATTTTTATTTCAAGACAGGGCTTTGCTAAATTGCTGAGGCTGGCCTCCAACTTGTGATCCTCCTGCCTCGGCCTCCTGAGCCACTGCTGGGATGACAGGAGTGAGACCCTCTGTATGGCTCCTTAAAGTCCCCTTTAGGCTTCATCGTCAATGAATTCAGACTTGGACAGCAGTTTACACCTGAGCCAAAACCCAACCCTCTTGCCCAAATCCCACACATCCTGGGAGGCACTTGCTGGAATCCAGGAGGTGACTGGTTCAGGGCCCTGGGCACTGATAGCTCTCCTGTCACGGCCCTCATGGGGCCTGCTGGGGCTGCCAGAAGCGTCTGCAGGGCCTGGCTTGTGTCTGAGTGGACAGCAGGTACCTCGGGCCTGGCAGAGTCCTAGCCACAGTGGAACAGAGGGCAGAGGGAGGGACGTGCAAAGGCCCTGAGGAAGAGAAGGGGTGTGGCCTCTGCGCCGGAGGTTCAGCGGGTCCTAGCACTGCGGGGGCTTCCTCTGGCCTCTGGGGTCTCCTCGCTGGGCCCAAACCAACCTGGATGCAGGGCGAGGCGCGGCCCCGCTGCTCGTGGTCGTACAGGGTGTCCAGCACCCACTGCAGCTGCGCCGTGCTGCCCGGGCTCTGGCTGGAGACGATCCCGAACACCAGCACTTGGCTGGGGTCGCGGGGTGCCGACAGGAAGCGCTCCAGCTCCACGTCGGACACCAGGGGGGCCTTCACCATGCACCTGCAGCCGGCCCGGATGTCCTCTCTGCGCAGCAGCTTCCGCAGCATCAGGGGGCAGTCGGAGGGCGAGGCCGCCCACCGCGTGGGGCTGTGCACCTCTTTGGCCATCTTCCCCCTGCGGCAGGAGCATGGCAGAGGGGTCCTCAGGGGGCCGCTGGCACGCCCCTGCCCCAGCTGAGCTGCCCATGAACAAGGGCCCGCTGTGGGGGCTGGGCTGCGGGCGGGGTCCACTCTGGCCTCACCAGCCAGCTGTGCTCGGCCTCAGAGGCCCCCCGTCTCCCTGCGCCTCCCTTTCCTGGGGACCAACGAGGTGGGTGACTCTCTCCCACACCCCAAGGCCGGCTGCGGGCTCTGCAGGCCCGTCCCCTTGGCAGTCAAGACAGACCCTGAGCTGGCCTCTTTCCCTGACCTCCACTGACGTCAATGGTCTCAGCCTCCTTTTTGTTTGGTTTGGGGTACCGGGGGTGGAACCCAGGACCGCACCATGGTAGGCAAGGGCCCTATCACTGAGCCACGTCCCCAGGCCTTGGAATTTTACTTTGAGACAGGGCCTCACTGAGTTGCCCAGCCTGGCCTCCAAACTTGCGATCCTCCTGCCTCAGCCTCTAGAGTCTCTGGATGACAGCGTGCTCCACTGCGCTGGATCAAGCGTCCTCCTTGCTCAAGTCCCTCTTAGAGGGGCGTGTGCTTTCCCCCGGGGCCTCTCTGCACTCCATCCTCCATTCAGTGTGCCCTGTTAAACCCCAAGTCGCATGGTGCCTCTACTCTCTGAAACCCTACAGGGGACTTTCTTTCTTTTTACAGAGTAAAAGCCAAAGTTCCCACCATGCCTGGGTGGTCGCGAGGTGGCTGCTGAGCATGGGGGAGACCCCGGGTTCCATCCCCAGCGCCCAATCATTCAAGAAATCCCCAAATAGATAAAATGTAAAAGCCTATCTCATGTTTAGGGACCTTCCCATCTTCCACCAGGATGAGTCCCAAAGGATCAAGGCTTTAAACCCAAGAGAGTTCAGCTACGGAGTGACCCTGGGAGAGGTAGAGAGGTAGGAGGACTTGTCTCTGATTCCGCAGTGGGGACACCTTTTATAAGTGGGACTCCAAAATCCGGGCGTCCTCACAGGGAAGGGCTGCTCAGTCCAACTCCCCGACAGGGAAATGGAAATAACCCCCCCAAAATCCTGTGGAGCAAGTAAAAGACACTCAAAGCAAAAGACGAATAGGAGATGGGGGGCATCCTGAAGTGCCCCCACACGTGGTGGCTCATTGCTCTGCTCTGTGAAGGCCGCTAAATGGATAAGAGCCACTTGACGTCCAGCCAGACGTGGACGGGGGCAGCTGACACCCGAGCACATCAGCTAAGAGGTGCAGAAGCTGTTTTTGAAATTTTAGGAAGAGGGTGAGTAGAGCCACCCAGACCCTCATGAGACCGAAATTAATTCAGCAAAAAACCCTGTCGACCCCCATTTATCAGAGCTCTGGAATGGAATTTAAAAAAAAAAAATCCTAACAACCATCAGGCAAGTAAACTGCTAAATACTGGAAAGAGGACACTGTGACATTTTGACTTCCTCCTCTGCCACCGACAGCCCCCAGGTTGGGGGATCTGTGGGCAGGACAGTCCATGTTCCTGGCCCAGCCTGCGGGTCCCATAGGGCAGGGGTGGTGGCTCAGAGGTAGAGCGCTTGCCTGGCATGTGTGAGGCCCTGGGTTCCATCCTCAGCACCACACAAAAATAAATAAAATAAAGGTCCATTGACAACTAAAAAACTATTTAAAATAATCTGGTTTCTGCCAGGTGGGCACAGGGGCACACGCCTGTCATCATCCCAACGGCTCAGGAGGCTGAGGCAGGAGGATCATGAGTCAAGGCCAGCCTCCAAAACTCAGCGAGGCCCTAAGCAGCTCAGCGAGACCCTTGAGACCGAGGTGTCAAGACGGGCCTTTCACTGAGTCTTTTGGGGCAGAAAAGGCCCCTGGGAAGTGCTCATGGGAACGTCTAAAGACCAAGACCTGAGACTCAGCCTCTTGGTGTAAGAGAAGCAGATGGAGCAAAGGACACACCAAAAGTTCTAGGAATAAAGAGGCCAGGGAAGGAGGTGTAGAGTGGACCCAGGCCTCGAAGCTCTCTCGTATATGGAAGGATCTAGATGCCAGGTCTGGGACCATGTTTGTGGTTCTTCTTTTGTTAGGGGGGTGGGGGTGGTAACTTGAGGTTTGACCCAGGGACACTCAACCCCTGAGCCCCCTCCCCAGCCCTTGTTGTCTTTTAATTCAGAGACAGGGTCTTGCTGAGCTGCTTAGGGCCTTGCTGAGTTGCGGAGGCTGGCTTTGACTCATGATCCTCCTGCCTCAGCCTCCTGAGCCGTTGGGATGACAGGCGTCCAGCACTTTCTAGATCTCTCTTCCCCTAGCCGCTCTCCCTGGGCTCTGGCCCGGGCAGGAGAACTGTGCACCGCGCCCAGGTCAGCTCCTGCCCTCTCCCAGCCTGGGGTTCAGCTCCAGGAGGGAAGGACGCAGCACTTAGCTCCCATCATGTCCTCCCTGCCCGTCCCAGACGCCTCAGGGGAAGGGTCAGCCCACCTGGACGTGATGGAGGCCCTGGCGTGGACTCTGGTGCCCTTCTTCCGGGAGGGGCTCATGGAAATAGACTCTGCATCCTCCTTTATAGACTCTTCGACAAGGGAATCTGGCCGGGCCGACTGGGAGCGGGAGAGGATGTCGGCCATGTGGGAACTGGACTTGAAGGCCTTTTCCAGGTGAGACCCGGACTTCAGCCTCACCCGGCCGATGTCGGAGTCCTCCCTCTTGGCGGGGTACTCGATGGTGAACAGACCTGGTAATAAGAGATGCTGCTGTCACGTTTCATCACAGATGGGCCACCTTGGTCCCTGCTCCTGGCCCCACCCAGTGGAACGCCCTTCTGCTCACCCCGCCCCTGCTTGTCCACGTCTAGAGATTCTCGGGCCCCAACCGAAGCCCAGCCAGCGATCAGCCTAAGAATGGCTGCCTCTCCCTCCTTCCCCCCACTTTCCCCAAGGGGCCTGGGTTGGCCCCAGCAGCCAACACAGAGCTTGGGTCCACAGTCAGTTCCTGGATCATGCTGTTCCAGGCTCTGAGAATGCTGTTCCCTGTGCCTCAAGATAGAAGTCCATCTACTTTCTTTGAATGTTCTTTTTTTTTTTTTTTTTGGAATAGGGGATTGAACTCAGGGGCACTTAACCTCTGAGCCCCATCCCCAGCCCTTTGTTGGCATTTTATTTAGAGACAGGGTCTCGCTGAGTTGCTCAGGGCCTCCATGAGTTGCTGAGGCTGGCTTGGAACTTGCGAGCCTCCTGCTTCAGCCTCCCGAGTCACTGAGATTACAGGTGTGGGCCACGGCTTGTTCTTTTACACTGTACTTGGTACATGACAGTTGTACCTCATGGTGAGATTCCTTGTGACCTGTGTGTCCAGGCACACAACAGGACGGTATACTTTATATCCTCGTCTTGCTTTCCCTACTAGATTGGAAAATTCGGAGGCCAAGGGCCTCTGTTTCTCCATTCCCTTACCCAAGGACTTAGTGAATGAGTGGACTCGGAATAGACAGATGACCCAGGACAGGGCTCCCTCCCTCTGAGGACCCCTGGGGTGACCGGAAGGGAACCATAGCAGGTGTGAAGAGCCCCAGAGCCCCAAGGAGGGTGGGTCGCATTCTGCTGGGGGGGGGGGGCAAGGCAGACTGCCCCTCAGGACAAACGGACTAGGTCTCTGGAGACAAAGAGAAAGTCCCTGGAGAGGCCCCTCCATGCCCGGTCAGGGGTGACATGGAGCAGGGCTCAGCGTCCCCAGTTTCCGGGCCCCCCGGCAGGAGGGGACAGCTGAGGTTTGGAAGGGTGCCCTTGGGCCTAACAGGGACAGCTGGGGAGGGGACATCTTTCTCTCTTCTGTTGAGACCTTCCCACAAGGAGAGGGGAACAGGAGCTGCAGACAGATGACGGGTTAAGATGGGTCACCAAGCTGAAGGGGGGACACAGGTGTGTACGTGGGGACCAGAGGGACACGGAACGATGACGAGGGGCCTGGGAATAAGACACTGACGTGGAGACGTTGGAGACACAGGCCACGTCCACCGATCTCGGGCAGATACCCATCACAGCTGGAACCCAGGGTCACACCCAAACGGGGCCTGACCCCTGCTGCCCAGGTCCCCACATAGGAGGGGGCGGTGAGGAGCTCAGTCCCCACCCGGTGGCCGCCCGCTGCCCTCACCTGCAGCCAGCAGGATGGAGTTCATGAACTGGGTCACCGTCTTCTGGAACCTCCTCTGGATCTCCACCAGGGCCCGGGTCAGCTTTGACACCTTGTCGTCCGAGCCCCCGATCCTGCGGGGCGGCTGCAGGGAGGCGAAGGGCAGGGGTCGTGGCCACCTGTCCCCCTCCGCCTGCAGCACCCCTCTCGCCCTCTCCCTCCCGTGACCTCCTGCGCCTCGGCCCAGACCTGAGCAGACCTCCCCACCCTGAAGGGCTTCCCCCGATTCCCCTGGGCCTCGCTGTCCTGGGCCTGGACTCCCGACATGCTCTCCACGCAGCCACAGGGCAGATGTCTGCCCTTTGTGAAGACACGAGGGGTGTTGCAGCCCGTCTCCCCCAGACCCTGCGAGCTTCTAACTGCTAAGTAGTTGAGGCTGACTGTCCCCTAAAGGCCCATGTCATAAAAGTGTGGCTCTTAGCGTGGAGTGGAGCCTTTAAGAGGTGGGGCTTAGCGGGAGGACTTTAGGTCATTGGGGGCGGGCCCTTGTTGAGGTGGTCTGAGGGACTCCAGCCCTTTCCTCTTTTTCTTTTCCTTCCTGGCCATGAGTTCAGTGGTTCTGTCCCACCACATGCCCCTGCCAGGGCACACTGCCTTGCCACAGGCCCCCATCAACAGAGCATCATGAACCGGAACTTCCAACACTGTGAGCAAAAAATAACCTTTCTTCTTTATAAGTTGATTATCTCAGGGGGTTTGTTACAGTGATGGTCTCTGGGTCTCGGTGCCTATCACACAGAAGGAGCTCAGTAAATGCTGTCCGTGAAGTGTGGCACTTTTGCTGCCTGTTGTCCTGTGCGGTGGGAGAATACTGGCTGCCACCAGGTCCCAGATGAGAACTTGTCATCGACCAAGGTTACAGAGACTGACTGGTCACTGGGGGGCACAAAGGCCCAGGCCTTTTGCCTCGATTCTGCAGGGTCACTGCGGCCAACTCCCAGGAGTCCCAGATGAACTCCTGCACACCTATCTCCATTCCAGGGGCTGTTTCCCAGGGAAGCCAACCCCAGACTTGCTCTGGACATCGGGGGCAGCTCCAAGCAGCTGCAGCTTCCAGACTGAGGCCCGGCTGGGCCTGATGTCTTCTCCCAGCAGCCCTCCTGATTTCCTCAGCCAACGGCAACTGCTCTCAGCTAAACCTCCACATCCATCCACTCCTGTCTGCCTGGCGTCTTGTTCGTTTTTGGCTTCCTTTGTCCCTATACTTGGCCGGCTCCTGGTGGGCAGGACCAACGCTTTCTATGTTCCTCATTTAACAGTGTGGGAGTGGGAGGCTGAGGCAGGAGGATCGAGAGTTGGAGGCCAGCCTCAGCAACTCAGGGAGACCCTGTCTCTGAATAAAACAGAAAAAGGGCTGGGGACGGGGCTCAGTGTTAAGAGCCCCTGGGAACCCCAGGGACTCCCCAGTCTGGTGGAGGTGACAATGAAGGATGCCATGTTGGAGCTGTCACTGCTGGGGGGAGGGGTTGCTGAGAAGGAGACACAGACTGGATCTGGAGGGGCCCAAGTGGCAGAGGGTCCTCGTATTTTGTCCAGCGTCCCTTCTCCTCCTCCTGGTCAAAGCACCCTGATTTGCCTTTGGGAAAACATTCTGCCTCGTCTCTCACCCCAGTGGTTCATGTGAAGCTGATGTCACACCCTGACCCTGAGGATAGTATGACACTCAAGTGTGGCCCGCTGGGGCAGCACACGGGGGACACTTCAGTCACGGGCAGCCATCAGAGCTGCTGAACAGTGATGCTGTTGCTTACTCTCCTCCTTCTCGCTCTCTGAGGTCCTGGGACTGAACCAGGGCCTCACGGTCACTGGGCATGACGTTGGCACTTCCGCTGGAGCACTTGGGATGCCACTGCGGGTAGGATAAGAGCTCAGAGTTGCTTCTGGCCATTAGGAGAGAAACTATGAGACTAGATCTGACCCAGACGAAAGCAGAACCAAGGGAGGGGAACGCCTCATGGACTCTCGGGAGGGCCTGGATCCAGCCGTGCCTGAAGCCGCCCATCAGCAGACTTCTCAAGTTCCCTGAGCCGACACGTTCTTCTGTCATGGTTAAGCCCATCCACGTTGGATTCTGCCACTGACAAGTGACAGACACCTGATACCAAAAGTCCACTAAGGACAAGAAGGTGGTACTAAGGTTAAGCGGTGAGTGATAGTAGAGTGACACACAGGACCTTGCCGGGGAGAGTGGTGGGCAGTGGGAGCCAAGACCCTGGGACGGGAAGTGGCAGGTCACGGCGACAGGCCCCGGGGTCGGGGCTCCTCGCGTGGCTCTGCCTTACCCGTTTCTCTGGCGTGGTCCTGTGGGGACAGGTTCTGGCCGACACAGTGAGCGTCACCGTCTCGTTCAGGGAGGTGAAGGTGACCACGACGGAGTCCTGCCCCAGCATCGTCAGCTTCATCTGCTCGTTCACCTGCAGACGAGGAGGGTGGCGCTCAGAGGTCCCGGCCTGCGCTGTCCCTCGCACCCCGTCCTGAGGCCCAGGGTCCCTCTGGGCTCAGCTGAAGGCTCTGAGACCTTCCTGGAGCTTGGGCGGATCCAGCAGGAGGCGGGGGAAGTCCAGCAGCTGAGGCCCCCAGCCCCAGGGTGACCAGCTGGAGTCCAGCCAGGTTGGCCTGGGACAGCTGGGATCAGAAGGTAGCCCTCTGTCCCTGGACGGGCAGCTGGGCTACTCAGTACCCAGACACCAGGTCGGACTGTGAGTCTTGTCCTGCAGCAATCAGAAGGTGACACGACGGGTAGAGCCAGAAAGCCACCCCCCCAGGTGGGTGGGCAGACGAGGAACCCAGGGGGGCTGAGCCATGGCTGCTCCCCCATCCCCCTAGAGTCACTAAGTGCCATTCTTTACCCCAAGAGGGAGCCAAAGATGGTGGGAAGGGACAGGAGCTCTTTTTCACCACTTTCAAAGACAAGGGCTTGCTTCTGGCCAGCCCCAGAGAGGGGCTCAGAGAGGGCGAGCTACCCTCCTAACGACACACAGCTGACTGGGAACTCAGTAGCCCAGGACTCCCAGCTGCCTGCAGTCAGCAAGCCACTCTCTGAATTGCCTCTCTGAATCGCAAACCCTTCAACATGAAGCAGTTGAGAGGCTACTTTCAGGTTCAATCGAGATGCTTAAAAATGGTGCCAGTGGCCTCGTGAGCCACACAGGTCCCCCGTCCAGGAGAGATGTCAAGGGCTCTGGGAGAGTGGCAGAGTGTGATCATCCCACAGGGGCCCTTCCCAGGTCCTGGAGGGCCCTGCTCCTGCCCGTCTTCAGTGTCCCTCCCCTGCACACACCCGGGACTCCTCTGGACGAGGACACTCTCTTTTGGCCCCTTCCATTTCCTTCCTCTGACTCCGTCAGGGGCCCAGCTGTCCACGCCCCACTGATCGCCGCACCCCTCATATCTCACCCATCACCCCCCATTTCTCACCCGAGGTCACGATCGGGAGGCAAACGGACCCATCTAAAGCCATCTGGGTTCCCCGATTCTCTGGGAAGCTTCTCGGTCCCCACTCACCCCCCTTCATGAATAACTCTGTCCTCCTCTCCCCGTCCCCACAGTCTGGGCCTGGAGACCATTAAGTCCTTTGAATGAAAGGGCCTCTTATAAAGAGAAAGAAAAGTGCTGCCTACACTTGGAATCCCTCAGCTCTCCCCTGGTCCATGCGTGGCCTGGCCCTCTCCTGCCAGGTCCCCATGCAAAAGCTGGCCTGAGACTCCTGTCCTTTCAAAGCCGACAGCTGGCTGAGCGCGGTGGCCCACACCTCTAATCCCAGTGAGCTGGAGGCTGAGGCAGGAGGATTGCGAGTTGAAGGCCAGCCTAGGCATTGAGTGAGGCCATAAAGCGCAGCAAGACCCCAGATCTAAGGGAAAAAATGGAATAAGGAGGGGCTGGGGCTGAGGCCCCGTGTGGAGCACCCGGCTTCAGTGGCCCGAGCAAAACACCAAGACCAACCAGTGGAGCTGAGCCAGGCTCTCGCAGGCTGACCCTCCCGTGGGCGGCCATGAACTTGAAGGAGAAGAGCCCCAAAGAGTGAACATGAGGCAGGGGATTCTGGGGACGAGGGCGGGAGAGTCTGTGTTCCCCAGCCCTGGCCCTGAAGGCGGGTCACGGCCACGGCCAAGGCCACGGCCAAACACTACCATCTCTCCTGGCACGAAGACCTGAGGGCTGAGCGGCTGCCTGCTGAGCTGACAGGGGCCAAGGCTTGCTGTGTGAGTGTCACCCAGGTCACCACCAGTCACCATGACCACAGCAGCAGGCTCAGAAGAGACCATGGGATCCCAGGGATTTCACATATGACATCTGCCATGTCACCTGAACTCCAGAAGGACTCCAGGGGCAATCTGGTACTGGACTCAATCCCAGTACCCCCAAAAGGAGGAGGAGGAGGAGGGGGAGGGGAGGGGAGAAGGGGGAGGGGAAGGAGGAGGAGGAGGAGGAGGAGGAGGAGGAGGAAAAGGAAGAGGAGGAGGAGGGGAGGGGAGGGGAGGAGGGGGAGGGGAAGGAGGAGGAGGAGGAGATGGAGGAGGAGGAGGAGGAAAAGGAAGAGGAGGAGGAGGGGGAGGGGAGGGGAGAAGGGGGAGGGGAGGGGAGGAGGAGGGGAGGAGGAGGGGAGGAGGAGGGGGAGGAGGAGGGGGAGGAGGAGGGGGAGGGGAAGGAGAAGGAGGAGGAGGAAAAGGAAGAGGAGGGGGAGGGGAGGGGAGAAGGGGGAGGGGAGGGGAGGAGGAGGGGGAGGAGGAGGGGGAGGGGAAGGAGAAGGAGGAGGAAGAAAAGGAATAGGAGGAGGAGGGGGAGGGGAGAAGGGGGAGGAGAGGGGAGGAGGGGGAGGGGGAGAGGAAGGAGGGGGAAGGGGAGGGGGAGGGGGAAGGGAGGGGGAGGGGGAGGGGAGGAAGACTTAGATGATTCCCCCAGAGGGGACCTGGGGGTTTTCAGGGAGGAACCAGGGACCCCCGAAATGGTCAATATCTGGGTAAATACAAAGGCTCCGAGACAGCATGCACCGTCCCCAGCCTGACACCCATACCTCTTCCTCTCTCCGCCTACTGCGTCATACTAAGCACCTGGGTCCCTCCTTTCATTCACAAAAAGCTTGGGAACTCTTTTCTACTTGTAGTATTCAGGGTTGAAACCAGGGGGCGCTCTATCACTGGGCTGCACCCAGAGCCTTTGTATTTTATTCTGATTGGGTCTGGCTAAACTGCGGAGGCTGGCCTTAAATTCAACATCCTCCTGCCTCAGCCTCTCAAGCTGCTGGGATCAGAGGCGTGTGCCCCCGTGCCTGGCAAAGCAATTGGGAGCTCTTGAAGACTTAGGACTTAGGCTGCCTGCCCTCAAGCCATTTGCGGTCTCCGTGGAGACAAGGTTTTCACGAGGCTATGGAGACTTAAACGTGATGACCACGTGATAGTCCACCCTAGACTGAATAGGAGGAACCCAGCTGGGCACTGGCCACACTCTGGAGAAGGCGACCAAAGTGCCCACCTCATGACAGACCTGCGGAGTCAGAGCCTCCTGGAGGCCGAGCCTCGGATCTGCATTTCAGTCAAAGCCCAAAGGTGACTGTGAAATGCAGAGCCAAGGACCCGGTCACGACACAACTAACTGCAGAGGGCCTCGTCCCTGCTGGGCACTGTGAGGAGACACTCGGCATGGGCTGGGGTGCCTGCCCCTGATTGGTGACCCCTAACTAGGGGGATTTTGTCCCTGGAGGCAAATTGGGCAATGTCTGGAGATGGCTTTGGTTGTCCCCACTGGGAGAGGCTCTCCCCTGGCACCCGGTGGTATTCTGCGAAACATCCCGTGAGGCAGGGATAATAAAGAAGGACCTGTCCCCAAGTGTCACTAGCACCAGGGATGAGAAACTGCCCTTGGTAAAGCCCTGAGCACATATAATGGCTTTGTTAATATATTAAAGCCATTTAATATTACAAATTCAGTATCACTTGCTACGTAATGACTCTCTGAGGAATGACTGGCCAGATAATCCAATGAGTGAAATATGGGTTCATGATCATCCGCCGTCTATCTTGACTCCCGGGTTGTTTTTTTTTTTTTTTTTTTTTAATAATAAAGTTATAAAAACAAAGACCTGGGGAGACCAGCACAGAATGGCTGACTTCCACTACTGTCACGAAATAGGTCTTCGAAAGAAAGCCACCAGCTACTGTAATTGTTGCTTCATAAAGTAAAGGAGCTGGGCGCGGTGGCACACGCCTGTCATCCCAGCAGCTCAGGAGGCTGAGGCAGGAGGATCGCAAATTGGAGGCCAGCCTCGGCCACTTAGCAAGGCGATAAGCAACTCAGTGAGACCCTGTCTCTCCACAAAATGCAAAACAGGGCTGGGGAGGGGGCTCAGTGGTCGAGTGCCCCTGAGTTCAATCCCCACCCCAAAAAGTAAAGGATATTTTTACAATAAAAATATAATGATATTCATAGTAAAATTTAAGTAGGAAGAATAGTGCCAGTCAGAGGATTGCGCATTGGAGGCCAGCCTCAGCAAAAGCAATTATTATTATTAGCACAGCAGCCAGGAGTGACGGTAAGCTGGGAAAAAAGTCCACTTCAGCCAAACGGGGACCACTGCCCACCAACCTGGAACCTCCCATCGAGACCACAGACTCCTGGGGGGAGGCTTTGGAAGGCTGCCGCCCACCCCCACCGCCCAGCCCTACCTTGTACCCCAGGGAGAGCAGAGTTTCCGTCTTGGAGGTCCAGCTCCACTTGTGGACGATGTAGCCCTTGTGGTCATTGGTGGTCCCGCCTTCATCATCGAAGACCAAGACGTACGGGGAGCTGGGAGAGACCCTGGAGTGAGAAGCCGCTGCCAGACCCCGCCCCAGGCTGATGCCAGCTTCATGTCCCCTGCCTAGGATGTTCTGAGGTCCCTTGGCACCTGTTGAGGCTCTGGGGGGGTTCTGTAGGAAGCGCCATTCTGAGGAGGATTGGCAGCATCAGGCCAAACCCCAAGAGGGAGAAAATGAAATTTGTGCTCTGAACATGTATGATAACAGGCATCAAAATGGGAACCGGCACACCTAGAATATGGGGATAACTCATTCCTTTTAAGAACCGTTCCTTGCGTGGTGCACGCCTATAATGACAGCGGCTTGGGAGGCTGAGGCAGGAGGATCGCGAGTTGGAGGCCAGCCTCAGCAAAAGCAAGACACTGATCAACCTAGTGAGACCCTGTCTCTCAAGAAAATACAAAATAGGGCTGGGGATGGGGCTCAGTGGTCGAGTGCCCCTGAGTTCACTCCCTAATACCCTCCTTCCAGCAAAAAAAGAACAGTTCCCATGGAAAGTCACACAAACATCAACCTCTGGCTGGGGAAAAATATGTGCTTCTCTTAAGAGACACACAAAAGTGCTGTGCATGCCTCTCCTTCACCCGTTCCTGATACAAGATGCTTTTCACCACTAAAGGATTCTTCCGGAAGCCAGGCATGGTGGTGCACGGCTGAGATCCTAGCAACTTGGGAGGCTGAGGCAGGGGGGGATCGTAAGTTCAAGGCCAGCCTCTGCAACTCGGTGAAACCCTTCTCAAAATAACACGGCCTGGTGGTAGAAGGCCCCTGGGTTCAATCCCCAGCATGCAGGAAAAGGAAGGAAGGAAGGAAGGAAGGATTCTAGAAGAACTGTCACCAACAATCAAGATCTCAGTGATCTGGTGCCTGGTGGAGGAGGACTTGGGGAGCAGCCCTTCTCATTGGCTGTACCTGGGACCCAGCCGACGAGGGCGAGGCTTCCCATGGCTGTGTTCCTGCAGACATAGCCGGGGCCCTGCCTCGATACCTCCCTGGACCTCTGAACACCACCTGTCCTCCCTTAAGAGGGACTCTCGGTCACCACTTCAGTGCCCCCCACTACCCCAAGGGGCTGGGACCCCCCCCCCGCCCACTTACCAGGACTTTGCGTTATAGTGGACGTAGCCGTGGCCTTCGGCGCTGAACAGGGCCAGAAAGGGGAAGTTAGGTGTGTCACTAAAAAGACAGGTGATGGTTCTGGCCCGGCAGCAGGTCGGGATCTGACACATGGCGATGTTTCCAGAAGGATAGCTGGCGGGAAGGGTCAAGGACAACTAGAGCAGAAGCTTCCGTTCTCTTCGCCAGGGCCCCAGGCTCGCAAATCTACACGTCCCCTACCTGGTGCCTCATTCCCTGGCTTCAAGAGCTCGTCTGCACTTTGCATATGGCACGACCACAGGATTCCGGAGACCACCCAGGGCCCCGGGAGTTTCCCTGAATCTTCTTGCCGTCCACCTTGTGGTGGATGGTCTTGTCGCCGTCTCACACAGAAGAGTTTCCTGGGCTTCACGGGTTTGGGGGACATGGAACTTTCAGTGCTAACACCAGTCAAGTCCCGGGAAACCAAGGACCAAGGTCATTCTACTGATGGGGAGTCCACGCTGTAGAAAATGACCTGTTCCATGTCACACCCCAAGGAAATCGGTGGCAGAGCCAGGATCTGATCTCTGGAGCCATTTAGTTCTGCCAAGCTGCCTCCGATCTAGGAGAAAGAGTGATTTTCCCTGTCGATTTCCCGCCAAAGAGGCCCCCAGAAGCCTTAGTCCTGACCGGGGAGGACGCGATGTTGGTGGCTACAGTCTGGCGTGCAGGGGTTTCAGAAGTGGTACCCTGGACACTTCAGTGATTGGCACTGGGATCTACTCTCCTAAATAATTCCAGTCAGCTGAAAAATGAAGAAGGTAACAGATAGAAATAATAATAATAATAATAATAATAATTGTTGAGAGCCACAGCCGAAGGGGCCCCAGCAAACTTCCAGCTGCCAGCAATCCAGCTGCCGGCTGATGATTGGCTCACAGCGGCCCCAGCAACATCTAGCTGATTGGCTCCTCTGCGGTGATGCTCATTGGACTGTTTCCCTGCCCTTTCAGACCACGGAGCTGCTCATTGGGGGACTTTTTGGCTCTGCCCACGTGACCCAGCCAATCGGCCTCAAGAGCAGGAGGATTGTGGGAGGTGGGGAGAAGCTTGTGGGGGGGAGAGACAGGCTTGTGGAAAGCCGGTGGTGGCAGTTGAGGCTCTGAGGGGTTTTTCCTGAGATGCTGTTTGTTTGGCGTGTGTGGTTCTAAAAATAAAGTTAGTTTCTTTTGACAAGTGGCTCCTGATTGTGCCCAGCCAGACTGCGGCATTTGGTGGCTCGCACGGGGAGCGACTGAGGGTAAGTGAACTGCTCGCCCCTGAGGGCAGGGCGAGAGGATGGGTAGCCATTTTAAGATTCTTCTTTTGTTATTTTGTTTCACTTTTGTTTTAAGTTGCCTGTCCCTGGAGATGAGTGAGACGGAAGAAAAACCGCTCACATCTGAGGAAAAACTATTTACGTCTGAGGAACAGATAGGGAGAAAGGACGGATGCACATGTCAGGAGGATAGAAAGGCTATAATGACTTTTTGTTGTTCCCTTTTTATTTCATTCTGTCTCGGTTTTGTTTGGCGTCATCTTGTTGGGTTGTATTATAGTAGAAATACGGGATCAGAAATTAGTAAAAAACAAACTGAAAGAGTGTTAAGTAAATTGTTAGAGGAAGGAGGCATCTCAGTAAAATCAAGAACAGTCAGGGCATACGTTGATACAATACAAAAATGTAGCCCATGGCTTTTTAAGGAGGAGTTGTTAAATATATCACAATGGAACCATCATGGTGAAGATTTAAAAAGAATAGAAAAGAAAAGCCCAGGGACTCTGCCAGTTGGCACATTGCCATTGTGGACGTTCGTATCTTGTTTGCTTAGTCCAAAGCCTTCAGTTCAGACAATGGTAGAGGAAGGAGAAGACATAATGATTCAAGTAAAAGAGAAGGCCTCTCAAGTTAGTCAGACAGAGAAAGAAAGTGTAAAACAGAAAAAGCCATCAGGGGGAAAGTTACAACAGGAGATCGCTACTAACACCTTTCTATCACCAGAGGACGTAAGTGTCCAACTAACAAGGCCACCTCCATATGCTGGGAGGTCCCCAACCCCCGCAGTTGATAGTTGGGATCCTGAGACAAGATCTCAAATATTAACATGCCCTGTATTTGAGGCAGGAGGGCAGCGATTTTACCAAGTTTTAAATTTCAAAACAGTGAAGCAGCTAAAAGAGGCTGTAACAACCTATGGTCCTCAAGCACCCTTCACTGTAAGCTTGGTCGAATCCATTAACAACTTGAACATGACGCCAGCAGATTGGGCTAATATGTGTAAAGCTGTGCTAAATGGAGGACAATACCTGTTATGGAAGGTTGCCAATGAGGAATTTTGCAAGGAGACGGCTAGGCGAAATGCAGCAGCTGGTTATCCTCAGAGAAATCTAGATATGTTGTTAGGAAAGGGACCTTATGAGGATCAGCAGCAACAAATTGCATATGATCCTGGCGTATACGCACAAATTGCTGCAGATGCAATTAAGGCATGGAAGACTTTACAAGGACATGGAGGTTTACAAGGTCAATTATCTAAGGTAATACAAGGAGCTAATGAACCTTATGCTGAATTTGTAGATAGGCTTATTCAAACAGCTACCAGAGTTTTTGGGAATACAGAACAAGCAATGCCATTACTAAAACACCTGGCTTATGAGCAAGCGAATCGTTGGTGCAGAGATATCATTAGACCATGGAAACATGAAGATTTAAACACATATATTAAATTATGTAGAGACATTAATGAACAAGAGCAAGTCGTGGCAGCTGCAGTAAAACAGGCTTTAGATGCCAGAGACATTAATGAACAAGGGCAAATTGTGGCAGCTGCAGTAAAACAGGCTTTAGATGCCAGGCCAAGAACATGCTACAATTGTGAACAAACAGGACATTTTAAAAGGAATTGCCCCATTGGAGGAGGGTTTAACAAAACTAGGTATCCAAGGAGTAGAATACCAGGTATTTGCCCACGATGCCGTAGAGGGAGACATTGGGCTAATGAATGCCGTTCTCAAACCACCATAGAGGGTACTCCATTATCAAAAAACGAACAAGGACCAGGTGTTTATCCACGATATCGTGGAGAAAGGCATCAGGCTCCATTGCCAAAAAATGGACAAGGGGGCCCAATGCTCCGGGGCCCAAAACCACAAATATACGGAGCACTGGAGGAACCCAGCAACCCCATCAGGGTAGTGCCCAGGACACATTGTCCATCAGATCCCTCATCAGACAAACCAGAGGGAGCGCAGGGTTGGACATCTGCGCCTCCGCCAGAGCAGTACTAACTCCAGAGATGGGAGTTCAAATCATTCCCACAGGGGTGAAAGGACCTCTTCCCAAAGGAACAGTAGGCTTATTATTGGGACGCAGCTCTTCTACTCTAAAAGGACTTATGATAAGTCCTGGGGTAATTGATCCCGATTATGAAGGTGAAATAAAAATTATAGCCAGTTCTCCAAAGGGTATATCAGTAATTTCACCAGGAGATAGAATAGCACAGTTACTAATAATACCCAGCCTACATGATAAATTTTCCAGTCGTACTGTAGAAAGAGGTTCCAAGGGATTAGGTTCCACAGGTGTAGATTGGGCTATGCTTTCTTTAAATTTAGATTCTCGCCCCATGCTAAAACTAAATATTCAAGGACATGAATTTAATGGGCTACTGGATACAGGTGCAGACCTTAGCATCATCTCTCGTCAAGAATGGCCAAAACATTGGCCATTACAACAAGCCACTCAAACGCTTCGAGGCCTAGGAGTGGCGACTAATCCCCATAGAAGTGCAATGGTATTAGATTGGAAGGATCCTGAAGGATGTGAAGGAACTATACAGCCATATGTATTGGATCATCTTCCCGTAAATTTATGGGGACGAGATGTCCTAGATCAATTAGGTTTGACATTAACAAATAACATCAACCAAAATGCACCCACTATTATGACTAGACAAGGTTTTAGGAAAGGAAAAAGATTAGAAAAACAAGAACAAGGTATAGCAGCACCAATACAAATAGATCAAGGAACAGACAGACATGGGTTGGATTTTCAGAAAGGGCCACTGAGACAATAAAAATTACTTGGAAATCAGAAAGACCAGTGTGGGTTCCTCAGTGGCCCCTGACTAAAGAAAAGATACAAGCAGCCCATGACCTGGTCAAACAACAATTAGCAGAAGGACATATACAACCTTCTGTATCTCCCCATAATACTCCCATTTTTGTCATCAAAAAGAAATCTGGTAAATGGAGATTATTGCAAGATTTAAGAGCCATTAATAATGAGATGGTTATTCTGGGACCTGCTCAATCGGGGATTCCTCAATTGTCTGCTTTGCCAAAAACCTGGTATGTTTTAGCTATAGATATTAAAGATTGTTTTTTTTCAATTCCAATTCATCCTGAGGATAGTCCACGTTTTGCATTTACTATCCCTGCACTGAATCATGAAGGTCCTGATCAGAGATATGAATGGAAAGTACTCCCCCAAGGGATGGCTAACAGCCCAACTATGTGTCAAATTTATGTTAACAAAGCAATCCAGCCACTTAGAAATCAAAATTCTGAACTACAAATATTTCACTATATGGATGATGTATTATTAGCACACAAAGATAAAAACACATTGCTAGAATGTTATGCCACACTTACAAACTTATTAAAAAATTATAATCTAGAGATAGCAATAGATAAAGTACAATTAAATTTTCCAATTAATTATTTAGGAGTTCTATTATCCTCAACCATGGTCCGTCCACCAAAAATTCAAATACGAGTAGATCAACTCAAATCACTTAATGACTTTCAAAAGTTATTAGGAGACATAAATTGGATAAGGCCTTATTTAGGTATACCAACAGGAGAGTTGGGACCTTTATTTGATATCCTAAAAGGTCCATCAGATCCAAATTCACCCCGAATGTTAACGCCTGAAGCAAGAAAGGCATTAAAAATCATTGAAACATATATGGAAAATATGCATTTGGATAGAATTGATATAAGTTTGCCTTTATTATTTATTGTACTACCAACAAAAAATATTCCTACAGGAGTATTTTGGCAAGAAGGTCCATTATTATGGATACATTTATCTTATTCTCCTAACACTATTCTTACTAGGTATCCTGAGGCTGTAGGACAATTAATACTCAAAGGAATAAAAGCAGCAAAGGGAGTGTTTGGAATTTCTCCCAATAAAATTATTACTCCATATACTATGAATCAAATTGATGAGTTAGCTAATGAGTTAAATACTTGGGCAATAATCATGTGCAAATCTAATGTTTCATTTGATAACCACTTACCATCTAATCCTTTATTGTCTTTTTGGTCATTGCATCCTGTAATTTTTCCAAAAATGACAAGAAAAACACCTATCATGAATGCTCCAAATATATTCACTGATGGGTCAAATAATGGTACAGCAGCAGTAGTTACCCCTGATCAAACTTTTACATTTTTAGTACCCAAACAATCAGCTCAAAAGGTAGAGCTTAATGCAGTTTTACAAGCTTTTTTGATGTTTAAAGATTCTGTATTTAATTTATTTTCTGATAGTCAGTATGTAGTTAATGCTATAGTATCTCTTGAAGATGCTGGTAGGATTTCCCCTTCTTCTACTGTTTTCTCTTTGCTTTCCACTATACAAAGTCTAATCTGGGACAGAAAAGATCCATTCTTTATAGGATATATCAGGGCACATACAGGATTGCCTGGAGCCCTTAGTTTGGGCAATGATTTAACAGATAAAACTACACATGACATACATATTTTCTCTACACTAGAAGAAGCTATAAATTTTCATAAAAAGTTCCATGTCAATGCTAATACTTTACAAAAGCGTTTTAAAATAACTAAGGAACAAGCTAGACAAATAATAAAACAATGTCAAAATTGTGTGACCTTTTTACCACAAGTTAATCTTGGAGTCAATCCTAGAGGATTGATACCTAACCATATTTGGCAGATGGACGTCACACACTTGCCAGAATTTGGAAAATTAAAATATTTGCATGTTACAGTTGATACTTCTTCTGGATTTTTGATGGGCTCCCTTCATGCCGGAGAAAAAACTAAAGATGTTATAGCTCATTGCTTACAAAATTTTGCCACTGTGGGTGTTCCAAAACAGTTAAAAACAGATAATGCCCCTGGTTATACTTCTACCTCTTTTAAACAATTTTGCTCAACATTTGGCATTACTCATATAACAGGAATCCCATACAATCCACAGGGACAAGGCATAGTTGAAAGAGCTCATCAAACTATTAAAATGTACTTATTAAATCAAAAAGAAGGAATTGGGAAGGGGTATATATTCCCCAAAGATAAACTTAAAATAACCCTTTTTACTCTAAACTTTTTAAATTTGGATTCATCAGGACTTAGTGCTGCGGAAAGGCATATGTGTCCAAAAAATGTACATAAGCCCAAGGTACTTTGGAAGGATATTCTAACAGGACAATGGAAAGGTCCTGACCCAGTAATTGTCTGGAGTCGGGGGTCTGTTTGTGTGTTTCCACAGGGAGAACAGCAGCCGATTTGGATTCCAGAGAGATTAACCAAAGTCCTGACCCAGTGATTGTCTGGAGTCGGGGGTCTGTTTATGTGTTTCCACAGGGAGAACAGCAGCCGATTTGGATTCCAGAAAGATTAACTAAAGCGATTTCTACAGACCAAAAAGAAGATGATTTGGCTCAAATCCATAACAACTGATATCCAAAACTCCAGTTTGGCTATTCTTACATCTGCAACAGAACCAGGATGCTTTTTTCAATATCTATTTTATTATTGCCCTTTGCCATATCATGAAGTTCTATTTTGTTTTTTGAGCTCATACAGACCTAGGTTAATGTTTTGCTGATCAGTTCTATTTTTTGACTATAGAGTTTTTAAACATTGCAATGGAGATTTCACCTGTAAAAAGTTATAAGGCCTTTACTATAATGTTATGTGTTGTATGTATTATGTTATGTGTGCACACTTGTGTTTTGTGTTATATGTTTGAATGTCCATATATCATATATGATGAGCGCTCATGATAAAATGGATCCAAATATTTTTTTTTCACGTGATTTATATGGTTTAATTTATATTGGGTAAACAACTGTTGAGGATTGTTTTAATATGTAAACAAAAAAGAAGGTTAACAGATCTGTTTGTTTACTTTCACCTTTCCTTTTCATTATATTTAATAATTCTCTTAAAGATAATGTAAATTGTTAAGAAAATTGTTTTCTTTTAGTGCCTTCTGTAATGTTACATAATTTTTTCTTTAGCCATTATTGCCAGAATTCCTATCTTCATCCCAGTGCCGGTGAAGACAATGTAAATTGTTAAGAAAATTGTTTTCTTTTAGTGCCTTCTGTAATGTTACATAATTTTTTCTTTAGCCATTATTGCCAGAATTCCTATCTTCATCCCAGTGCTGGTGAAGTCAAAGATAAAACCAATCTACACCTTCTACAATAGCCATCACTGAACTGCTTGCAGAACTTGCCTGGACACATTGTGAGCTCACCTGTATGCATTTTGAACTATCTGTTGGTGCAGCGACTTGTGGTAGTGTTGGGGTATTTTTGCTGATGATGTCACCGGTGGTACAATTTTTCAAAGGAGCCCTCAATTGGCTTAATGTCATGACATTTTGCATCCTCCTCTACTAGTGATGGTCTAAAATTTGGGGGCCAACAGAGGTGAGGCAAAGAACCTCACCCCCCCACTGGTGCAAAGGCCTATCCACAAGTATGGCTGTATGCTGGACCGGTAGTCAGTGACGGGTATGATCCAATTGCAGTGGTATCAACCTAAGACAGGAGGCTGACGCCTAGAGGTCAGTTCATCCGATGACGGGTAAGGACCATATGTTGAATTGGACTGCCTAACAGGCACGGTCCCTAAGCCACATGCTTGTTGTTTAAACAGAGAGGGGGAGATGTTGAGAGCCACAGCCGAAGGGGCCCCAGCAAACTTCCAGCTGCCAGCAATCCAGCTGCCGGCTGATGATTGGCTCACAGCGGCCCCAGCAACATCTAGCTGATTGGCTCCTTGGCCCCAGCAACATCTAGCTGATTGGCTCCTCTGCGGTGATGCTCATTGGACTGTTTCCCTGCCCTTTCAGACCACGGAGCTGCTCATTGGGGGACTTTTTGGCTCTGCCCACGTGACCCAGCCAATCGGCCTCAAGAGCAGGAGGATTGTGGGAGGTGGGGAGAAGCTTGTGGGGGGGAGAGACAGGCTTGTGGAAAGCCGGTGGTGGCAGTTGAGGCTCTGAGGGGTTTTTCCTGAGATGCTGTTTGTTTGGCGTGTTTGGTTCTAAAAATAAAGTTAGTTTCTTTTGACAAGTGGCTCCTGATTGTGCCCAGCCAGACTGCGGCAAATAATAATAATAATAAAATAACCTAAGAGAAATCCTGGAGCTGAATGTACTGAAATAAAAAATTCACTAAACAGATTCAACAGCAGGTTAGAAGTACTAGAAGAAAAAAAAAACATTGTATTCAAAGATAAGTCCGTTAAAATTATCCAGAAGAATGGGTAGCAGAAAGAAAAGAGAATTTTAAAAAAGTGATTAAGCCACAGTGGCCTCTTGGAGGCCATCCAGCGTACCAACACATGCGTAATGGTCCCCTGACGAAGCTAGAGAGAGAAGAAAGAAAGAGTAGTTGAAGAAATAATGGCTGACGCTCCTCTAATTTGATGAAAGGCATGAATCTACATATCCCAACTTCAAGAGGATCAATTCAACGGTCTTTCACACTGAAACACATTTCAATTAAACCATCCAAAGAAAAAAGCAGAGAATCTTGAAAATAGCAAGAGGAAAGAGACTCACGTAAGAGGGAACTTCAAGAAGATCAATAGCTGGTTTCGCAACAAAAATCTAAAATTGAGTATTCCTGTATTTTCTGTTGAAATTTTTCCTTTTGAAACATGGTTTGAATGATAGATAATAAAGCAACAATTACCCATCTGTTAACGGGCAGAGAGTGCACCTATGAAGGTGTAGTTTCTGATAACAACGATTTAAAAGGGAGGGATGGAGCTATTTAGGAACAAGAGTTTTATATACTATTGAGGGTTTTTGTTAATTCAAACGATTTTATCAATTGTAGTACCCGTTTCCTAGGGCTATCATACCAAAGTGCCACAAAGTTCCAGATAGACGTAAATTTTAAGGATACACTATTAAATCCACTATCAAGGTAACCACTAAGAAAATAAGTATATGAGGAAAAGGAAATTGGAAGTGAATCAAAACGGCATGCTACAAAAAAAAAAAAATCAAATACAACAGAGCCAATGATGGAGGGAAAAAAAGACGTAAGATATGTAGAAAACCAGTAGCAGAGTGGCAGACTTAAGTGCTTCCGAACTGGAAACTACTTTAAATGTAAGTGGACTAAACTCTCCAACCAAAGGGCAGTGACTGGCAGAATGTGTTTAAAAAAAAAAAAATGTCGCAACTCTATGAGGTTGACTCCATTTAGATCCAAAGACACAACTTGGGTGAACGTGAAATGATGGACAAAGGACCAAGAGAGAATACGAGTGGCTATACTGATAGTACACAAAACAGACTTCAGGTCCAACATTTTTACAAGTGACAAAAAAAGAACACTACAGATTCAGAGAAGGGTCAATATCTCAAGAATGTTTAACATCGTAGATAAATACACACCTTTTTGTTTTTCAGATATATGAAGCACATTAACAGAATTAAAGAAGTAGCTTTGTCATAATAGTTGGAGACATCACTGTCTCACCTTCTGTAATAGGTAGACAGAACATTGATCAGGTATTAGAGGACTTGAACACAGTGTCAAATCACAGACCTAACAGGAAACGTACAGGACGCTGTAGCAGAACCCACATTCTCAAGTTGACCAGAGTCAATTCTCTGGAGTGGGCAATACATGAGCCACAAAATAAGTCTCAATAAATTAAAAAAAAATTTTTTTCTGGTTGTTGATAGACTTTATTTATTTATATGTGGTGCTGAGAATCGAACTCAGTGCCTCACACATGACAGGCAAGTGAGCTACCACTGAGTCCCAGCCCCCCAATAAATTTTTAAAAGATTGAAACCAGAGAAAGTATCTTCCTGGATCACAATTGGGTGAAACTGGAAATCATTAACAGAAGGAAACCTGTAACCCTCCTAAAACGTGTGGAAATTGACCAACGCACTTTTAAACAACCAGTGGATCAAGAAGTCACGAGGGAAATTGGAAGATCCTTTGAGATGGGTGAAAACAGACACGACATATCAAAACTAAGGGGGAGAGAGAAACCAGGGCTCAGAGCCAAGTTCACAGCTCTAGATACCCACCCTGAAGGAGAAGATCTCAGTCAATCGAACGGCACCTTCTACCTTCAGGAACCAGGAGAGGAAGAGTGGACTAAGCAAAGCTCTCAGAAGGAAGGGAGTAGGGAAGATCAGGGCGGAGAAAGATGAAACAGAGAACAGAAAAACAGAAACACAAACCCAAAGGTTGGTTCTTTGACAAGATCAGTAAAACTCCCAAGAGATCGAGAAAAAAAAAAAACCCTCAAATTCCTAAAGTAAGAAATTACAGTGTGATAGTTCTATTAACCTTACAGATATATGTTTTAAAAATCATTTAAAAATATATTCTTAAAACAATTATAAAAATATTTTTTTAAAAGAATTAAAAAAAAATAATATGAATAACTACGGAAAAATATTAGGTGACAAGATGAACCAAATTCCTGAAAACATACATAAACTACCAAATGTAACTCAAAAAGAATCAGAAAATCTGATTAGACCTGGAACAAGTAAAGAGAGTAAGTCATTCGATTAAAAAAATGATGATAATAACAAAGAAAAGCCCATGACCAGAAGGTTTCACTGGTGAATCCCACCAGACATTTAAAGAAGACTTAACACCAATTCTACCCAAATGCTTTCCCCTCAAAATAGAGTTGACCTGAACCCTTCTCCTGACTCATCCCGGGAGGCCAGTGTTATACTGATACCGAAGTCAGACAAAGACGTACACCTAGAGACCAACATCCCCTGTGAATGCACACAGAGAAAATCTCAACGAAATCCCAGCCGATCAAGTTCGATAACATATTAAAAGAGGCTTTGCCCCCAAACCAGCGGAGTTAGTCCCAGGAATGCAAGGATGGTTTAACACACAGAAGTCCATGTGACACACCGCGGTGACAGATCACACAGGAGAAACGTGGTCATTTTAATGGAGGAAGAGAAAGCATCTGACCAAATCCAACACTTTTTCATAATAAAAGCTCCAGACCCACTCGGGGTAGAAGGGAATGCCTCTAGACAATAAAGGCCATTTTCATGAAATACAACTAATATCATACTCAGGGGTAAAGAAAGGACCGGGCTTCCTCTAAGATCAAAAACAAGGCAAGGAGGTCTGCTGGGATGGTTCAGATAGGAGGTGTTCTGCAAAAGCTCGTGTGTGAGGCAGCACAGGGATTTTCAGGGGTGAAATCATTAGATTATCAGAGGCGTGACTTGATGGGTGGATTAACCCACTGACGTGGACTAACGGGGTGGTAAACGTAGGCAGGTGGGGTGTGGCTGGAGGGAGTAGGGCACTGGGGCCGTGACTTTGGGGTTTATAGTCTGTCCCTGGTGGACATGTCCTACCGCTTCCCTCTGCCACAGGTTTCTGCCACAGTGTTCTGTGGCCCAGAGCCACAGAGTCAGCTGACCACAGACTGAACCTCTGAAACTGCGAGTCAAAATGAACTTTTCCTCCTCTATGTCGTTTCATTTGTTTCTTTTTTTGGTACTGGGGACTGAGCCCCCTCCCCAGCCCTATTTTGTGTTTATTTAGAGACAGGGTCTAGCTGAGTTGCCCAGTGCTTGCTAAATTGCTGAGGCTGGCTCTGAACTCGCCATCCTCCTGCCTCAGACTCCTGATGGCCTCTATATTTTTTTTATCAGGTCTTTTGGTCACAAATATGAAAAAGTTGACAGAAACACCTGCTTTCAGCACCTCACTAAACATTGTACTGGGGGTGCCGGCCACAGTCACATTAGGTAACCAAAAGAAATTTAAAAAAAACCTCAAGTTTCTCAAGATTGGAAAAGTCGTAAGTGATCTTTGTTTGCACATGACATGACCAAAGGTTTAAAAAAAAATCTTACAGGATCCTCCATGAAAAAGCAGAACTACTAAATGAACTCAGCAAAGTTGCAGGACCAACACACGAAGATTGGTTGCCCCCCATCATGATGGGGTGCCTGTCCTTCTATTTAAGTCTTCTTTAACTCAGCAATAATTTGTAATTTTCAGCGTACAAGTCTTGTATGTCTTTGGTCATTTATTTCTAAGTATTTCCTTTTTCTTGATGCTGTTAATCCAGCAATATCACCTCTTTTTATTGCTGGTGTTTACGGATTGGAAGACTGAATATTGTTCATGGAAGTGTTCCTCAAGGGTCTACAGAATCAGAGCAAATCCTCTGAAAATCTCATGGGCCCCTTTAGCGTAAGAAAACCTGACCCTGAAATTCATGTGCGACTGCAAGGGACCCCCCACGAAAAATGATAAATTTTGGAAAAAGAACAACAAAGTATAGGGATTCACGCTTGTTGATTTTAAAACTAGCCACAAAAATCTTCAATAATTAAAATAGTGTGATATTGGTATAAAGCTAGATATAGATTAGGTCCATGGATTAGAATTGACAGACTAAAAATAAAACTTTCTGTTTAGAATAAATTGAATTCTTTTTTTTTTTTTTGGGTGCTGGGGATTGAACCCAGGGCCTTGTGCATGCGAGGCAGGCACTCTACCAACTGAGCTAGATCCCCAGCCCTAAAATCAAATGGATTCTAACAAGAGGGGCCAGACCATTCGCTGGGGACAAACGGTGTTGGGACAACTGGCTATCCAGAGGCGAGAGAAGGAAATTGGATGTGAGCTCACACCACTTGCAAAAATCAACTTGAAATACAGCGAAGACCGAAGTGGAAGAACTGTGACTCTCAAACTCTTAGGAGACACTGTAGGGGTGAATCTTGATGGTTTGGGGTTTGGCGACGGTTTCTAAAATGTTAATCCAATGACATCAGCAGCAAAAAAGTGACTTCATCAGAATTAATGATAGGGGGCTGAGGCTCGCTTGATATCCTGGGGACCCAGGATAGGGTTCGTGAGGGCCCCGGGTTCAGCCCCCAGCACCGCCCCCCAATAAAACTATTCATCTACCAAAGGGTGACGTCAAGAGAATGGAGAGGCACTTCAAGGTCTCAGGGAAATGTTTTCAGGTCGTAGATAAGAGGATGGATGTACAGTATTGTTTCTTTTGCTGAGAAGAAGCTTTTGGGTTGATTCCATCCCATTTACTGATTCTTGGTTTTAATTCTTGCGCTATAGGGTCTTATTAAGGAAGTCGGGGCCTAGTCCCACGTGATGGAGATTGGGACCCACTTTTTCTTCTGTTAGGCGCAGGGTCTCTGTCCTAATCCGAGGTCCCTGATCCACTTTGAGTTGGGTTCTGTGCATGGTGACAGACGGGGGCTCAATTCCATTTTGCTGCATGTGGATTCCCAGTTTTCCCAGCGCCATTTGTTGAAGACGCGTCTTTTGCTCCAGTAGGTTCGGGGTCGTGTGAACCCTGGCCATGGATGACCTCCTCATCTTCTAATCACGGACACAGAGCGAGGCACCGAGACGAAGTCACGAGTCCAGAGTCACCCAGAAAGACTGAACCCAGAGCTCAGACCACTGGTGACTCCCAGAGGAAAAAATCTGCCTCATTGCCGGGATGGGGTCCCTGTTGGAGTGTGTCACCTGAGCCAGCTGCAATGAGCCAAAGACTTGGTGGGGGCCTCAGAATTTGGGAACAGGTGAGAGAATAAAGATTGCAGCTCCCCCTCTCCCAGGTCACCCCGAGGGAACCTGCCTCTCGAGGCACAGACCCGCCTCTCGAGGGTCTCCGGGGGACACTGCTGTTCAATGCAGTGAGGGGTCGGGAACAGGGGGAATGGGGAGCCCCAGATCCCATCAGAGGCAGCTGCCCTCAAGAAGAAGTTTGCCACGCTGGGAAAACCTGAGGGTGCCCCCGAGGCAGGGCTGAGGGGACAGTGACAATCGATTCATCTGCAGCCAGAGAAAGGAGCCTTCTTTCTTGGGGCCCTTAAATCCCGAATTCCCAGTTGAGAGGAGGCCAGACCAAGTGAGGGGGTTGTTCCCAGGGAGCCAGGGGGGCAGCTTGTCCCCTGTGCCAGGAGCCGAGATGGCTCAGAGCCCTGCCCTCTCCTCCAAGGAGGGCACCCGGGTCCCCAGCGAGTTCCTGATGAAGCTGTGGTCCCCCCGCGGCCTCCCACCCTGTGGCTCTGCAGAATGGAATGATCCTAAAGGCACCAAGATGGTGCCTGAGGGAGGGCCCTAAATCCAGGCCAGGGAGCCCTCTCTGGTTTGAGGCTTTGCCACCAGATTCCTTTCGTGACAAGTAGTAGGTCGCACCACCCCTTGGGTGTGCCACACGCCCCTGATACTCGGTGCCCATCTGTGAATAAAGTAACCCTGCTCACTCCACCCTGAGGTACAGTCCCCTCCCAGGACTGGCCATCCAGAGAGAGGTGGCTTTTCAAAGTGTGTGGTCTTCTAAATCTGGAGCTCTGGACCCGGGTCCCTCAGCAGGCCTGGGGGGACGCTGGGTGTCCTGCACCGTGGGCCAGGCCTGGAGCATCGGGGTGAGGCTCAGACTCTGCAGACGTGGACCTTTGGGGTCCTTCGGGCAGGGATCTGGGGGTTAACCACTGAGACAGGGACAGAGAAGCAAAGAAAGGTCCTCAGCTCTCAGCTGGGACCTGCCTGGGGACAAGAGCCTGCCAGGGACCTGGGGCCTGGCACATGGGGGGCCTCAGCTGGGGCTCCGTCCCCTGGCCCTCTGGAGAGGGAGCTGGACGGACTCTGACCACCCTGGAGGACCACCACGGGCTTCTCGAGTGGAAGTCACCAAGTCACCACGGAGGCTGGGCCAGTCCCCGCGCTCCCTGGGGTTGGGACAGGCCCCAAAGGATATTAAACGAAGGAGGAGCCGTCGTAGAAGGAGTAGTGCAGCTTGGCGCTCTTCCTGGGCACCTTCCACTCCTGAGAGGGACGCAGCAGGGAGACGGCCTGGGCGGGGGCCTGGTGCGGGAAGGGCGTCGCCACCGGAGCGCACACCCCGTGGGACGGCTGCACCCCGAGCGCCTGCGCGTCCCCCTTGGAGGGGTGCAGGGGCAGCTTGGTGGAGTAGTTGCGGAGGATCATGGGGTAGAAGACGCTCTTGCCTTTCCACGAGGTCCTCTCGGCTTCTCTGCAGCCAAGGAGACCAAAGAATTTTCCAGAAACCGTAGCGCATCCCCAATAATCAAGTGTCCCCAGTATGCGTCCCTGTCCTCGGTATCCTCGGGAGGAACTAGAAGGTGGCAGTCCCCCAACTCCAGCCCTGGACTGACCGCTAGCTGGAGGGTGGGGACAAGGACCTATGGGGTGGGGATGTGCACAGGAGGGGGCTTGGGACACTCTGCTCAGCCCCCACCTCCGTCCTGAGGTCCCGGGAAGAGAGGTTCTTTCCAGAAGGTCATAGTACAAAGGTAAATGGGGGTGGGGGCCGGTAAGCTGCCCATGTCCTGGCCCAGTGACCCCCCAGGGACCTATGTGACTGAGATGTGAATAGATTTTTAAATCCTTTATGGTCTGGCCCCTTGGGATAAATTCTGCATCACTTGCTCAATCGTAAATACTGTGAATCACCTTTGTGAACGTTTTTTGTTTGTGTTGAGAGCTTTCTTTTCCTTTTGGTGGGAGAGCATATGACAAAGTGTGTTAAGAAATTCATGACCACGAAGGGCACCTTGTTGTCTCAGTGACTTGGGAGGCTGAGGCAGGAGGATCGCAGGTTTGAGGCCGGCCTCCGCAACTGAGCGAGGCCCCAAGCCACTTAGAGAGACTCTGTCTCAAAATCCAAAATGAAAAGGGCTGGGGATGTGGCTCCCTGGTTAAGGGCGCCCAGGGGTTCGATCCGTGGTTCCCCCAAAACCACACCAAACCAAAACACTCGGGGGCTTTGGGCCAGGGAGGGTTTTCTGAGAACACCTGTCCCCTCCCCGTCACAGGCACTCACATGAGGCGACACATCTCCTGCAACTTTTCCCGAGCCTCGGGACAGGGGTCAGTGAACTCCACACTTTCAGGAGAGGGTCCCACTGTTCGCTGCGGGGGTGACATACTCGAGTCCTCTGGGATCTTGAGTTTGCCGGGACCTGGAGGCCAAGAGGTTGGGGAGTGGTTTTTAGGACACAGGAGTCACTCGACCTTCAAAGTGGCTTAATGACTTGAGGGTCAGTGACTGAACCTGCCACTAGTGCTTTCAGGGTTCAAAGTTAACAAAGCAGAGACCCCAACAGTCCCCAGCCCGGGAGGGTGGCCCCTGCTCGTCCCTCTCCTAACCCCCGATGTCCCCGCCCTGGACTCCAGCCAGTAGCCAGTGGCTGAGATGCACCAGCTCCTTTTATTTATAAATTAATAATTGGAAAAAGAAAGGGTCACGGTCACGGGGGCGGGGGTGGGCACAAGACAGACAGTCATTGATCCCACAGCCTAATTTGGGGACATCAACCAGGGCCCAGTGGGTTTGGGATCCAACACGTCTGTGGAGACTCTAGTTCCCCCGATGGCTGTGGCCACACGGATCTGAGCCTGGACAGAGGGACTAGCACATCTGTTCCTTTCAATTAGGAGCCCAGGTCTAACCATCCCGCCAAGGGAAGTCGGTAGTCTCCTGTCTTGGCAGCCCCCCGCCACATGCCCCCCACAGAGGGCCCTGAGGTCCTGATGGGGACCCCCCACCTGTTTTCTTCTTGATCTCCTTCCCGGTGGACAGGGAGAAGCTGAGGCACGCGGTGGAAGACTGGTAGATGAGCTGGTAAGGCGAGTTCACACCCATGGCGGACATGTTCCTGAGGGATTCTGGGAGGAGCAGAGGGGGCGTCTTCTTTCCGTTTATTATCTTAATCTTTTTTTTGTTTTTTTTTAGTACTGGGGATTGAACTCAGGGACACTCAACCCCTGAGCCCCATCCTCAGTCCTGTTTTGCATTTTATTTAGAGACAGGGTCTCACTGAGTTGCTTAGGGCCTCGCTTTGGCTGAGGCTGGCTTGGAACTCGCAATCCTCCTGCCTCAGCCTCCGGAGCCACTGGGATGTCAGGTGTGTAGTCTCACGTCCAGCAATGACATATATTTTTTAATGTTTCCCTATAAAAACTTTTAACAGTGAATTTAAAATTTTTTTTAGATGTTGATGGACCTTTATTAGGCGAGTGCTCTACCACTGAGCCACAACCCAAGCCCAACGGGGAGTACTTTTAAGCAATTAAAATGAACACTCGGGGATCTACTAAGCTTAAGATATAAAAGATCGGGGCAGGGGTTGTGGCTCAGTGGTAGAGCGCTCGCCTAGCACGTGCGAGGCCCTGGGTTCGATCCTCAGCACCACATAAATATAAGTAAAGGTATTGTGTCCTAGTACAGCTAAAAAAATATTTTTTAAAAAAAGATGTAAAACATCACTGGAGGAAAGAAAATAAGCCTTCTTTTTAGCTGTCACTGATGTTGGGGACGTGTCACCACTCCTGTGTGTGTAAGAGCTCCATCTCCCCCTCCTGGTGTCCCCAGGCAGCTCCCGGTGGGGACTCTCCAGCCTCCCTGCGGCACCTGAGGACCCCTGAGGCCCCACACCCACCTGCCTGGTCCCTGCCCCTGGCTGGCCGAGGCCTGGGTGCCCACCTCTCACGGCGGGCCCTGCGCTGTAGCCGTTCCTCCCGACGGTGCCGATCAGGTAGTCGAAGGCCGTCTCCTTGGCACTGAGGTGAAGGAGCTGGCTGGCCTCCACGAAGCGCCTGGTGATGTCCATGGGGTTGGCGCCTGCTAAAGGAAGGGTCTGGGCAACACATGTCCCTCCCGCCACAGGCTGCCGCGTGCAGAGCACCTTTTGCAAATGGCCCCGGGAATAAGGGCAGAGTGGACAGACACCCTAAGGTCAGCCCGGGGGTCAAGGAAAGGGTCTCAAGACCCATCAGGGGGTGCTTTATCCTCTGTCCCTGTCACTGTCTCTTCCCACCCACGGGGCTGGATGCGGAGGCTGCAGGCATCTGAATAATGCACCGTCCAGCAGCCTCTACTGCGGAGGCTGCCCTAGTGGTAACCTTGACCTTGGGATGATGCTCTCCCCTGGGAGGCACCTGATGCTTCTGTCTCCCCTGTTGGTGGCTGGACTGGTCCGTTGATGGTCTGGGTTTGCAGACTACCCCACCCGTCGGCCCTGCTGGGGTCCCTGTCCCCACCTCCACAGAGCACCCCAGACTCCTCCCACCAGGACCCCTGGCCACCCATCGTCCCCACTGCTGACCTCCCAATCCGGGTTCTGTGGAGCTGGGGGCCCGGTAGAGGGTGGGAGGACCAGGAGGCAGTGAGGAGGTGCGTTCCCATGTCACCTGCGGCCACCACAGATTTCCTTCTACGTATTTATTGGGTCTCCCAGCGCCTGGGCCCACAGTGTCTGGACTTGGGGGTGGTTCTGAATTGTGTGATGTGTGCACCTCTGTGAGCAGCTCTCCTGGGGTGGGACCAGGTCTCGGGTCAGAATTCGCACCCGTCTCCCTGGCCGCAGCCCGGACGTGGCTCTGCCCCTGTGTCGTGCTCCTGTGTTTGGCTGTGACCTGTCACGTGAATCAGCCGTGGGACTTTCCACCTGTGCTATCAGGTCAGAATTCAAGAAGGTTCAGATTCTGGAACATTCTGGATTTCAGACGCCCCTCTTAGGGACGTTGGGCCTGTCCCTGACCGGGGTGGGCGCGGTGGCCGTGCGTCTGCCCGCCTGGGCCAGAAGGGGGCCTTACCAGAGGCGGACTCGAGCATGGCCTTCATCTTCAGGGTGAGGAGCTCGGTCAGCAGGTGGATGGACTGTCGCTGGAACCTGTGCAGGGTCTCCTGGCCCGTGTGGCGGGCGGGGATGGGAGAGGGGCCAGACAGCTTGGCTGAGCCCGCGACGGTGGGCAGAGTGGACAGCGGGGGTGGAGCCCGGGGCGGCTTCTTCTGGACCAGGGATGGCACCGGGGTGGGTTCCACGGGTGGCACTGGGGGACATCCGAGGCTGACGTCCAGGCCCGGGATGCTGGATGCGGTGGGCACCGCGGGGTCGGTGATGAGCTCCTCCCAGGTGAACTCGAAGATGTTCCTGACGCCCTTGGGGACAGCGATGCCCGCGCCGCGGCACAGGATGAGGAGCTTGGAGACCCGGGCCAGCAGCCTGGGGGCCAAGGCCGTGTACTGCTGGTACAGCTCGCGGTTGCTCTTGTCACTCATGCTGCCCACGTGTGCCCGCTGCTAGGTGACACTGTCCATCTCAGGGGGACACACCTGCCACTGTCAGGACGCAGAGCGCTCCGAGGGGCGCCTGAGAGCAGACGGCCTGATCTACAGAGGAGCCTTGGGGACAGACAGAGTGGCAGGGCTCAAGGGGCCTTTACAGGTCATGGATCCCGAGGTTCCTCCCTAGGAAAGAGAAGGAACCTTGGGTGGGTCCCCCCAGCAGGACCAAGGCTGCCCACCCTCCCGTCTCTCCCTGAAGGGCCTGAGGGTGGTCCCCCAAAGTCTCCCACAGGAGGAGTCTGGGGGCTGGGGACACTCAGGCCCGGGAACAAAGCAAGGCTCCAAGTACCTTTTTGAGAGATCCAAGGGTGGACGCCGTACTTGTGGCCTATTGATAGAAGCCTACGGAAACAGAAGGACATTGCTTTGGCTGTCTCTCCAGAGACGGGAGACAGGGAAGGTCCTGGTCACACATGGGGACAGGCGTGGCACTGTCCAACGTGCACGTCCCAGGGCCGACAGGAAAGCCTGCTGAGAAGGCACTTTCCTAGTTCAGTGACCAGTAAGTTGCGGAGGCTGCCTTTGAACTGGAGATCCTCCTGCCTCAGCCTCTCCAGCTGCTGGGATGACAGGTGGGCACCACCGCGCACGGCTGGTTTATTTATTTTTACTTTGAGACAGGGTCTTGGTAAGTGGCTGAGTTTAGCCTGGAAACTTATGATCCTCCTACCTCAGTTTCCCAAGTCGCGGGAATTGAAGTAGCAGATGGCTGCTCCTGGCCTTGTTAATTTATCCCCAAACCCAACCGTGGGTTGAAGGCAGGGAGCATCGAGAACAATGAACAAAAATCAAAAAATTGCATAGAAAAAATATTCTACCAATACATTTCTTGGGTTTTTGTGTTGGCTTGGCGCTGCTGTGACCAAAATACCCAACAGAGACAGCTTAGAGAAGGGGAAGTGTGTGTTGGCTCATGGGGCCAGGGGTTCAGTCCAGGGTCAGCCAGCTCCATGGCTCTGGGCCCTGGGGAGGCAGAGCATTATGGTGGAGGGGTGTGGGGGGCTTGCTCCTCACCTCAGAGAGGCCGGGAAGCAGAGAGAGCAGGGGAGGGGGCCACAGGAAGACACCCCCCCAGTGACCTACGACCTGCCTACTGTTACCCCCCGTCTGTCCATTCACACCACGATGGCCGACTGGGCCACAGTCTCCCTGTCCAATCGCTTCATCTCCAAACATCTCCTGCGTGGACATTTGGGGATCCCTCGTGTCCCACCTGGAACAGTTTGTAACCAGACCTGGAATTTCATTCATCTGATCCAAATGAATCCCACGATAACGTCCTGGGGTAACGTATCCATCAAAAAATAAGATGACGAGCCAGGCACAGTGGCCTGCCTGTCCCTGCAGTCCCAGCCACAGGGAGGCGGAGGAGGGACGAGCATCTGAACCAAGGGTTCAAGACCAGCGTGAGCATCATAGCTAACCCCTGAGCCCCCTCCCCAGCCCTCTGTACTTTATATTAAGAGACAGGGTCTCGCTGAGTTGCCTAGGGCCTCACTGAGTTGCTGAGGCTGGCCTCCAACTTGTGATCCTCCTGCCTCAGCCTCCCAAGCTGCTGGGATGACAGGTCTGTGCCACCATGCTCGGCCCCTGCCATTCTTGATAGTGCCCTGAGCCATCCAGCCATCCCATTGACCACTCCTCCATGTCACTGCCCAGGTGATCCTCATTCATTTGCTTTTCCAACAGCACCCTCTGCAGCCACCCCAAGTTCCCTGTTCCAGGCCAGCTCCCCGGAGCGCACACGGGCCGTGTTCCGGGAGCAGGTTCAGGGTCACGCACCTGTGCACCCACCAGCAGGAAGAAGGCTTTCCCATCTTTCTCGTCTTGCTCAGGGGGAATCAGAGCTCTGGGACAGGCGTCACCAAGCACGGTCCCCTTTCCAAATAGCATACACCTTCCCCGGGGCCCTCCAGCCGTCTCTGCTCACCCATCAACCACGAAATTCCCAAGGATCCACTGAGCACCCCACAGAGCGCAGCCTAATGTTCTACTGGTTTGCACATCAAGGGGCTCCCGGGTCTGTCTGCTGACCTCCCTGCTTTGCAGACGCGGAAACGTTGTGTGCACAGCACAAAGGAACCACTTAGAGTCTTGGTCATCTGGGCAATCAGCCAGAGGGCCCTGACCCTGACCCTGACCCTGACCCTGACCCTGACCCTGCAGGGTAGATTTTTCATTTCTTTCTTTCCAAGTCAGGACTCAAAGGAACAGAGGACAACGATGAAGACAACCCTCCAATGTCCTTGTCCTGTTTGCTGGTTTGGGAACATCCCCTCCCCCACCTCCCCCCACCGGTTCCTTTCTTTGGAGGTTGATTTTGAAGACGCGACTCGCAAACCCAGAAGAGCTGGTTTCCAAGCGTCTCCCTGGGACACACCCCACACAACCCACCCTTCTGAACGAGCACAAGGGCTTTCAGTGTTGGCCGAGACCAGCCAACACCGTCCCCTAAGTTTAGAACCTCGCATCAGCCCCTGAAGAAGCCCCTTTGCTGTCACTCCCGTGGCCCCTGACCCCCGGGGGGCCACCAGTCTCCTTTCTTCTCTATAGATCTGCCTGTTCTAGGATTCCCTACAAAGGGATCTATACAATCTGTAGTCTTTGTGACCGGCCTTTTTTCCCCCTTGGTGTGACATTTCTGAGATTCTTCTGTGCTGCGACAGGCAGAAGAACTTTGTTACTTTTTATGGCTGAATAAAGATTCCTGGGCACAGAGATTACTCCACGATCCGCTGCCCTGTTTCTCGGTGGATGTACATTTCAGTTTGTTTCCGATTTCCCGCGATTTTGAGCAATGCGGTGACCAGTGCACACACAAGTTTCTGCAGGCTGGGTCCACAAGTCGTCCCTGCTATCCAAGTTTGGTGGCCCCAGCCGACAGGCTTGTCACAGAGTTGCTGGCGAGGGCACGGGAAGGGTTTTGGTTCCCATGGGTACTGCTGGGTCATGTACCAAAACTCAACGCGTCCCTTTTTGAAGAACTTCCTGTTTCTCAATGTGGCTGCACCCTGTGTGGTCCCACCAGCAGTGTCTTGAGGACTCCGATTTCCCCATGTCCTCTTCCACACCTGTTATGTCTTTTGGATTCCGGGGACATCCCAGTGGATGTGAAGTGACACCTTGCAGGAACCTTCCTGTGCTTGCTTATTAAGAGACAGGATCTCACTGAGTCGCCTGGCGCCTCACTGAGTTGCTGAGGCTGGCCTCCAATTTGTGATCCTCCTGTCTCAGCCTCCCAAGCTGCTAGGATTATAGGCCTGCATCTTCTTTGGAGAAATATCTATCCGGATCCAAAGGCGGTTTTTAGAAGAAATGCTATCTCTATTCTAACAGCTACATGACCTGTTTATAGTCACATCTCTTCAAAGCTCAGCTAGAAGTGACCACGCCCGTGACTAGTTTGGCCAGGCAGAGGAAGACGAGAGCTATTGGCTACAAGACCCTGAGCTGTCTTTCACAGGAGGCTGCCTTCATAGAAAAACACTTTTCCTTTAGCCACTACCCTTCCTGTCCGGATGGGATGAGATGGCTGCAGCTCCAGCAGCCATTTTGAGGCATGAGGTTATCCTGAAGAGGAAAGCTACGCGTTACCCCCCATCATCCCTTCACCATCTACCTCCAAACTCCTTTGGCCCCAGACTGAGCCACTCATGTCCTTAAGCCACTTACTTCAGATCTCTGTTTATCCTGACTGACAACCAGTCCCACGAGATCATCTCTCCTTCTTTCCATTTATCCGATTTTTATCCTGCCATTCATCTTTAGGTCACTGAGATGTGGGCCTTGCCCCAGAGCCGCTCCGTGGCTGACAAAACAGGATGGTGGCAGTGACTCTCCGTGGAGAGACGTCCTCAGTGCTGGGGACATCCAAGGAAGGGAGCCAAAGAGAGTGGCGCTGGTGGATGCTCCTGGGGATGAGCCAGAGCTGCCAGGCGCATAGGAAGGGGGGGGGGCTCCTGGCCACAGGAACAGCGCACGGAAGGAACAGAGGGGTCCAGAGCACCCTTCAGAGGTGGAGGTCCGGGAGGGCCTGTGGGAATAGCCGAGGCTGGGGGAATGGGAAGGTGGCCTAGAACCAGAACACAGGGGCCACGCGTGTCCTGCCAAAGACTCTGCATTTGCTATGGAGGCAAAGGCTCAATACCAACCCCACCACGGGCCACACGACGACTGTGGCCCCACAAGGTGGTGATGGAGCCCCAGTTGCTACTGCCTAGTGAGGTTGTGGCCACCGAACCTGCAGCATTGGGGTGCCGTGGCAATGTCAGTGTGAACACACCCACTGTGCGGCCACTCATGTGAAAGCGTAGCTCGTGCAAATTACACGTGGTACACAATACACAAGGGTCACAACTAGGGAGCTGCTCTGGGTGTTTTCTCTATTTTTGATCATCAGAGTGTTCTACTTAAAAAAGCAAATTTGTTGTGAAAGTGTATTTGTCAGCATTGGGTTACTACAACAAAATGCCTGAGACAGGATGCTTATGAAGCAAAGAGGTTTATTTGGCTCAGAGTGGAGGTGGTTCAAGGGCATGGTGTTGGGTATGTTCCTGGCTGTGTTATATCAATGTGGAAGGGTGTGTGTGTGTGTGTGTGTGTGTGTGTGTGAGCTGACATTGGCAAACACCAAGTCACAGAGACAGAGAGAGACACACACACACAGGAGTCCCATGATTCCTCTGCAGGCACAGACCCAGTGGACCTTCCACTAGACCTGACCTTTTAAAGGTTCATAGCAACTCCCAATGCCATCTCCTGCAGATGAGCCTTCAATGGCTCATGGACCCTCGGGGGACAGTCAACCAACACTCACACCATGACCAACAGGATGCTTTAAGACACCAGGAGCCCTCATACATCTCGTTTATTGTCCCTTGAATGCAGCAGGAGGCTAGCGGAGGGGCCGATGTATACCCCTCGGACCCTGCAGCGTCTGCACAGACGGAATCACCTAGTGACACATTCCCATCCTTAAGTGGTGCATGACAGTACTCAACTATGTCACCTTTAGTGGAAGGTGTGTCCCACGTGAAGTCTCCTCTCTGCAAATGGGGGCAGGGACTGCTGGCCTCTGTCCCTTCTGTAATCTACCATGCTAAGTCTGGGGTTCCCAAGAGCCAGAAACTGAACAATATCTGTGACACGGACGTTCGACAGAGAGCCTGAGGGACCCGCAGAGGTGGCAATCAGCAAAGTTCCATGAAGCCATTCCCACAAAATAAAACTTAAAAATCATATAAGAAATGTTAAAAGCATATAAGGAAGGACTCAATTAGTCCAACGCGGTTTTTTTTTGGACTGGATTGAATCTGGGGGACATTAACATTGAGCTACGTCCCCAGTTGTTTTATTTGTAGACAGCTGGCTAAGCTGCTGGCCTCCACCTTGCGATCCTCCTGCCTCAGCCTCCTGACTGCTGGGATTACAGGTGGGCACCACCACGCCCAGCTGACAAACTGCTGCCAAGTCTCCTCTGTCCCAGGGCAGGGTGTGGGACAGAGGAGGAAAGCACAGGCTCTGTCCTGAGGGGCGCTCGGGGAGAGGAAGCTACGGGCAGTCCGACGCTCTAGCCGGGCAGAATGGGGACCCAGAGGAGGAGACGGCACTGGATAGCCTCGCTGACCACGAATGTGGGTTTGAGCCTGTGACTGCGATGTTCCCATGGGTCACGCGGGACACTGGTCCCCACCTCCCAGGCTGTGAGGGTGAGTGTGTCGGTGCTCGTGAGGGGAGGACAGGGGACGAGCAAGTCGTGTCCTTGGGAACAGTAAACAGAAACAGGACACCCGGGCCCTGCCAGGAGGGAGGCCGGGGGACCCGGGTGGGGACTGTGCAGGCAGAGCGGTCACCGTCCTTCCCTTCACTGGCACCGACCTGAGGAGCCGGTGTGGGTGGAAAAGTCCCCACGGAAGGCTCTAAGGAGACTGGGCTCCCGGTCACCTGGTCCTGGTCCTGCCTCTCCTGGCCCTCTCCTCTGGCTCCTGGCTCTCTCGGGCCAGGAAGGCTCTTGGTAAAGGCCTGAGGCTGGGACGGTCACAAGCTGCAATGACCAAGTGGAAAAGAGACTGGGCGGGCGCCAGGTGCTGTGCTGTGGTGGCCTGGCCCACAGGGCCGCTGGACAGACACTCAGATCTTCTCAGCGGGGAGGGAGGGGGACGGGCCAGCTGGGGCAGGTGGATGTTAGATGAAGGAGCCGCCCCGGGGAGGACTGTCCAGAGAACCCTCCTCCTCACCAGGGGGCATCTGGGGTGCCCAGGGCCACTGCGGAGGTGGCTCTCCTGACAGGACCCATCGCAAAACATAAAGTGACCAGCCCACTGAGCGAGTGGGGCCACTGCCCAGAGCGATGGCCAAGGGGAGGGCTTTAGAGACGGCGCAGGGGTCAAAGTCAGAGATGCCCCAGCCACTGCGTCCCTAATAGTGATGCGGACAGGTGACAATCAGTGTCACCTTGATGGACTGTTAGGGGCAGCGATTAAAATAACCAAGCAGCTCCGACTTTAAGGTGTTAAATGAAAGGAAAAAACAAAGGACCCTGAACACCGAGGACACACGTCCCTGTGAAACCGTCACAGACCAGAGCTCGGCAGCAGGCAAGAGGGGCTTCAGGTGACGGTGATCATTTTGGGCAAGACAAATGACAACTGTGTCCCCACAGAGACGGCAGCACGGTGCTCAGAAGGGTCTGACGGGGAGAGGGTCCCCCTCCTGGACTTTCTGAGCCACAGCAGCTGGGGGGGGTAGGGGGAGAGGACGGTCAAGTTCAAGTTCAGGGACGCCTCAGAGGCGCCACAGGCCCCAGGGAAGGTGCCCCAGCCAGGCCGCAGCCACCAGGGGGACCTTTCCGGGGCAGGGAGAGGGTGGCCGTTGAGGTGTCGTGGAGTAAACTGTCCACACTGAGAGTGGGAAGGACAGCTGTCACCACTCCTGTCACCAGACAAACGAGCTTGCTGTGCGTGAGTGTGTGACCACGGTCCTGGACTGAGAAGCACCAGAGGGGACATCCATCCTGCCCAGGGACAGATGCTCACGAAAACACCTGCTTCCCGGGAACGCGTGGCTTTCCTAGCCTGTGACCCCGGGTCCCGCGTCCCCGACACCACGTACCCTCTGGACGTGCAGGTGGGTGTCCAGGGCCTCCAGAAGCCCCGGCCGCCAGCTGGGACGGCCAGGAGGGCCGGGGCATGACGGGGCGGGGTCCAGTGGGTCCTGGCGGACCCCGCACTCACCTGGGCCTGGTGCCCGCCAGCTGCGGACATGGAACGGCCTGGCGTCTCCTGGCTGTGAGGGCACCGTCCTCGGCTGGCTGCTAGGTAACTGTAAGACCAGTACCCGCCGCTGGCCCTCGGGTTCCGGGTTCTACCGCCTCATCTGGATGTCACAGAGAGCTCAGTGAGCCCACGCCCAGGCCGCTGGTCCCCTGGATTTCAGAGGAATGGACCATCGCCCCCGCCTCTGGGAATCGGGTGGCGGGGACCACAGGGGTCTCCTGTGGACAGAGGTGGACACTCCCCCGGGGGATTTTAGGAGCAAAACAGTGACTTATGGGGCCAATTCAAATGACCTGCACCCGAGCACACCAAAGCCGGGGACAGACCCGGTGAGAATGATGCAGAGCAATGTGTCCTAAAACGTTAGAAGGCGGGGACGAGGCGCGGCCACGACTCTACTTGCTCCTGAGTTAAAAATGGCCCAGGAGATGGCCATGTCCAACGTGTGCCTGGAGGGCCAGCTGCCCGCCCTGCAGCTCCTACGGGACCCCGCACACCGGAAATGGATCTGGACCCAGGTCAGCGCGACTAAGCAACTAAATTATAATTTCATCAAATTTAAAACTTGGTGCTAAATTGGGTCATTGGAACCACTCTACGGGCGCTGAGGTGTATCTGGGACCTCCTGGATGGGAGTCTGCTCTTTCCAACTGAGTATTTCATGGTTTCTAAACACGGATCAAACTTTCTGGATGAAAATGAAACGTCAAACAGCCGTGAACACCTTCCAGGTATGAGCTACAGGCTAAAATGGCTTTGCACATGCTGGGCTAAGATACATCACAGTTAACTTCACATTTTAAATGTGGTTCCCAGAAAACTGGAAATGAGCTGGGCACGGTGGTCACGTGGGTAATCCAGTGCCTGGAGGCTGAGGCAGGAGGATGAGAATTCAAGGCCAGCCTCAGCAATTTATGGAGGCCCTAAGCCACTCAGCGAGGCCCCGTCTCTAATTAAAATATAAAAAGGGCTGCGGATGGGCTGAGTGGTTAAAGTACCTGATTCAATCCTGTTTAAAAAAAAAAAAAAAGACACTGGTGGCCTGGGGGTTCCTACAGGGCAGCGCTGCCCTTGCACCTGGACCTGAACTTGAGGATCTCTACTGCCACCTGCTGGACAGGCTGCTACCAACAGGACCTTGAGGAACAGGGAGCCCTTGGGAACCAGGGCTCCGAATCCCAAGAGGATAGACGCACTGGGCTGAGGACACGCTGAACTGGGCTTATGCTGTCACAAGGGCCTGGAGAGAGGGTCACCTAGTCTCTGTGACCTGGAGGCAGCGTGCCCCACAGCGGCCATTCAACAGTGGCCACGAGATGACCTGCACACTGCTGTCCATGATGGTTGGTGGCACTCGCAGTCACGGCCCCTTCGGACGCCTGGCTGCGTTCACCCCTCGTCCTCCTGGTGACGCGCTTGACAGACCCCCCTCCTCCCACCTTCCTCCTGTCATTTACTAGGTTCTCCCCTTTCCTACTTGTCTCTTGGTGTCCAGCAGCTCTAATTCCTTTTACTATTTCACATTTTTGGCCTCTTCCTCTGTCCTACAAATCGCTTCAGCTGTTGGTTCTTCTACTCCTGATATTTAAGTTTTTGCTTGATTTTTGTCTATGGGACAAGATAAAAGCCCAAGGTCATTATTGTGCCTGGGACGTTCGGGGGTCCCAGCCCCCTGCTGGGAGGCTCCTCTCTCCCCCTGGAAGGTCTTGGCCTTGTCCTTATCGAAAACCAGCAGACCCTGAAGCAAGCTTGGCCCCCGACCTGCGGCCTGTGCTGGGCCAACACCAGGCCCTCGGGATTACGGACTGGGGCTGCGCAGTGAGTCTGTGCCTTGGGCAGTGACAGTCCCCAGGCTCTGTCCTCTGACAAGACTGTGGTGGCTACTCAGGGTCCCCTGCATCTCCTGGTGGATTTTAGGGTCACCTGTCGGTTTCTGCAGAAAAGGCAGCTGGCTTAGTGGGGTCCAACGAGTAGGTGTGGAAAGAGGGTTTGATGACGAGACCAACTGGTGACACCATGACACAGGTCTGATGGCTTCGCCCGTCTTTCTACAGTTCAGAGGTGGCTTTCTCAGGGCCTGGGTGGCTCAGACAGTGCTCACCCTGTTAGTAAGGCCCCAGGGACCCCTGCTCACTCCACGCAGCCCTGAATCTGACCCAAGCAGGCTCCAGGGAGTGAGCGAGGCTTGAGGGACAGGGGACCAAGGGGCAGGAGGGCCGGCGAGCCGAACGGCTTTACTTGTCACAACTAAAGAGCAGCAGGCTTTGGGCCCAGCAGCCTCCGGGATGCCCAGGTCCTGAACACACTTGTCAGACGGCCGCTGTGCACGCAGGTGTGTGTAAGGGACAGTGTGACGGCAGAAGCATGTCAAGGACTTCCTCGTTGGCCTCTTATGAAGTGCCCTTCCCTGGTCTCACCATGGCAGTGTGACTCTATGCCACCAGCTCCAGGGTCCTCGTGGATGCTGGATCATCCTGTCCCCCGCTCACCGTCCCCCACCTGTGCCCGGTCAAGGGACCTGGAAGCTGGATCCCTGGAATGAAGGCGCAGGGATTCGCAGGGTCTGGGAACGGGACCTTGGATCTAGGTCACGGGTGGGCACGGACCAGTCCCAGGCTCCTCGGGACCCACGCTCCTCCTCCACAGCCGCACAGCTGCAATCCCAGGGACCCTCACTGGATCAGGGCTGCGTGAAGGGACACAGGGAGCCCCCACCCATCAGAGAGGAAGGAACCGCCCCACTGCCAGCGGTTCTCGTCCCACCCCCTTCTGTCCCTCGTGGGAAATCCAGCCTGGAGCCCAGGCCTTCCAGGGACAGTACAGGAGGACAGGAAGCCCTGTCCCTAAAGCTGGGTCCCCTCTCTGAGAGGAAGACGCCGTCCACAGCACACACCAAGCCAGAATGCTTTCCGAGGTCATGTCACTTGCTTGTAATAGGATATCATCTCATCCAGAGTTTCAAAGGTGACCCTGGGGGGTTGGGGTGGGCCTCCAGGGGCAGAGGAGGACGGTGACTGTGCGGAGCTGGGCTCCTGGCTCTGGCCAGACCGCTGCCCTGGGTCACCCAGTGCTGGTCCAGGTCTGTTCCACGTCTGGCCACTGAAAGCACCAGTTCTCTTTTGACCCACAAAGTAATCCGATGGCGGGGCAAACTCGGGATCTCGCTCGGCCCGCAGGTCTGACTGTCTCTTCGACCAGTACCCAAAGGAAAATTCTGGTGACAATAAGAAAGAGTACTGTTAGGACTGACTGATGAATCAGTTAAATTTAGAGTTATCGTTTTTCAATCGTTGTGCATCTTTTTTCTTTGGTACCAGGGATTGAACCCTGGGGTGCTTCACCACTGAGCCACATCCCCAGCCCTTTTTATTTTTTATTTTGGGACAGGGTCTTATTAAGTCACTGAGGCTGGCCTCGAACTTGTGATCCTCCTGTCTCAGCCTCCAGAGCTGCTGGAATTACAGACATGCTCCACCCTGCCCTGCTCAGTTATTATATCTGTATTTTTAAAAATCACAAATTCTCTGAAGAACAAGGACAGCAACAACAAGACCGTATTATATAATATATGCAATAAATACTTGCAAGAAGTCAGGCTAAGAGAGGGGAGAAACGACTCCACTACACTCCATGAAACAGAGAATGTTAAGACTGTCAGACATGGGGAGGCACTCGGCACCCAGACACAAATCTTGTCCTTACTGAGCGTTTGAAGGTGTGAAGTGGGCTGTGAGGCCCAGCCTGACTGGTTTTTCTACTCTATTTCTAAGTGGCTCTGGCGTTTCCCGCTCTTTAGCTCTGCATCGCATCGGCCCGGGCAGCGCACCTCAGGTTCTGCCAGAACGATCCCTTCCCAGGAGGCTCAAGCCGGACTCCCCAGGAGAGGCTGCTGCAGGCCCTCGGTCAACTTGCAGGAATGAGTTTACAGACAAGTCTGCTCACGGGGGAGCCAGGCTAAGGGGGGCACGCAAGTCACTTCCACTGTGCACACGGGAGACTGCTGGACAGGGGCTTCCCAACACCAGACCTGCATCCCCACACCTTAAAGTAGTTCCTGAAAAGTGATGTTCCAGAAGTGTGAAACCACGGGAGGGCATGGATCCTGCTCCCCAAGTGCTTCTCTCTCTCACACGCACACACACACACACACACACACACACATGCGCGCATGCTCTCTCTCTCTCTCCATGAGGGCTTTGTGGGTACATCCTGGTCCTTTCCCAGGATGTTTTCTAGCTGTGTTCACAAACAGCTGGTGGCGAGCATGCCAAGATCAGTGTGAGGGTCTGGGTTCCTAAGTCTCGAGGGACCCTAAGACCCACCACGGAGCTGGGCCTGTGGCTCAGCGGAGGGGCATGTGCCCAGCCCGGAAGAATGAGAAACAGAGCGAGAACCCCCAGGACCCCACTTTGATAAAAGCAAAGCCAGCACAGCCCACCTGCCGCCTGCCCGGCCTCGCTTACCCTTCCCTCTGTCCCACTCGCGGACGTGCGGCACTCCGGGCTTGGTGTCCTTCCTCTCCTGGATGATGACTTCGACTTTGCTGCTCTGGGTGGCAGGAGGCGGAGTTGGCCCAGCTTTTGGTTCTGGAGCCGGAGGCCCGATAACAGCTGTGTCTGTTTTTTGTAAGGAAACAAAGTCCTCATTATGACAACGGAAGAACCAGACATGCCACTCCTGAGAGACAAGTGGCGCTCAGGACTTACTTCAGCTCAGCAATGTCCCACAGGGGTCAGACCCCAGGCAGGGTAGACACGAGTCTCTGTCCCCACCACGTCTCTGCTGCACAACTGGTGATCTCAGGACCAGAAGAGCCCCAAGTCCTCAACCCGAGTCACACTCCCAGCCCAGCAGCGGAGGCTGGGGGTGCAGAGCGGGACCTGCTCCAGGCTGCGCCATTCGGGCCAGATTTTAAAATTTTTAAATGAGACGATTTCTGAAAAACACCGCAGTGACCCTTCACAGCTGGGAATGAGGACATTCAGGACACACAGCAAAAAAGCAGGCAACACGAAGAGCTCACCCTGCACAAAACCACGACACCTATATGAAAGTTTTCAGATTTCTAGATCTTTCTGGTGTCCTTTCAGGGCTAACTGAGGTTTTGCTCAGATGTTAGAAAACGGCTCACTGCAGCCCGAGGTCCCTCCCAGGAGCCTTTCCCAGCCCCCCTGCCCCGCCTGCAGCCTGTCTGCCCTGGGCCTGAGCCCTGCCTGTGGGGTGTCAAAGCACAGGTTCCGGGTGACTTCTGACCCACGTTCCTCAAGAGGAAGCGGCTCCCCTCTCCTCCTGGCCCCTTCCCTGGGCTGATGGGGAGTGGGAGCTGGGGAGAGCTCTGGCCTCCAGGACAGCAGGATGCGGAGGACCCCCTGGGGCAGAGCTGCCCTACGAGCCCCCCACCCGGCCACCTCTGAAGAACTAAAGGGAGAAACAGGCCTCTGTCTTCTCTGCCCCACAAGGGTCCCCACTGCAGTAGCTCAGCTGCTTCTCCATCCCGCACACAGGAAGCTAGTGGGACAGCACTGAGCAGCGTAGCCACGGGATGCTGTGCCCCCAGTGCCCAGTCACCAACTGCTGCAGCACTGTTTTTTGGTAATCTATATTCATGTCTCTGAAGTTTTATTTCACTACCAAGTTTATGAATGAATTTGAAAGCAAGAGGATGCGGGAAAGGCCCACACTGCTGGTGAGCCTGCAAACAGGGCAGCCAACATGGAGACTGCTCAGAAAACTGGGAATGGAACCACCATGTGACCCAGCTGTCCCACTCCTCGGTCTATAGCCAAAGGACTTAAAAACAGCATACTACAGGGACACAGCCACACCAATGTTTACAGCAGCACAATTCACAATAGCTAAACTGTGGAGCCAACCTAGATGCCCTTCAACAGATGAATGGATAAAGAAAGTGTGGTACATATACACAGTGGAATATTACTCAGCCATAAAAGAGAATAAAAGTATGGCATTGGCAGGTAAACGGATGGAGTTAGAGAATATCATGCTAAGTGAAGTCAGCCAATCCCCAAAACCTGAGGCTGATCCATAAAGGGGGAGGGGGCATGGGAGGATTGGAGGGGTAGGGACAAAGGGGAGGGAGGGGTGGGGAGGGGGTATGGGGGCAGGAAAGACGGTGGAATGAGAAGGACGTCATTACCCAGGCACACGTATGACTGCACCTATGAAAGGACGCTACATCGTGTACAACCAGAAAAGTGAAAAGTTGTGCTGCAGTTGTGCACAATGACTCAAAATGCATTCTGCTGTCATTCTGCTGTCATATGCGCGTAATTAGAATGAATTTTAAAAAGTACTACAGCCATTAGTTAAAAAAAAAAAAAAAGATGTCTAAAAGACCAGGAGGAAGTGTGAATGTTTCCCCATAGAGGCCTAATGAACACACTTGCCCTGGTTTAAGAATGACACATACAGTGCACTTGTACGAATATGTAACAGCAAGTTCCCCCACCCACACAGTCGGGTGTGCTGGGCGTTGGCCCAAGAAAGGGCTACACACGCATGCACTTATCCACACGTCACGTGGACCCCGTAAATACGCACAATTGTTTGGTATATTTAAAAAATAAATTTAAAGTAAAGATGTTAAGTGCATGATAACATATATATAAGCCTGACTTCACTTTCCCTTAAGGTGCTTTCCTTTGGGTCTTGGTGACTAACCACCACGTTAGGAGGCCGCCCAGTGAATCATCTGTCTGCTGTGCAGAAGTATCTCAGTGTCATCTGCATCTCTCTGGTCACACACACTGCTTGTGGCAGGACCCCCAAGCTGCTGTTAAAGGCTTAGGTAAACTGCGGCTCGCTCCCCACAGCAGCCCTGCGGGGGGACGCAGACGGAACAGCTTCCCCTCCTGAGGGTCAGAGCCCTGAGCCGCGCGCTACCTGGGTCGCCCTCTTCCGTTCCGTCGTCTTTTGACTTTTTCATCTTCTTTTGGCGCAGCTTGGCCAGCCTGGCTTCCAACAGAGCCTTCCGCTTTTCCTTTATGTTTTCCCGTTTGATTCTCTGATCTGTTGTCTAGAGAAAAAGCCAGAAAATGATTTTTTTTTGGAGTCAGATTCACAATATTTCTTTCCAAAAGGATGAAATAGTTTTCTTCTAAGAACAGACAGACTCATTGGTTCTCACAGCACATCTGAGAAGCTACCATGGGGACGCTGAGAATGAAGACCTAGGAGGTGCTCTTGTGAGGACTCTCTAGGGGCCGGGGTCACAGGCACAGCGCTGGCCCGGCACGTGGGAGGCCCTGGGTTCCATCCCCAGCACCACAGGAAAATAAATAAAATAAAGGCATCTGTCCACACACGACTACCAAAAACAGAAAAAGAAAATGACTCTTAAAAAGTCTTAGAAAGTTTAAGAAGAGCATCTTGAAACCAAAGGCCGAACGTTCTCCCTGACAGGTGGGTGCTGCCCACGTACCTGCTCGCGCAGCGTCTCCAAGGTCTTCATCTGCTTGCTCCTCAGCTCCTGGTCTCGGGCAAAGGCAAAATACCCAACACCCAGCTGCCGGGCCTCTGGAAGGAGTCAGTGAGATGCAGAGATCAGACTTCCCTGAGCACCAGACGATGCTCAGACCAGATTTCCCAACCACACCCAAAAGGAACCATTGCTCTTTGCACAGGTGTTTTAAAATGTTCCATTTTTTAAATGCACAATTAAGCCAAAGAACAAAAACGAAGTTGGAACTAGTTTTCATCTTGTTTGCAAAGATGCGTCCACCTCCAGCCACAGCTGTACATAACAGCTGGGTCCACAGACGCTGCAGGAGGGAGACGTTCTCCATGTGAGTGTCCCCTGGGCTCTCGAGTGGGCAAGGGGCATCACTCCAGGGCAGGGTCTTCTCTGCCAGAGCGACCACCTGTGAATGCTCCCCGTTACACCTGCCCCCAGGCCACGATCTTAGAAAGTGGCTTGAAAAGCTGCGAGGGACCAGCAATACCGTTCTCCCGGATGTCCTCGTAGTGCAGGGGACCCACGGGCCGCTGCAGGGCCTCCCGCTCCTCCTCCTCCCATTGCTGACGCTGCAGCTCCTTCCTCATGTCCTCGGACAGCAGGGTCTTCTCGTTGGCAGGACTGACGAAGCTGGGGGGACACGGCACAGTAAGGCTCGCTGCAGGTCACCCGGGGGCGGCCCTGCTGGAGCTCAGCGGCGGGGACCAGGGGAAAGCAGCACTGTTTGGTAGGAGGAACTAGGGCCTGTGTGCATGGCCGCCAGGGACACAGAGCTGCCCAACACTGCACCCAGGGGGGCCTCCTGTCCTGAGGTGGCCGAGGTGGCCGCTGTCCTTTCCAGTGCAGAGCCCAGGCCTGTCCACAGGATGCCCGAACCTGGGGGTGGGACGAGGTGGCGTTTTTCCTAACACTTTTCATACAGAAGTGGCTCATGGAAGAAGGACTCTGTTCCCGGATGTTTCAGCAAGTTCGATCCCATGAAGGGAAGGGAGTGATGGGGCCTTGAGTTTAAAACCCAAAGACGATCAAAGGGAAAGCAAGTCAGCCAAGGCTGCCCACCCCACCTGCCTGTGGGTGAGTGAAGGGGTGTTGGTTCTCAGGCCCCATGTCCACCAAGGCTCGCCTGTGGGCCTGCCCTGGCCTCCCTCTGCACTGGTCACTCTGTCATCAGCCCCTAAGCTCCACCAGTTCCTTTCAGTAGCTGCGACACACAGATGATCAGAGCAGGTGCCCACAGCAGCCTTCGCCACCTGGGAGGCTGAGGCAGGAGGACGGCTGAGGACCAGGAGTTCAGGACACAAGGGAAGACTGTCCCTGAGTGTGGGCCACGTACGTACGGGCAGGCCACCTACTGGACACCTTCACTAAGTGCTCTGTGAAGGAAACAGAGCCTCTATGACTACGTACCACCTAACGCAGGGAGGTGGCCGCGCGGACCTGGCCAGGGGTGCCGAGGTACTCACAGTCTCCCCTGCAGGTTCTTGTCCATCTCCAGCAGACCCGGCAGGTCCTTCCTCATGCAGCGCCGGGATCGCCCCAGAGAGTCCACGTAATCCACCCTGAAATCAGTGACAAGGCGTGAGAAGGCGTGGCACCCCGGTCCCCAGGTCAGGGAGGTGGAGCCGGCGAGGAGGGGACGCAGGCTCAGCCACCACCGAGAACACGCCTCTCAACACTGGCACACGACGGGCTGAGGCCCAAGGGCCTCCACCAGACCTTTCAGTTTCAGAGACCACAGCTGACACTCCGCCTCTGGTTTCAAAGGTGACTCTCCCACCGAGAAACCTGCCCCGCCACCTGGGAACCCACTGCATGTTGTCGGGTGGTCACAAACACTGCGTCAGCATCCCGTGACTTCACTTTGTCCCCTGGGTCCCCACTGCCCATTTCCTTAATTCTTCTCGAGTCTGACTTTCTATTTCCTTTATTTCTTCCAACGGGGACAATTCTTCCCAAGGAGTCAGAAATCGCTTATCATATGTCATTGTGTTTTCTGGGCTTTAATTAGCAGGAAACCGAACAATTCACCTCTGTCCTGGTCTCTGCCTGGTCTAGATGGTGGGGACACGGGGGCAGGACAGGAGGGAGATGCTGACATTTCACCCACATTATGACGCGTTCTCCGGAGAAGTTATGGGCAGGGGGTGTCCCCGGCCTTCAGCAGGGCCCTGGGCGCACAGTGGGACCTCAATGAGGACTAACTGGTGGAACCATCAGACTCAGACTCCATGGGCCGGGCTTTCTCCGGCTGGCCATTCCCTTCCTAGCGGGCAACACTGATTTTGATCAATGGCCCCTGATTTAGAACCCGAGGGTCTGGACTTCCCGTCTGTGGCCCCACCGCTGATCCAGCGGAGAAGCAGATCCTCCGACTGTAGAAAGCAGCTTCTTCCCCTTTTCTAATGAATGGGAGGGAAGACAACCGGCCAGATGGTCTGAGGGATTATTTACGGTATTTTGGGGGGAAGATTTTCCACCACCTGGAACTTAACTCCTCAGAGGAGTTTCCAAGCAGTTGGATTCTGGAGCTTGGTTTAAAAACAAAACAAAACACAAAGCGTCAGAACTGCTTGCGGTGCGTCCTCCTTCACCACAGGGTGGCATGTGACACCGCACGTGCCCCCGGAGCTCTTCAATCCACTGGCAAATCGCTCGTGATCACAGAGGCCTTAATAAGCCAAAGGTCTACAGGAGACATCAGTGCTTTCAAGGGTCTGTTCTGCTTCTGAGGCCGCCAGCTCAGACCCCTCAAAGCAGAGCAGGGCGGCGGTGGCGGCTGTCAGATCAGCGGTCCCTCGTCCCTGAGCAAGCCCCGTCTGGGGCCAATGAGGGGAACCAAGGGTGACTCCAAGGACGGTTAATGTCACTCCGTCTCCAAAGGGCTCTGGGGAGGGTGACGCGCGGGCCCAGGAGAGGCCAATGTGATCAGGCAGGACCCAAGGACGACCCTATGTCTTCTTGGATGTTTTCCTGGCAAATGTCAATCATAACTTAAGATCCCCCAAAGCAGGGAGTGCATTAAGTGTCACCCAAGTTTACAGGAGGGACAAATCACTTAGATTAGCAATGGGGACGAAGGGCTGTGACAAGGGACGGGACCCTGTCTTTTAGTGTGCAGCTACCCCACACCCAGCCACCCAGCTAGGAGTCCTAGACAGTAGAGATGACGTCTGTTTTATCCCAATAAAATGCTACCTTGGGCCGAGGGCGGAAAATCGCTAACAAAGGCCACCCACCGACTTCCCCGGGCAGCTGGTGAGAACTGCCCGCCCCCCCCCAGTGCAGCCCCCTGAGGCTCAAAGGCAGGACAGGGGCAGGGTCGGCAGGGAAGGGGTCAGAGGTGCCCGGGGCCCTCAGGCACTGCCCAACAGGGCTCCTAAAGACAATGTCGTAGGCAGAGACTCCAGCACAGTGGGACTGTCATTCTGGTCTCTATGAGGAAAGCCCGGGCTCTGTCCCCACCCCTTCACCTACACGGAGGTGGCACCCAGAAATCGCCCGTGACAAAGCTCCCCAGGCACCTGGGGGCCTCCGGAGAGCAGCACCCAAGTGGCCCCGGTTGGCCACAAAGCAAAGGTCACACACTGCAGCCTCCACCTTACAGATGAGGGAAGTGGGCCTCCGAGGTCAGAGAGGTGACTGTGGTCACACGGGCAGCAGCGGGTGGCAGTGGAGCTGTCCAAGGCCACAAGGCCCAGACCCCATGGCTGGAAAATGACATGGCCACAGCGGGGCTCGACTGGGGGCTCCCGCTTCTGCCTAAACAGCTCTTCGGTGTCGGGGAGCAAAGTGCTGAGGACGTCCCCAAGCACCCCTGGGCCTGGCACAGCGCTGGATGACAGAAAGGGCTCGGTCGTCACATGTGATCGCTGTTGTCTCTGTGGGAGCCGCTGCCTGACCTCTGTGACACGCTGACCGCCCTCACTTAACAGGGGTCCCCAGTCAGGGGTGCGGTGGCGCACACCTGTCATCCCAGGGGCTGGGGAGGCTGAGGCAGGAGAATCGTGAGGTCAAGGCCAGCCTCAACAAAAGTGAGGCCCTAAGCAACTCAAGGAGACCTTGTCTCTAAATAAAATGCAAAATAGAGCTGGGGACAGGGCTCAGGGGTTGAGTGTCCCCGGGTCCAAGCCTTGGTACTAAAACATAAAGGGTCCAAAGACAGAAAACCAACACACAGCACCCCCCCACACACCCACCATTCTTCACCGGGGTCCTGGGGAGGAGGTATGTCTTTCTCTGAGAGACGCTCGTCGTCCTCCTCGTCCCTCTCGGCCGTGTTCCGGGACTCTCTGGTGGCACCGGATGCCTCCATTTCCCTGCGCTTGTCTATGATCTTCTGGGTGAAGTCCACGAGGTACAGCTCCTCCACCTCCTCGTCTAGGACACAGGGACAACATTCAGGCCTCGACGTCACGGAAGGGAAGCACCCAGGACCCTGTCCCAGGTCACCGGGAGGCTCCACTGCTCCTGCCAGCTCAGCAGTCAATGCCCCCACCCTGGGAAGGTCACCAAGGCACAGAGGTGCCCGCCCCTGACGGAGCTGGGAGCAGGCCACGGGAATCGTGGACACACACAGAAGCTGCAGTTTCCTGCCACGCGTCTCAGGACGCCCTGGGGACGCCACAGCCCTGCCTTTCTCAGGCCATCAGGTGAGGATGGGGACCGTGCTCTGCTGCAGGCCCCACACACCTCCCAGACCCAAGGCCGCGTCCCCTGCCTCACACAGGGAGAGGACTTCTTTTCCAGCCAGTGGCCTTGGCGTTCAGACAGGCCCAGGCGCGCTCTGCAAGGCACACAGGGGGCAGTGATGTCCACCCGCAGGGCCTCGGTCACTGAGGACCAGAACACAGGGACAGTCACGCAGCCACCCCGACATTAACTTAACCCAGGACAGCTCCTGCGTGCACAGGTTAAGGGAAATGCCACCGTGCTGGGTTCAGGTCGCACTTAGGAGAGGCAGCGGTGACCCGGGCCAGCCCTGCCTGCCCCCTAGCTACACCCGGGTCCCAGGCTGGGCTCCTGCTGGCCAGCCCCTCCCTCACCCATCTGCTCCCCGGACCCTGCAGAAGGCTTTGCTCCAGCTCTGCACACCTTAGGGGGCACCCCACGGCCCCCCTCCCCCCCGATAATCACCCGGCCACAGACCCACGGTCCCTGTCCTCTGGGAATGGAATGTACACTGCTCCATAAAAGCCTGTCCCACTGATGGCTAACTCTGAGCTGGACTTTCTTTTTCTGGGGGTCTGAGGGAAGGGTTTTATTATCACTGCTTCAAAGCAGCCATAAGCACGACGTGGAAATATGATTAAAAAATACAAGGAGCCGGGGGCAGTGGTGCTTGCCTGGGACCCTAGTGGCTGGGGAGGCTGAGGCAGGAGGATCGTGAGTTCAAAGCCAGCCTCAGCAATGGAGGCCCTAAGCAACTCAGCGAGATCTTACCTCTAAATAAAACACAAAATAGGGCTGGGGATAGGGCTCAGTGGTTGAGTGTCCCTGAGCTCAGTTCTCCTCGCACACTCCCCACCAAAAATTAAAAATCAAAATAGTAAAAAGAAAAGAGAACCCTAGGGCCTGGTATGACCACGACTCCACCCTGCCTTTCCCCTGCTCAAACGCAGCTGTGACTGTAGGTAAGTAAGGGAGGCTCATTTAGACCTTATTTCCTGACTGTGCCTGGTCCTGTGCCCTCTTTCTCTACCTGGGGACATCTGTCCCTGAGGGAAGACATTGAGCGGCTGGGCCCGTGCTGGCTGTCTCCCCCCAGCACCCTGCACAGCACCCACAGGGCAACCTGGAAGTCGCTCTGCACTGTTCCTGTGCCGCCAGAGAAAGCAGGATTTTCTTAGTTATTTTTATTTATTTGTTTACTTTTGGGGGGTGCCGAGGCTTGAACCCAGGGCCTCCCGCAGGCCAGGCGAGCCAACGAGCCCCAGCCAGCCCAGCCCCAGCCCAGCCCTCTCACTCTTCTAACAGTAACAAATAAAGTAATAACTCAGAATCAATCAGTATAAATAAACACACTTACCTACAAAGTCTCCTTTAGTCATTTTTTCGTATAACTTGGCTTTTTCTTCCAATTTTTCCCTGGGAGAAAAAAAGACACAAGTATTAGAAATGGCCTCCCAACTGTCCCTCCTGGTGAGGGGCCACCCCCTCAGCCTGACAGCTGCCATCTGCCCAGGAGGCCTGGCTAACGAGGTGGCCACAACTAACGGCCAACAGGCTGAGCTAGGACAGCCCCACGGCCCCAAGGACATGTGTCCCAGTGTCCCAGGACCTCACACCTGGCCACAGCAGCCCCTTAGTGAACATGGGACTGAACGAATAAATGACAAGGTCCCACTACTCAACCTAACTGCTAACGCAACCGAAATCCACAGCAAACGAGATGCCTGGGAACAGAGACATCTTCTAGTCGTGGATGCTGGACAGGAGACCAAAGTGGAGACCAAGCTTTATGCATGGCTGCTTCAGACACGGCCCTGGCCTCTCGTGGACCTGAAAACCAACTTCTGAAGTCTATTAAAAATACAATAACGGGGCTGGGGCTGGGGCTCAGGGTAGAGCGCTCACCTCGCACGTGCAGGGCCCTGGGTTCGAGCCTCAGCACCACATAAAAATAAATAAATAAAGGTATAAAAAAATTCTTTAAAAACCATGATGATGTGCGTGCCGTGTGCACACCTGTGATCCCAGCAACTCGGGAGGCTGAGGAAGGAGGATGAAGTGTCGAGGCCCGCCTGGGCAACCCAGCAAGGCCTCATCTCCAAGTAGAAAATAACAACTGAGGGATGGAGCCGGGGGGTGGGGCGTCCTGGGTTCAACCCCCAGGACCTCGAGAGAAAAAAGAAAAAAAAAAGATCAAGTCTGTTTGGCGGAGGGCATGAATAATGGATGGGGACACATTTGCTAATAAAGAGCAGACGACAACTTGGCATTTCGGTGAAGCAGCCTCTCTGCTCAGATGGACGCGGGTGACATTTATTTTTCGCAGGCGCAGGCCGGCTGGGAGGGCAGGCGGATCTTTAATCCAGAAACACTCAATGATAGGAAAGCACCCAGAGGTCACCTGCTCCTCCTCTTGAGAATGACCTTCGTCACAATGGGCCATTTCATCTCTAATGTCATCCGGAGCCTGTGAAGTCCTGGGTCGCTGCTGTGACAAGCTACTGACCTTTCTGGGCCTCAGTTCCCCCGGACAGACGGAGAAAGGAAACCCAAGGCTACTGCCTCCCAGGCCGTCCTGGGGATCAGCCAGATGCCACACGCACAGCCCCGTCGCCCTGGAGACGGCCATGGTCCAGGGCAGCAGGGTCCCCTTTGACTTCCCACAGGCAGCAAGTCCCCACCACAGGCCTCCCACGGCCACGCTCTGTCCTAGGAGGATGCAGCGAGGCCCACTCCTGCCCAGCGGCTCTGGTCTGGGAGGCGTGGTGCAGTGACTGGGCCCTCACAGGCTGTTGCTGTCGTCACCAGACAACTTCAAAAAATCAAAACAGAACCCCAAGGTGTCAAGAGCCCAGAAGCAGGTGGGATGCTGACTCAGGGATGGTGGCCAGGGGACAGCCCTCTGAGGGTGACCAGTAAGCCAGAGGAGGCCCAGCACAGGGCGATGGGGCAGGCAGTGCGACCAGGCAGGGGAGGGCGCAGGGGAGGGCGCAGTGCCAGGTGGGAGCAGGGTGGCAGAGGGAGCTAGGAGAGGGAGGCGGGGGACAGGAGGTCCAGTGCAGCCAACGGCGGCCCACAGCTGTGATCCCAGTGAGCCAGAGGGCCACGTTCAAGGGCGGCCTGGGCAGTCAGTGAGCCCCCGCCTCCAAATAAGGAATGAAAAGGGCCGGGGCTGTGCTGGGGCAGGGCACCCGGGCTCCACCCCCAGGACCAAAAATCAGAAAAATGTTTGGCGCAGGAGGTGACAGGGTTGGGGGGCAGGAACGGTCTGCCAAGGACAAAGGAAGCCAAGAGAGAAATGGCCACTGGACTCTGCAAAGGAAGACGTTGGTGACTTTCAAGAGCAATTTCTTTGGTTGAGGATGGAAGATGGGACCCAGAGTGTGAGAGGAAGGGACGCTGCGCCTGCCACCTACCGCGCACCAGAGACCACCTTGCTTCACGGTGTGCCATCTAATGGAGCTGTGACCCACCCAGGGGAGGAGCCCGGGCGGCCCTTCCTGGTTCTGAGCCCCGGGGAGGAAACATCCCACAGACCAGGGAAACCAGGGCCTTGGGTGACAGTCACTGGGGAGGAAAGGCACAACCACGTACAAGACAGACTCTGCTGGAGCACAACAGGGCAAGGTCTCGGCACCTGTTTCACAAAACTAAAGTCCTGAGCACATGTTCAATAGCAAAAGGACGTCGCAGTGGCCATACCGTAGCTGGGCACGGGGCACATGGCTGTGGTCCTAGTGGCTCAGGAGGCTGAGGCAGGAGGATCACAAATTGAAGGCCAGCCTCAGCAACGCGGCAAGATCCTGAGGAACTTGGCTAGACCCTGTCCCAAAATCACAAAAAACGGCTGGGGATGTGGCTCAGGGGTTAAACTCCCCTGGATTCAATCACTGGGACCGAAAAATTTCTAAAAATTAATATTATAAAAGGCCATGTCTTTAAGTGAAGCCTGTGGTCAGCTGCAGACAGGCCAAGCACCACGAAAATACGCCCCCAGGTGGGCTGACATCCTGCCCTGAGTTTCAGAGCCACAACAGCCGAGCAACCCAGTAAGCACTGCTGGCGACTGTAAAGGTCTTTGTTTTATTTTTAGTATTTTTATTGATTTATTTTTTGGTCCCAGGGATTGAAACCCAGGGGTGCTTAACCCCTGAGCCCCGTCCCCAGCCCTTTTGATATTTTACTTAGAGACAGGGTCTCCCTGAGCTGCTTAGGGCCTTGCTGAATTGCTGAAGCTGGCCTCCACCTTGTGATCCTCCAGCCTCAGCCTCCTGAGGTTCTGGGATGACAGGCGTGAGCTACCACACCTGCCAGCTCTAGAGTCTTTATCACCCAGTGTGTCCAGAACCATAGATGACCATCGGGGCAGACATGACCACCTGGGGCTCTCTGAGTTAAGGGGGACCCTGTCTCTTCTTTGCAGATGCCTGAATGGAAAAATAATTAAGACAGAATCAGAAAAATCACCATTTTGAAACTGTCCGTGTACTAACTGAGGAGCACCATGTCTACCAGCAAGGACAGACCATGGCGGGAAAACAGGACACCCAGAGTCTCCAGTTTCCCACCTCAGGCTACGGCTGACTAGGAGCGGGGACGGGCACCCTCACAGTGCAGATGTGGCAGACCTACCCTGACCTGGTGACCAGACTCACCACCACTCAGGATGACCCGCACCGGCCCCGCCAGCCTCTGGTACCCAGAGCTTCAACAGGACCCCACCTGGTCGGGCTTGCTGTTGAAGCACCCGCCAGGCGCTCAGCAAAGTCAAGGGCACGAGAGGCACAGGACAGAGAGGGGACTGCGCTACACGGAGGGGGCTGAGAGGTCGGAGCAAAGGCGACGGGTTATCTTGGGATCCTGCATCTTTTTAAAACATCACAGGACATGACTGTACTAGGAGAGCTGTCAGGATCAGAAATACAGACCAAAATGGATTGCAGAATCGATGGCACCATTTCACATGCTGAATTTCTCGGGCAGGACAAGTTAGGTGCTGAAATATTCAGAAGTCCAGTCTCACACTAGGGCGTGGGGGCGGAAGAGGGGTGGAAGTGGGGGAAGAAAAACCAGCGAGTATTCCAAAGGCCCCTACAGCCTCCTTGCTCACTGTGCTGGTCTGGGGGCAATCAGGGTCTCTAAATGCCAACGTCATGCCACCTAGAACCCAGAACCACACCACGGGGACTCCTTTTAAAAACCTGTGGACAGGGCCAGGCACGGTGCAGCACACCTAGCATCCCAGCTAGTCAGGAGGCTGAGGCAGGAGGATCCCAAGTTGGAGGCCAGTTTGGACAACGTAGTGAGACCCTGACTCAGAATAAAAGATAAAGGATTGGGGACACATCTCCGAGGTAGGGCCTCCCTGAGTCCAATCCCTGATACTGTGCAAAAGCAAAGAAACCAACAAACAAAAACCTGTTGATGTTATTAGTGTCTATCAACAGTCCAGGGAAGGATCCTCTTCATCTTTTAAACCGAGACTGTGTTCTATCATTTTGTAAAACAACAGATACAAATGCAGATTATATTCTTTTTAGAGGAACAGTCGGACCTACATATCCAGATCCCACATCTCCACACTCAACTCACTAGGGATCAAAAATATTCGGAAAAAATGTCACACTGTGGCTGGTGGGCACTGTGCGGTTAGTGTCTCTGTGGAACGTGGACAGAACTGTTTCTTGTGATTTTTCCCAAGCTGTACAGAGTCAGCACTACTTACTCCACAGTCACATTGTCTTAGCAAACACTCTACCACAGTCAGCAGGACCGTGTGGCTTCTGTGCGAATATTTTGTCATTTTACCTAAAGGCCTCAAGCACCCTTGGCCGTAGGTATCTGCAGGGACGGGTCCTGACACCAAGGCCCCCTGAATGCGAGGAGCCACTGCGTTGGCACCCACAGTCCACACAGCACCTGACTAGGGGGACGCGACATCACATTTGGAAATCAAGAGTCAGATCTGAACGCTGTCTGGTGGCCAGGGTGACCCCGAGGCCTCCGCTCTCAGCCCCACGCACCTCGCCCTGTCCAGCGTCTTCTGCTCCTCGGCCCTCTGTTCGGCATCCTTCTCCGCCCGGGTGGAGACTCCTGTGTTCTGCTTGCTCCAGATGCTGGGTTTCTGGAGGGTGATTCAAAGAGATCAGAAACGCCACCGACCCTGGCCAGAGCAGACCCTCAGCCATGCAGCTCAACAGGAGGGCGTCAGGGCCAAGGCTTCCCTGAGAACCTGAACAAGCCACAGCGAAGTGTCCTTTTCTAAAACAGGCACCAATGAGGCAGAGTGGACAGATTGACAATGTGCTCTTAAATACTCCCACCGATTTCTATTTCAGTGTCTCATATGCCTCATGCAGGTGTCTAAATACAAGACAGGGGTCTTGCCCCTTCACATCCATATGCACAGAGACCACCGACACCTTCTAAACCCTAACACAGCATAATTACCCCAGGTTTGGGACCAAGGCAGACAATTCGGTCTTATTTTTACCTTATTCGTTGTCTTTGGTTTTTCCCAAACGCCAGAATCTTTCAGATGCTTTTCTTGCTTGAATTCTTCTTGTTTGCGGAAGAGTTCCGCCTTCAGATCCACCAACTGGAATAAACCACGAGGTGAGCGGGAGTGTCCCATCGGCTCTAGTACGCGACAGGGTTGCTCCGCGATCGCAATTCCCAAAGCCAGACGTCCCTCCCCCTCCAGGGACACGCAACTCAGGGCTCAGACGCAGAATCCAACGCCAGATCAGACCCCTTCCCCCAGCTCTGCTCCAAGTGCATTTCCAGCCTGACTTTCCAAACTCCTGGGCACAGGGGGAGGGGACAATGCAGGGCAAGACATAAATGACGTCAGCATCATTTATAGATTCAGATTCCACAAGCATCATGCGGCTCTGCTCCCAGTGGTGCTGCCATTGGCTTGTCCCTATGGTGACCTCATTTCATCACCATGACGAGTTACCATCCTACAGGGGACGGTCTCTGGTCAGCCACTATCTGACACTTCACTAAGTGCTGTCACTGTCACCGTTGAAGAGCAGGAAGCAGATGTGAATCAGACAGGGTCCCTGCCTCCAAGGGCCTACGATCTAATGAGAAGGGCAACTGACACTGGCTCAGCCACCACAGCCCACCCTGAAGAAAAGGACATAATGACAATTTCCTTCCTAAGGGTCCAGGCACAACTGCTTATATGCGTGGGCCTGTGTGCAGCAGATGTCCACCACTGACTGGCCTTTAAGGAAAATAAGCACAACGGAGTTCAATGCTCTCTGTTTTGGAAGAAATCAATTTAAAAGGGACTTTGGTGAGGATTATTAATAACGCAGAGGACAGGCTGGGCCTGCAGGGCGCACACCTGTAATCCCAGCAATGTGGGAGGCTGAGGCAGGAGGACAGCAAGTTCGAGGCTGGTCTCAGCAACTTAGTGAGACGATTGTCTCAAAATTTGATAAATAATAAAAAGGGCAGGAGATGTGGCTCAGTGGCAGTGTCCCCCAGTCCTGGGTGGGGGAAGCCCAACAAAGGACAGTTTCCTTCAGGACCTACTGTTGTAAATTCTTAAAGACAAAAAGGGGGAGGGAAGGAGAAATAGTGGGGAATTGTATCAGCCTAACTATATTGTGATGTTGTGTGCGAGGACAAACATGTGACACTATTGTGTACAACTACGATGCACCCATGATGAACGGAGAGAAAAAAATTTCACTTTATCTTTAAGCCTTCTATTTTTTTCTTTTTTCTTTTGGTACCAGGGATTGAGCTCAGGGTCACTCGCCCACTGAGCCCCATCCCCAGCCCTGTTTGGTATTTTATAGAGAGACAGGGTCTCACTGAGCTGCTCAGGGCCTCCCTAAGTTGCTGAGGCTGGCCTTGAACTCACGATCCTTCTGCCTCAGCCTCCCCAGCTGCTGGGATGACAGGCGTGTGCCACCCTGGGGGCTCCAAGCCTTCTGAATCACATCAAGTGTTCACACCCTGTCTCCCTACTCTACAACTTCTTTCTTATTTTAAAAGAAAAATGTTCAGAAAATGATCAATTCCCAGATGGCATTTCTACTATCATCAGGGAACATTTGATGACTTTAAAGTGACTTTTAACATTTATACCTTTTTAAATTGAATTCTATTTATTTATTGGTACCAGGGATTGAACCCAGGGGTGCTTAACCACCGAGCCCCATCCCCAGCCCTTTTTATTTCTTATTTGGAGACAGGGTCTCGCCGAGTTGCTTAGAGCTTGGCTAAGCTGCTGAGGCTGGCCTCCAACCGGAGATCCTCCTGCCTCAGCCTCCCCAGACGCTGGGATGACAGGCGTGCGCCTTTCCAAGCTGTCAGACCTCACAGCTCCCGCGCAGCACATCCCGTGGGGACCTTGACCCATCAGTTTCTGCAAAGGGGACACGACGCACGCTCCCACCCCCCACCCCGGGGGACGAGGTGACAGATGCAATGTTCTGGAAAGAACGAGCTGGCCCCTGGGTTGGAGGGGAACCCCAAACGGGAATCTGCGTGCAGGGCAGGGCCAGGCCGGGCTTCCTTGCAGAGGGACACACGCTGGCCATCCAGGTCCCCGCGGTGGGGGTGGCCCGGCCTGGCTGCGGCCCGGGGATTCCCAGCCCTGAAGTGTCGCCGGGTCCAAATCCCTGTCCGCGGGCTGAGCCGGGTCCGGGTGCACGTCACGGGGAGAAGGCAGCTCAGGACCCGTAACTAAGGGCGGGGAGAGGCCGGTCCGGGTCCCGGTGAGCGGAGCGCCCAGGTCCGGGGCCCGGAGCGCAGAAACCCGCGAGGTCGGGAGGCGGTGCCCGCGGCATTACGTCACACCCGCACTCACCGAGGAGGCCGTAACGTCCAAAGGCTTTTTCCTCCGGTCCATGGTCACTTTCAGGGTCTCCGGCGCCAAAAACGCAGCCCTCCGGAGCGCTCCCAGGCCTCCTAAGGCCGCCCCAGCGGCAACCGGAAATGCCTTTGACTAGCGACGCCGAGTTTCCGACGTGAGTTTCCGACCTCGGCGCCATCTTGCGGACGTCAGTAGGCGGTGCGTACTGTGTTCACCGCCATTTGGGGAAGGTCAGAGGGAGCCCAGGGGTTGAAGAGGGCGGAGGGTATGAAAGGGCGGGTGTTCGACGCCATCTTGAGAAGGGCGAAGTATGACTTTCATTGCAATGGAGGCCATCTTGAGTGGGGAGGGTTGGGTGGTGGAGGTGGAGGGGCGCCATCTTTAGAAGGGCGAAGCAAGCGCAAGCATAGGAAAAACGAAGGTGGATTCTTGAAACTGGGAAAACCCAATGGGCTCACTGAAGACCTGCTGTATGTCGGGCACCGTCTGTTAATTAATTCATGTTAATTAATTCTCACAAAACTCATGCCACGTGGGAAATGATGGTGTTGATGTTCGCAGAAATCATCACTAACCTGCATGCAGTGCTTATTCTGTGCCACTTCACATATTCAAGTTTATAAGAATATAAACTCCAGAAGGTGGCTTCCTGGGTTGGAATCACTGGGAGGGACTCTCTGGAAACTTCTCTGGGACACCCAATAAAACTGGAGTGGAGGAGACACTTTGTCCCTCTGCTCTCCGAGAGGACCCACTCTCTCCCTTCCAGCCTCTGGAAGCTGGAAAAGACAGAGATGGACCCTCTGGTAGGGCCTCCAGAAGGCCAGTACCAGAGGGACAGGTGACTTCCAGCCTCATAAGGCCCATTGCCACCTCCAGAACTGTAGGAGAATAAATCCGTGTAGCTTTAAGACACTGAATTTGGGGTAGCTTGTTATAGCAGCAAGAAGAAACTGATACAAACCATAACGACTGTAACAAGAACATTTCACTACACATCAGGGCTGTAGATAACTCTTCACCTGGATTGTTTTATTTAATCCTGACAATCCCAGAGGAAGTGCTACTGTCCTCCATGTGATTAAGCAACTGGTCTCTATTTCTGCAAGGAACGACCTGGCATGAGGTCGTGTCAGACAGAGGCTACGGAGCAGGTGAGGCAAGCTACAACTGGAGAGGCCTGCTGAGTCTGCAGATCTGGGACAAGAGGACGATCACGGGGCTTCCCCTGCAGGCCACTGAGGATGACGGAAGTACTAAGAACCCTGCAGAGTCAAAAGACCTGGCAATGCCGAGCGCAGTGGCGCACGCCAGCAATCCCAGCGAGTCGGGAGGCCGAGGCAGGAGGATCGCAAATTGGAGGCCAGCCTCAGCAACTTGGTGAGACCCTGTCTCAAAATTAAAAAAATAAATAAATTAAAAGGGCTGGGGAGGTGGCTCAGGGGTAGAGCACCCCCGAGTTCAATCCCCAGTACAGGAGGAGGAGGAGGTGGAGAAAGAATTCAAACAACTTACCACTATTCTTCCAGAAAAAAGAAGTCTGCTGCTCACCGTGTGCTCCTCGGCCCTTCCCAGGGGACAGGGCTCCTGGATCTCTGTCCCCTCAGTCACCACCTTCTCTGTACCCTCCCTGCTGTCCCCGCCCTTCATGTACCCAGAGGTGGAGATAATCCAGCCATCAGAGACGAGACCCTCCTGGAGGGGGAGGGGGAGGGGAGGAGGCCCCCACATCATTCCCGGGTCCTGAGCTCCTTATTGCAGATGTCCTGATGTCCACTTTTAATTTCCTGCCTGGTCTCGATGGACACAGATAGAGGCAAACAGAGCTGCAGCCACCGCCAGGGGAGGGAGGCCCTGCAAGAGGCCCTGTAATGGAGGCTGCTGTCCTCTGAGTCCTGTGGGGAAGAGAGCAGTGGTCTCGGTGGGAAGGGGGCTGGGGGCATGATCTTGGAGGACCCATGAGCTTGCTGGTTCCCGTGGCCCTCTGGGATTGTCCAGAGGAAGAAGGAGAAGCCGCACACACACAGCCTCCATCCTTCCATTCCCAGGAGCCTCTGCCCCAGCACCTCAATTCCGTCCTAAAAGTTCATCCTCAGAATTGTAACATGCAGGGACTTGACTGTCCCCCCCCCCTTTTTTTTTTTTTTGGTTCTGAGAATTGAACCCAGGGGCGCTTAACCCACGGAACCACATCCTCAGCCCTTTTCATTTTTTTTTATTTTCAGACAGGGTCTCACTAAGTTGCTGAGGCCGGCCTCCAAGGGTGATCCTCCTGCCTCAGCCTCCCAAGAGGCTGGGATGACAGGTGTGCGTCACCCTGCCCGGCCAGGGCCCCTTACTTTTGTTCCCACATCCATGAATTCATGTGGTCCATGAACATCTTCGAAGTGCCCCTCCACACTGGGAATCCTGCCGAGTGTTCTTCCCGTGCCGTGGAGACCTCACTGAGGATTCTTGTGCCCATTTTGCAGATGAGACAGAGGCTGGGGGGGGGGGATTGCTGTGAACACCCTGTGGGCTTCTGAGGGGATCTATCGCACACAGGCTGTGAGCGGGTGTCCATGGGGGGGTGGGGGTGCCAGCTAATCCATAACCAAAGGATTGGAAGAGAAAGGGGGGGAATGAATTTAAGGATCAAACAGGAAATAGGGAGTCCCTTAGGTCAGAAAGGAGGTCAGTCGTGAACCAGGCAGAGGAAGGAGGGGAGATGGGGTGGTGGTGGGCAGGACCCAGGCCCTGCCTGGGGGGGTTTATGGTTTCGAGGTGAGGTGTCCCCAAGAGCTCAGGTCTAGAGGTGAGGTGACTGGGTCAGGACAGCCTTCAGCCGGTCCTCTGATAGTCCTCCCGCCCCCAGGTGGCCTGCATGCTGTCTTGCCAGGGTGCCTTCCACCATGTACTGAATGATGCAGGAGGCAGGCCCTCACCGGAAGCCGCTGCCGTGCTCTAGGACTTCCGGCCTCCAGAACTGTGACGTCAGAGATACCCTAAGCTTTCTCATGGCACAAACCAACAAGTTCCCCCCATTTTCCCGTCACTTGTCACCAGAACAGTACTGAACCACACAACGGGCATTTTTCTCTGGAGCCCCCTGGGAAGGGGCTGAATCTGCAGGGAAGACCATGGGAGGTACCTGCCTTCTGAGGCAGGGGAATGCCAGCGTTGGGGACAGGAGGCTGAGATCCGCGGCAACCATAAAAAGTTCCTAATGCCTCGAATAATCAGGCCAAAGTTACCCCAGCAGGCTCGACTTCCCTACCCCAACCAAGAAACGTTTCTTTCTTTACATTCCAGCTTGTAAACCACTCACCTAACTGGCCTTCACCCAAATCCAGACAGGTGGACACTTCTGAGAGCCCCCATTTTATGATCAAGGAGGTTCAGAGAGGTTAAGTGACTGACCCAAGGTCACACAGCTTGATAAATTGTAGAGCCAGGACCTGGAAAACAGGTTCCTCTGGCTTCATGACCCTCAATCTGTTTTTGTTTTTTATGTAATAAATTCTAACATCTTCCTGAGTTTTTTTTTTTGTTTTTTTTTTTTTAATAACAGTACTTGATGGGTGCAGTGGTGTACAACTGTACTGCAGCTACTCAGGAGGCTGAGCAAGGCAGGAGGATCGCTTGGGCCCAGGAGTTTGGGGCAGTAGTGCGCTAGGCCAGTCGGGTGTCCCCACTGCAGCCAGCCTGGGCCACACAGCGGTGAGTCACCCGCTGTGGCCTGTTGAGGACGAGCCGGCAGGGATGGTTCTTCATCAGCTGGGCAGGCTGCTTCCTGCTGCTTAAATAATTAAAAAAAGAAAAGAAAAAAAGTCCTCCTGGTAATTTAGAGAAAAACAAAACAAAACAAATCAAACCCTGACTGTCACAAGCTCCAGGGTGAGGCTCATTAGTGACAGACGGATTGTCATAGGAGAAGGACCAGGGCTGGACGCTGGGTGTGAGGCTGATCAGCCTCAGAGGGGCGTGGGGTGGGAACTGGGGATGAACTCAGGGGCACTCGACCCCTGAGCCCCCTCCCCAGCCCTATTTTATATTTTATTTAGAGACAGGGTCTCACTGAGTGGTTTAGGGCCTCGCTTTTGCTGAGGCTGGCCTCCAACTTGTGATCCTCCTGCCTCAGCCTCCCCTCGGGAAGGAAACTTCTCAGCTCATGGTGTGCTTAGGAAGAAGAGGGAAACAGAGATGGAGGGAGGGAAAGACCGGGTTTAGGGAACATGCACCCTTTCCAGGCACACCCCCAGTGACCCACCTCTTCTAGTCACACCCCACCTGACAAAGGTTATCATCCAATCCATTCAAACTAGGAGGACTCATTAGGTTCTAGCTCTCTCAGTCCAGTCAAAATACTCCTGAATATTCTTTTTAAAATTTTTCTTCCAATGCTGGGGATTAAACCCAGGGACACTTTCCCACTGAGCTAAATCTCTAGCCCTTTTAATCTTTTTTTTTTTTTTTTTTTAATTTGAGATGCTAAGTTGCTGAGGCTGGCCTCAAATTTATACTCCTCCTGCCTCAGCCTCCCAAGTTGCTGGGATTGGATGTGGGCACCACCACACCTGCTTACCACTGAATATTCCTGCAAGAACAGGAGCTTTGTGGGGGCCCGTCATCTCCAAACCGTAGTGGTGCAGCTCAGGAGGCTGAGGCAGGAGGATCGCAAGTTGGAGGCCAGCCTCAGCCACTTAGTGAGGCCTTGAGCAACTTATCGAATAAAAATAAAATAAAAAAGGGCTGGGGATGTGGCTCAGTGATAAATTGCCCCCAGTTCAATTCCCAGGACCCTCAAATAATAATAATAATAATAATAATAATAATAATAATAATAATTTCATGTCTATACTCTTCAACCTAACCAATGTCAGGACTTGGCTCAGATACCCCCTTCTGTAGGATGTGTCCCCGGTCAGACGCCTCGTGGGTGCTGGGGTAAGTAAGAAAAAAAAAAAATTAAAACCCTTCCAGCTTCACGTGCTCCAAAATCCACCCATGTCTGGAGGTCAGGCCGCTGAACAAAATATTATTAGTCTCCCATTAGCTTTGCCGTGGACAAGCCCTGTGACGTGGGGTTCTGATGCTGATTCATGGTTGCCTAGGTTACTTTCAGGCCTTGGAGACGGATTCTGCTGACAACCTTGACTTCACTTGAACCTGAGGGTGTCAGAGAGGCGACCGGAACAGGAGGCAGAGACCTGGCATCTCTGCCTTGGTATTGCCTCTGTCCCCCACCTGCTGTGGCTGACATCTCTACATGGAGACACGCTGGCCACTTGAGAAATGTTTTGTCTAGAACTACGCGATACAGGACCCGTGTCCCTGGGCTCCCCTCAAGGTTAAAGACGCACCTAAAGCTACCACCGTGGAAAATATTGGACCATAAAAGGAACAGAAAAGAGGTGATGTCCAAGTTCTGGAAGTTCTCTGCGCATTCCCCGAAAAAGGCACGACTTGGCCCAGCACGGGGGTGCACGCCTGTCACCCCAGTGGCTCTGGAGGCTGAGGCAGGAGGATCGAAAGGTGGAGGCCAGCCTCAGCAAAAGTGAGGCCCTAAGGAACTCAGTGAGACCCTGTCTCTAAATAAAATACTAAATAGGGCTGGGGAGGGGCCTCAGGGGTCGAGTGCCCCTGAGTTCAATCCCCGGTACCAAAAATAAATAAATAAAAAGGCATGACCCCTCCCTTCCTCCCCTTTATTATCCTCTCTCTCTCTCTCCTCCTCGTTACTCTTACCCTGTGTCTGTGACCCCTGGGTCCCCTGAGTCGAGAAGTGATTTACTAATTAGGATCCCGCCTTCCCATCCCATAAACTTGTGCTGTTAATGGTCAGCGATCTTTCCTGGATCTCCAGCTTCATGATACCAAATAGGGAGAATTTGGCTGCATGAATGTTCGTACCCAAGTCCCTGGGCCTGGCTGGAGGTGACAGGTGCCGTCTCCTGGAGAGGGGAGGGTCACCAGGGAAGGGTCCACCCAGGAGGGATGCGGGTCCATGAAGAGGTGATCTTTGGGGCCTCGGAGAGATGAGAGACATAGGGCCACTTCACATTTGGTAATTGTGTATGAGATAATCAAATATATTCCATATATATAAATATATAAAATTATTTTTTTAAGCCAGGGATTGAACTCAGGGGCCCTCGACCACAGATCCCCATCTCCAGCCTTATTTTGTATTTTATTTAGAGACAGGGTCTCACTGAGTTGCTTAGGGCCTCCCTTAGTTGCTGAGGCTGGCCTCCAACTTGCGATCCTCCTGCCTCAGACTCCCGAGCTGCTGGGGTGACGGGCATGTGCCACCGCGCACCCGGCTCAAGGAGCACATCTTTGACACGCAGTTCTCCACAGAGCTCTGGCTTAAGTGAAGATGCCCGTCAAGCAGCGATCCCACCAGAACACGATTCAGGGGTCTATCTCTTGGCTCAGAGATCAGGTAAATATGTCTAATAATGAGTCGCGGGTTGACGTGACGGTCTTGCTCTATTAAGCCAACTGTCTTATTCAGTCTAAGAAGCTTCAAATTGGACACCTAGAAAATATGGTGCCTGAGCAGATCCTTCCCAACCCCTTGGGTGCAGGTCGAATGGGGAGGGGAGACCAGGGTGAGATCATACCTGTTGGAGGATATAAACCCCGTGGAGGAGAACCTAGGAGCCCCAACTTACATCCCAGGCTGGCCTGGTGACCATCTGACCCCCGAACATGGGTGAGAAGTCAGTAGGGATCAATAAACCTACTTCCCAACCCAGAGCTGACTTCAGTCAGTGACAGAGACCAGAAGAACAGCCCAGCTCCTCTAATGAAAGCCCAGCTCATTAGTAGCTCCTAATCCTCTTAGAAACCACAAAAAACTAATTAACCTGGGCTGTTTCCCAAACCTGTCTCATGAGCCGTGAGCACTGTTTCAATCCATTGCGTTTGTCGTATTTGTTACACAGCAGTAGCTAACAATCCATTGACTTTGTAGTATTTGTTACACAGCAGTAGCTAACTGATACATCCCTGTCCTAAAGTGATACTTAACGGAGGTGGGTGGCTTTAGGATAGAAAGTCTTGTTGCCGTTTTCTCTTGGAAACTGGGAGAAAATAGAGACTCCCAAAGATTTCAGAAGGAATCTTGGGATTTGGGGTCATGACGATAACAGAATAAAAATGATCCAAAATTACCATGGCAGGAAATTAAAAAAAAAAAAAAAAGAGTTACTATACAGAAATGAGTAGGGAACAGTTTCCACAGATACCTTTGCCCCCCCTCAGCCCCTGAGACCTTTTCCTGTCACGGAAACTTCCTGAGCCAAGACGGCAGCCACGGAAAGAGGAGAACAGGGCTGAGCTGCCCATTTTACAGATGCGTAAACTGAGGCTCGAAGAGGTGGATAAAGCCCCTAGCAGCTGAGTGGAGGAAGTTGGGGTTCCTGTCTCCATATCGCACACCACCGAGGAGGCTGGGGCTCGGGGATGGGGGAGGTCCTGGAGAGACAGAAAGATCTAGAAGCAGGCTAATTCGTCAGCTTGGGGCCGGGTGCACAGCAGGTCCTGCGTGGTTCTCTCTCCTGCTTTGTGCATGTGACATATTTTATCTTTTTTTGCTTTTGCGGTGCTGGGGATGGAACCCAGGGTCTCCCTCACGCTAGGCGAGCGCTCAGCCACTAAGCCACCTCCCCATCCCCCTTCCTAATCCTCTTAGAAATCAGGAAAAAAACTAATTAACCTGAGCTGTTTCCCAAACCCCAGAATCTTTTGATGTGACACCCGGAAAAAAAAAGAAAAAAAGAAAAAAAACCGAGATCAGCAGCAAAAGAAGGTGGGGGAGGGGAATAGATCCGAAATGTCAGGGACAGAGCCTGGTCTTGGTCCTGCCAGGCAGAGAGGGCACCCGGGATGCGCCCACGAGGCTGGGGTGGCCCTGATTTGAAAGGGTTTGTCCTGTCTTTCTGCAGACAGTGGCCTCCCCCCCTCCCCCACCAGTTTGGGGAGGAGAAGGCTCTCAGCGGCCACTGTGGGTCCCCTCCATGAGGCCCTGAGCCCTCTCCAGGTCACCATTGTGTGGCCCGTGCATCTGGCAGCGCCTGAGGCCTTCTTCTGGCTGTTGGATGTACTGGCAAGTGACTGTCCCCATGGGTGACTTCCAACCAATGGCTGAAGACAGATGAGGGAGGCTCCTGAGCCAGCTCCTGCCGCCCTGCAGCCGGGCATGGCTGAGCTCTGTGTGTCCCTGACCCTCAGGAGTGTCCATGGCATTGAATTCCTGTTGCCCAAAGGAGTGGACAACATCCGGGGGACTTAAGCCGGCTGCCTCTCCCCCCGCACCCCCAGCTCCTTGGAGCCCTGTCCACCCCCCCAGGTAATAAGCTGACCCCTCCCCTGCCACCTCCCACAAAGCCCAACGAACAGGAATATTTGCACAAAGTCCCCCTGGTGGGGGGTGAGTCTGAGACTCTTTCCTTCCTGCCCCAACCCCATGGGTTCAAGAAACCACCAGAAACTTCTAGAATGCTACCCTCTCTGCAAAGGAGGCAGCAGAGAGCTTGGACTTCAAAGGCAGCCCGTCTGGGATTAAGCCCCAGCCACTCCACCTGCCTGGCTCTGTCACCTCCGATAAGCTACTTAAGGTCCCTGGGTCCCTGGTTTTGTTACTTGTCAAGGAGGGAGGCCTACTTTCCGCCCCCTCCCCCGGATGGAGCCAGAGACACAGGGATTTGTCCTGTATTGACAGTGACACCGCAGCCAAGCCTCCGTTTGGGATTCATTCCATGTCAGGACGCATTTCTTAATATACATGTCACAGAAATCTTTTGTCACACCCGGTTCTGATGTCCTGGCTGGGTGACCCAGATAGCCAGTCCATGCCTAAAAAAAATACATGTAATGACCATTGATGAAACGCCTTCCCCCGCTGAGCTGGAATGTTCTAGAATTATAAATTAGATGGACCCTTGCTAGCTGCAGGGAAGACATAGAAATGCATCACCCAGCTAGTGAAAAGTGCTCACGGGGACACCTGTGACAGGCTTTGGCTAACTGGGGACCTCGGGTTCCAGACCCCTCCTAACCCTCCAGCTCCAATATCTGCCCCTCCGCACTCTAGGCCGCCTGCTTCTAGGGGTGGCCAAGGGACCTGGGTGTGGTCCATTTAGAACTGCGGATCCCCAGGACACGTGCTGATTGGTTCAAGGATCAGCATGTGACCCGCGCTGGACCAATGAGATTCAGTTCTGGGACTTTGGTGGGATTTTTTTTCAGATACATAAACCCATGAGCCTTCCTCCAACTCATCCTTGGCCTAAGCCAACTGCTACCCAGGGTTCGTGCCTGGGAGCCTCAAAATTGTCCTATCACCTCCTGATTCTCTGGCCCTTTAATCCAATTTGAGGGTTCACAAGAGACCCCTTAAGTACCAGGATTCACAGTCTGGGGCTAAAACCCTGAGCCCAGCATGTGCATAAGTAGGACACACCTGTAATCCTAGCGGCTTGGGAGGCTGAGGCAGGAGGATCCCAAGTGGGAGGCCAGCCTCAGCAACTCAGCAAGACTATAAGCAACTGAGTAGGACTCTGTCTCCAAATGAATAATAATAATAATAATAATAACAGCTGGGGCTGTGGTTCAAAGTGCCTGGGGTTCAGTCCCTGGTGAGGAAATTAGAAAGAGTTACTGTTTCCTTTCTGCACATTCCAAAATGTAGTTATATTACTTTCATAATTAAAAAAAAAATAAACACAACGAATGTTCCAAATTGAAGAAAATCTGAAACACAAAATTATACAAGGTTCTGAAAAACTAGTAAATTATGAAACGGTTATTTGTATTGAAGAAGTAGGTCCCATGTGTAGTGTGTGATTGCTTTTTGTTTTAATTGTTCATTTCTCTCCTTCTCTTGCTCCCTCCCTTCCTGGCCTCAAAAGACTGAACATAGAGGCTTTCGGAAGCCTCGGCCTCACCCCCTTGGGGAAGTCCAGAGCCAGAAAGCCATCTTCTGTCCCCAAAAGGCTGCTCAGAGCGTATAGGTCTTGTTGCACCTGGGTAGAGAGGAACGTTCCTGTCTACACTGAAAGTTTTAAAAATGATCTAAGCATTAAGTGAGATTGTGGCCTGACTCATCCCCAAGATGATCTTCTTTCACAAATCCCTTTTCTGCCTACACAGGATGAAGTCCCTGCCCCATTCCTGAATTTCTCAAGGTTTTCAAGCCTCCCAAAGTGGCTGACTTCAGATTTAGCCTCTTCACCTAGTTTGGGGGCTGGATCTCACTGCTTTGCCCAGACTGGCCTCAAATCTGCGATCCTCCTTCCTTAGCCTCCTGAGTTGCTGGGTTTGCTGGTGGCCCCTGGCCTGGTTCATTCTTATTTGACCTTCAGCCCTCAGCATGAAAGTCACTCCTCAGAGAAGCATCCTTTAGTCCCCTACAATAAAGTCCCAGAGTCAAATGTCATTGGTCAGACTTTGATCACGTGTCCATCTTTGACCAATCACTGAAGGAGTCAAGGAAAGATGTGCTCTGATTCGCGGGGACCCTGGGCTAACCCTAAACTACCCTAAATTCATCCTCCCCTGAACCACGTGGGCTGATGGGAGGGGGGTCCCCATCATTTTCTGGCTTTTAGAAATCAGCTGGGTGCAGTGGTGCAGGCCTGTCATCCCAGCAGCTCGGGAGGCCAAGGCAGGAGGATCTCGAGTGCAAAGCCAGCCTCAGCAAAAGGGAGGCCCTAAGCAACTCAGCAAGACCCCTGTTTCTAAATAAGATCAAAACAGGGCTGGGGATGGGGCTCAGTGGTCGAGGGCCCCTGAGTTCAATCCCTGGTACCCAAAAAAAGCAAGATCAAGTGTAGGTGTCTGAGCCCTGATCCCTCCGGGGTGATAAGGAGCACAAGCCACTCTGTCTGGCATGCTTTGGCCCTTAGTAGGTGCTCAGTAAACTGTACCCTTGCCCGTGTGCCCTTTCTGGTATGGCTGCCCATGAGGCCAGCCGGGCTCTGCCTCCTCCCCTCCGGGAGCGCCTTGGGAAACAGGAGAATCAACAGACACACAAGAAATTCCCAGGAGCCCAGTTCCCGCCAACCAGAGGTTCCCACGTCTTTCTGGAACACATCTGTGTCCTAGCAACTGGAAAAGGGCTGGAGGGGGGAGTGGTCTGTTTCTTCCTGGGAATAAAATGAATAAAAAATCAAAAAATATTTGTTTTTAAATTCAGCCTTCTGGGGCAGCTCCAAGGCCAGAGAATGCATTTGGTGATGAGAAAATGGAAGTCAAGGACCCCTTTTCTTCTCGCCACGTTGACCAGGCCAATTTCCTGCTTCAAGAATCCTTGAAAGTGGGGCTTGGGCACACACCTGTCATCCCAGCGGCTTGGGAGGCTGAGGCAGGAGGATCGCAAGTTGGAGGCCAGCCTCAGCCACTTATGGGGACCCCAAGCAACTCACTGATACCCTTTAAATTAAAAATAAAAAGGGCTGGGGATGGGGCTGAGGGGTAGATTGTTGCCTAGAGCATGGGCAAGGTCCTAGGCAAGCGCTCTGCCCCCGAGCTACGCCCCAGCCTGCATGGTGGACTCCTCAGGGTCAGGGACAACGTGAGAATCCTGGGTGAGCGTCATTCCTGTTTCTCTGATGGTCATCCCGCATTTTAATTGTACTTATGCTTTAAACCCCAGGAAGTATTACTATTGCTTTTTAGGACAGTGAAGCCCCATTTCATTAGAACCCACATTTCCGTCTGGGATTAGTGACCTTGCACTTGGAGGGTTCCCTGTAGGATGTCTTTTACTGTGAGTCTGTGGTACCAGGGGCCCTCCACCCCTGAGCCCCGTCCCCAGCCCTATTTCATATTTTATTTAGAGACAAGGTCTCCCTGAGTTGCTCAGGGCCTCAGCCTCAGCAATTGCTGAGGCTGGCTTGGAACTCGAGATCCTCCTGCCTCGGCCTCCTGAGTCGCTGGGATGTCAGGCACGAGCCACCAGGCCCGGCTGAAGGTCATGTCTTTAACTCTGAAAGTTTTAAAGTTATTTTTATGGCCTTTGAATTTCTTTTTGGTTAAAAAATGTTTTATTGCATATGACTTGGTAATCAAATATGTGCGAGGATAGATTTAAATTTAATTTTATGTTACATATTATGATTCTAGGAATAAATAGTATTCCTTTGCTGTTTTTTTTCTTTTTTCTCAGTGCTAGAGATGGAACTCAGGGCCTTGTAAACGTCAGGAAAGTGCTCTGCCACTGAGCCCCATCCCCGGCAATATTGCTATCTTGAAGTGATGTTTATGGTTTTTTAAAATTAATTTTGCTTATTTATTTATTGGGTACCAGGGATTGAACCCAGGGGTTCACCACTGAGCCCCAGCCCTTTTTATTTTCATTTTGAGACAGGGTCTTGCTAAGTTGCTTAGGGTCTCCATAAGTTGCTGAGGCTGGCCTCTAACTTGTGATCCTCCTGCCTCAGCCTCCAAGGCCACTGGAATTATAGGTATGCACCACCACACCCAGCTCTGTCTGGGATCTTTTGATTTCTCATGTCCAAAATGTCTTGCAGTGCGCTCTCTCTCTCTCTCTCTCTCTCTCTCTCTCTCTCACACACACACACACACACACGATCATAGTCAGAAGCAAATTTCTCTGACTCTGTCTTAAATGAAAAGTCTCGGAAGCCAACATGAACCCACTAATCCTAAAACTACTTTGGGCACAGATGGGGATATTTCCAAAACTGAACAGATGATAATATGTAGCAATGATTATAGATAACATTTTGAAAACTTTTATGAGATGCCAGATTCTGCGGAATGCTCCCTCTGCCTCAGGCAATTTAATCCCTCTAAGAAACGTCCAAGGTGGTCCTCTGTGGGCATTATCATCCCCACTTGGAAAACAGTTTGGCAGTTTATCTTACAAAGTTACATTTCACCTCTCATATGGCCCTTTGGTCCCCTCTGAGTTATCCTCCAAAAGAAATGAAATCATATGGCCACACAAAAAAACCATGTGAATGTTTATAGCAGCTTCATTCTTAATCAGTAAAAACTGGTAGCAACTCAGATTTTCTTCCATTTGGGGAGTGGATAAACATGTTGTGGTATATCCATACAATGGAATACTACACAGCAATGAAAAGGAATAAATGATTTTTTTTTTGGGGGGGGGGATGCACAGTGACATGAATGAAACCCAGATGCTAAGTGAAAGAAGCCAGATCCTTGAGGTCCCCATCCTGTATAATTCTGTTCAAAAGCTTCTAGAAAAGACACAACTCAGTGGTGGAGCACTTGCCTAGCATGCATGAGACCCTGAGTTCAATCCCCCGTATGAAGAAGAAAAAGGAAGAGAAAAGAAGAAAAAAAAATGAAAAGATACAACCAGAAGTCAGGAAATAGTTCAGCACTGGCTGGGGACAGGAGGGGAGAATGATTCCAAAAGGGTACAAGACACTTTTTGGAGGGTGTTATGATTTGAATATGGGGTGTCTCCTCAAAACTCCTGGGTTCACGAAGGAATGTCCAGAGTTAAATCGATTGCACCTTGAGAGCTGTGACCTCATCAGTTCATCCTAGTTTGAATGGCCCGACCGGGTGGGAACTGCCCGGGTGGGGGAGCATGGCTGGAGGAGGTGGGTCACTGGGTGTGGCTCTGGAAGGGTTGGTGTGACTACCTGTGGGCCTCCCCCTCTGCTTCCTGGCTGCCCTGTGGTCCTCCACACCCTTCCACCATGACGGTCGGCTTCACCTGGGGCCCAGAGCCGTGGAGTCAGCTGTCGATGGACATAAATCATACCTCCATTTTAAAATTTCACCACGCCTGTCATCCCAGCGACTCAGGAGGCTGAGGCAGGAGGATCGCAAGTTGGAGGCCGGCCTCCGCCACTTAGTGAGAGGCCCTAAGCAACTCAGTGAGACCCTGTCTCTAAATTAAAAAAAAATAAAAAGGTCTGGGGACGGGGGGCTCAGGGGGAAAGAGCCTCTGGGTTCAGTCTCTGGTACCAAAAAAAAAAAAAAAAAAAAAAAAATCAAACTAAGCAGAAGAAAAAAAAAATGATTGTCCTATAAACGTGAGATTTTTTAAATGCCAGACTCGTTCCAGAATAGTCTGTGAAAATCTGTGCGAGGCAAGAGAGGTAAAGCAAAGGCACCAACACCTCGGTTATGTGCTGTAAATAATAAGAATAACTGCAATTATGCAGAGAGCAGATTTCATGCATTCCTTACTGTGGGCCAGGCTCGGTGCCAGGCTCTCTCTGTTCACTTCCTCTCCTCTCCCCTCCTCAGCAGCTCTAGGAAATGGGGGGGCTGGTTCCCGACTTACACACCGCAGCTCTGAGGCATAAGGCAGTCGGGAAACTCCACCAAAACCAGACGCCTACCCAGGGGCAGAGCGGAGCTTGGCAGCCATGTATTTTCTCTGGCTCAGGTCAGCCTCCTGCAGATGGATTTTTTGTTTGTTTGTGCCAGGAATTGAACCCAGGGGTGCTTAACCACTGAGCCACAATCCCCAGAACTATTTATTTTTTTTATTCCGAGACGGGGTCTCCTTAAGTTGCTTAGAACGTGGCTAAGTTGTTGAGGCTGGCCTCGACCTTGTGATCCTCCTGCCTCAGCCTCTCATTTTCTTCTTTCTTATGTGCAGGGCCTCCAATGAGGGAGTCACTTCTCTGCTTTCAGCCTCTGTTCTTCCATGTCAAGTGGGACTGGATGAAGAATCAGGTAACCAAAGCCATTTCCGGGTGCCCCCACCTAGAGGGGTGGCATAAAATTTGCCCACAAATGTGCCAAGATGGAGAAAAATGATGTATCCCAGGATTCCTTGGGGCAGAGTCCTCTGGGGGTAAAAAAAAAAAAAAAAAAAAAAGTGTACAGCTCTTACCTTGTGTGTGTGAGGCCCTGGGTTCCCTCCCCAGCATTGCCAAAAAAAAAAAAAAAAAAAAAAGTATTAGATATTTTTGCATTGCTATAACAAGATGACTGAGATCATCAACTTAACAAGAAAAAAAGGAACAATTTTTTTTGTGTGTGTTTGTTTGATTTGAGCCACTGTTTTGCTAAATCGCTGAGGCTGGCCTCTAATCTGGGAATCCTCCTTTCTCAGCCTCCAGAGCAGTTGGGATTACAGACGGATGCCACGGCTTCAAGATTTATTTGGACTCTGTTTCAGCGCTTTCAGTCCACAGGTTGCTTGGCCCTGTTGCTTTGAGCCGTGGCGACACTATCCATTAAGGACGGTGCACTGTCTCGCCTCAAGGTAGCTTGGGAGAGTAGAAAAGAAAGAAAAGAGGGAGATGGAACAAGGGGCGGGGCCTTCCAGGACACGCCCTGGTGACGTCCCCTTCAGCCGCTGACCGGCCACCTCCGATGTCTCCGATTGTGCTGATGACCTCAGACTCCAATGCAGCCCCTGCTTTGGCTCCGCCCCACGGAGTGCCCTTGGACCCACCCGGATCCCTCCGCCATCTGCATGTCCCCACAGTTGCAGAATGCAGCTCCAAACCTCTGGGGTGCTGTCTGTCCATATTCCCAAGCTCCTTACCTACTTTTATTCTAGCCACACTTTAAGGTGGCAGCTGAGGAGCCCCCGACTTCCAATATGTAATCAATGAGGCTCAGAAACTGCAGCTGCTGGCACATAGTAGGTGCTCAATAAATATTCACTGAGTGAATAAGTGAAATCCTCTAGATATTCAGCTCTGCCCACCCCCATCAACGACTGGTATGTTCCAGAAAGCGCAGGATTCTAGAGCCCCAGCCCCGGAGTGAAGCCACCTTCTCTGCTCAGGGAGCCCAGGGGGTGGTTGGGGTGGGGTCAGTTCTCTCCCATGAGAGGTGGCCTCTGTCTGGGCCACCTTCCCCTGGGGATCTGGGTAGCCTCGTGATTGTGGGGTGAATTAGGGGCTGTGGAGAGAGAGCGAGCTGTACTATATATTGCTAGTCTGGGAAAAAGAGCAAAATTTGAAGTTTTAAGGACAGATTCTACTGAAGACATACAGCTTTCACATCAATAGCAAGTCCAAAAAAATCATAAGCAGAAACATCCCAAGTTGGGGACCATCTGTATATCATTCTCCTGCTGTGACAGGATTTTAAATGGCCCTCAAAGGCCCATGTGTTAAACAACTGGTATCCAGCTCTGTGCTATTCAGAGGTGGTGAACCTTTAAGAGGCGGGGCTTATGGGGAGGTCTTTAGGTCATTGGGAACATGCCCTGGAAGGGGATTGTGGGACCCCCCTCTTTCTATCTTTTGCCGCCTGGCCATGAGGTTGAACAGTTGGGTTCCAACATAAGCGCCAGCCGTGACGTGATGCCACAGGCCCAAAGCCCCAAGGACATCCGGTGATGGGCCGAAGCCTCCTAAATTGTGAGTCAAAGTAAACCTTTTCTCTTTTTAAGTTGACGACCTCAGGTATTTGTTATAGTAACGGAAAACTGACTAACACATCCTCCGAATATTGGTCTTCCGACATCGCTCCTCTTAAAATGTCTTCCATCCCTACGTAAGAAATTTAAGTGGCCTCTGTGTCCAGGCTCCTGACTTTTAGAATTTGCAAAAATTAAAAAAAAAATGATTGTTCTGGGAGGCTTAAGTTTAGCATCAGGCAACCCTCCGGCATGCACGCTGTCCATCTCCCCTCCAGCTACCAGGGCCTTGTACTGGTCTCCTCTGCTGAAACTCCTCAGCACTGATCTCTTTGTCTCTCGTGTCAGCAATTCCAGCCTGTGATGGTTGGAACAGCAGGAATCTTAACCGTGGAGTTCATCAATCTGGGCAGGAATAGCCGTGATTCTAAATTCTGCTGCCGGGGAGACTCACTGCCTTGTCAGAAGCGCACGGCCATTAAGAAAGGTTCTAGAGTCAGCACTTTGAAAACTTGGGGGCTGTGGGCCCATCTACCCCTCCCTCACCCCAATCCCCTGGGCCTGCGCCCTCACTGATGAGAGTTATTAATAATTCAGGATTCATACAGGGCCAGCATGTGACCCAGGGAGGGACTCCGGAGCATGAATAAATGCTAAGTTGATCTGTCCCATTGTGGGGGCAGTGCTGTGTGTGGGGGGGTGCCTTGAAGCTTGGCAGATTGGAGTTCAAATGCCAGTCCTGCTAATTCCAGATCTGTGACCTTGGGCAAGACACTTAACCTCTCTGAGCCCAGTATCCTCATTTGTTAAATGAGACTAATTATAGCAGCCTTGAAATGTGGGGGAATCTGACATCACATTCTTCCTTACAAAAGGGCTACTTCTGAAGCACGTTGCATAGTAAAGGTCAAGATACCTGGGATTCCACCATTGGAGTCCTTTTGGGGACAAAAGCACCTGGCTCCAACTCAACCAGACCTGTTGGGACATCACGATGATCCTTAATTTACAGATGGGGAGTCTGAGGCTCAGAGAGAGAGAGGTGATTTGCCCAAGGACACACAGCTCAACACCGAGATAGCTCAGGATCCTACAGAGACTGTTTATTTTTCTCCGTACTTTCATAGGAGGAAGAATAAGCTTTGAGTCAAGGTCTTGCTAAGTTGCTGAGGCTGGCCTTGAACTTGTAGTCCCCCTACCTCAGTCCCCCTCACCCCTCAGGTGCTGGGATTACAGGTGTGCACCACCACCCCTGGCTTCACTTTGCTCATATCACTTACAATGCATCTCGGAAATGGCTTCCCACTGGTGCACAAAGAACACATTCCCTTTTTATGGCTGCATAGTACTCCATGACCCAGGTTTTACACACACACACACCCCCCATTTCCACCTCATTCCTATGGAGAAAGCAAATCTGACTTCTGAAAACAGAAGCTCCCTGTCCCTTTCCTGGACTATTCTTCCTCAAAGCCTCTGAGATCTGTCTGGCAGCCCAGTTGGGTGGAATCCTCCTTAGGTACAATGTACAAATCTTCTCTCCACCACATCCAGCTTTTGCTGTGTGTTCACTGACAGGCCCTACCCTCTCTGATCCTCTGTTGTTTCCTTTGTAAGATGTAAACCTGTGGTCTCCCACTCAAGGTGGGGAAGCCTCCTGTAGAGGATCCTGGATCCCTTTTGCCTCTGGAAGACCTGAGGCAGGGAAATTTGCTCATTCATTGGCTCATTCATTCATTGGATCAGTTATTTCCACTTTCCTTCTCTCATTAATTTACTTACTGATCTTTTCCCTCCCTCACCCAGTCACATTCCTTGGGGCCTTTTCCACTCACTCCCTCATTCATTCCTTTGCTTATTTACTCGATCCTTCCTGTGCTTCTTCAATCAATCATTCATTCATTCATCCATCATGTATCCTGCTTATTCGCTCATTCATTCATTTGCTTTTTCACTCAATCATTAATTCATCTGCTCATTCGTTCATTCTCTTGTTTGCCCATTCACTCATTCATTCATTGTCTCCAATCATTAGTTGATTTGCTCATTCCTTCATTCATCATGTGCTTGTGGACCCACTCACTCATTCATTCACTTATTAGCTCATTCACTCATTCATTCATTCTTTCCAATCATTCATTCATTTGCTTCTTTACTCAATCATTAATTCATATGTGCTCACTCATTCATTCATTCGGTTATTTGCCCATTCAGTCATTCATTCATTCTCTCCAATCTCACTCATTTCCTTTTCCACTCAATCATTAATTCATTCTGTTCATTCATTCATTCATTCGCTTGTTTACTCTTTCATTCATTCTTTCATTCTCTCCGATCATTCATTCATTCGCTCATTCATTCATTCATCATGTGCTTGTGGACTCATTTATTCATTCATTCATTCACGTATTTGCTTATTCTTCATTCATTCTCTCCAATCACTCATTCATTGGCTTTCCCACTCTATCATTAATTCATCTGCTCATTTGTTCATTCATTCGCTTGTTTACTCTTTCACTCATTCATTCATTCCCCAATCATTCGTTCTCTCATTCATTTATTCATCATGTGCTTGTGGACCCACTCATTCATTCATTCACTTATTTGCTCAGTCACTCATTCATTTATATTCCCACTCAATCATTAATTCATCTGCTCATTTGTTCATTCATTCGCTTGTTTACTCTTTCATTCATTCATTCTCTCCAATCATTCGTTCTCTGATTCATTCATTCACCGGGTGTTTGTGGACCCACCCACCCACTCATTCATTCATTCATTCATTCCTTCTCTTCTCTCCTCCCCCCTTCCTTGTTCATTCCTTCCCTGACTTTCTCACCCCTCCAGCGGCGATCCGTTATCCGCAGGCGGGTCTCGGAGCGGGGGTGCGGGCGGCGGGGTGTCGGGGCTGCGCGCGCCGCGGCTCCTGCTGCGCGCCCCCCTCCCCCCGCGCCGCCCCCGCCCCGCCCCCGCCCCGCCCCCCGCGCGGGGAAAGCGCGCGCTCCCGGGGAGCGTCGCTGCTCAGCCGCGGGCTCTGGCGCCGGAGCCGAGCGTCTGGCGGCCGCCCGGCTCCCCCGCGCTCGCGGCCGCCCATGCCCGGGGCCCGCGGCCGTCCCCAGCGCTGCGCTGCGCCGCCCGGGCCCGCGGGGGCGGGGTCGGGGCCGGGGCGCGGGCCGCGGGCGGGCTGGCGAGGCCGGGTCGGGCCGCAGGGCGGCGGCGGGGATGCGGGGCTGGCGGAGGAACCTCGCGCTCTGCCTGCAGCGGCTGCCGGACGAAGGTAGGACGCGGGGCCGGAGAGCGCGGGCGGCGGGGCGCGGACCGGGGGACGCTCTGGGACTGTCCCCGCGGGGGGCGAAGGACGCGATCGGGAGAAGGGCAGCGTCCCCGGAGGGGGACAGCTCCAGGGGTCACCGCAGGACACCCGGTGACCAGCGGAGCGTGGTCCCGGGAAGCCCGCGGGGGGACTCCCAGGGCGCGCGGAGGGGGGACCCCGGGCAGGGCCACCAGGGCAGAGGGTCCGAACCTCGAAGGCGACTCCCTGGACCGGTCCAGTTCCTGGAGCGAGCCTGGATCGGTGTCGCGGCCACGTGCCTCCTCCCGCCGCCCGCCTGGCCCGGGCTCGGGAGGTGACAGCGCTCGCCGCAGGGGTCCCCTGGACCCCAGGCTGCCGTCCCCGCGCACCCAACTTTCCCGCGCGCTCCCGGCCGCAGCCTTGCGCAGACCCCTGAGTCCGCAGTTGCTCAAAGTTGCAAAGACGGTGGCGCCGGTGTCCTGGGCAGTTGGGGTGACTCGGCTGCACGGAGGCCCCCCTGTCCCCGCCTGTCCCTGCCGCAGCGCTGCGGCGCAGCCCCCTCTGCCCCGCCACCCCCACTCTGTACCTGTTGTCTCAACCGCCTGGACCCGAGGAACGAGGAGGGACCCGCGGCCAGGTCCTGCCATCGCAGAGGAAAGTTTGGGTTTGGTGCTAATGACGAGCTGCCAGTTGCCATTCGGGGCCCAGGAGAGGTGACCATGACAGCTACCCACATCTTTGCGCACCATGAGGGGCATCCTGGGTGACAGCGACACTACACCCAGCGTGTCCAGGCGCCTCTGCCCTTAACCTTCACAACTACCCCTCCGGAGGGCGCTCTCATTCTTTCCGCGTTACAGGCGACCATGCTGCCTCAGAGAGGGAAAGCCCCTTTTCCCAAGGTCACACAGCCTATAGGTGGCATAGTTTGGATGTGAACCTCAATCGACGGGACCCAGAGGCTTTTGGTAGTTCTCAGATCCCCCTCTGGTCTGCCCCGTCCCCAAGTTGGGTCTTTCTCCATCTGATGGGAAAGGGTCTATTTCCAGCCAGAGTGAGGGGCCCCCAAGGAGACTAGGAGAGCTGGTCCTGATGCTCCTGCCCTGTCCCCAGGGCTACGTAAGGTCTCTCACCTCTGCCTCTTCTGAGGGCCCAGGAGCAGAGATGGCAGAGGGTTGGTGCCCCAGACCCCGGCAGGCTGGAGCTCTGGGTGGGTGCTCAGGGAACAGCCTTTGGACGGTGCCCAGGGTGACCTTAGAGAAGAGGGAGATAGATAGCACTCTGGTCCAGGGGATGGAGCAGGGGTGACATGCTCCTACTCAGTGAAGCTGTCCCCAACCAGCAGAGAACATTAAAGAATTCTCAAGGAACCAGGCGCTGGCCACCAACCTGCAGTCTGACTGTGAGGCTTGCCTTCTGTCTCTGTCAAGACTGAAGACCTGTCCTTCCAGGGTCCAGGCAGGTGGGGGTGCGCCCGGGGTGTGTGCAAACCCGGGGTGGCATGTTTACCATGCAGTGTGAGCTGTGCAGAGGCCTCTGAGTGACCCACAGGAGGCAGAGGGGTCTTAGGACACCAAGAGCGGCTTCCCCTGCCATCTCTCCAGAGGAGGCCACCTCTCCCTCAAGGCCAGAAAGGTCCTCAGCGTTTTGAGTTTTTTCCTGGGAAAATCTTTGCTGGACTTGATCCTTGGGCTCAGCACTCAATCACGGTGGCTGGTGCAATCACCCGCGCCGGCAGGAAATTACTATTTTAAAAGAGACACAAATCTCTGGCTTTCTCTGGGCCACAGGGAAATGGGTTCCTGTGAGGCTGGGTCACAAAGAGAGGAGCAGAAAGAGGCAGAGAGAGGCAGAGACGGGGCCGGAGACCCATCATCTCTTGGAGGGAAGCTTGTTCGACTTATTTGATTTGATTTTTATTATTTGGTGCTGGGGGTTGAGCCCAGGGCTGCTCAATCACCGAGCCCTTTTTATTTTTGAGACAGGGTCTCCCTAATTGGCTTATAGCCTCGCTTAGTGGCCCAGGCTGGCCTCCACCTGGCGATCCTCCTGCCTCAGCCTCCCAAACCACTGGGATTATAGGCATGCGCCATGGTGCCTGGCGGGAGGGATGTTTTAAGCAAAACCAGTTCCTCTGTGGACCACGTTGAGTCATTGGGGAAATAGAATGGGCTTGGAGATCAGATTGATGTCTTAGGCACCTCTGAGTGCCAACTGTGTTAATTGTTTTTTTTTTTTTTTTTTTTTTTTTTTTTTTTTTTTTAAGCTTTGGATGTGTGTGTGTGTGTGTGTGTGTTAATTCATAAGATGGCAATGGCAGCCTTGCAGGTCATGATAGGTCTCAGCTAACATGTTACAGTGCAGGAACCAGCACATAGTAGATGCTCAAGAAATACTAATTCTGAGCCACGTGCGTTGGTGCATGCTGATAATCCCAGCGGCTCAGAAAGCTGAGACTTTCGGATCTCAAGTTCAAGGCCAGCCTCCTCCATTTAGTAAGGCCCTCAGCAACCTAGGGAGATAGATCCTGTCTTAAAATAAGATGTAAAACAAAGGGCTGGCGGTGTGGCTCAGTGGTTACACACCCCTGGGTTGAAAGAAAGAAAGAAAAGAAATCCTAATCCTGCTCTTCCTGATTTTTTAAAAATCTGCTCCCACTTCAGATGTGGGAAAATGATATGGTGCATTGGTCCCTGGAGAAGGAGGACCCAGGGAGGATTTCCAAGTTGTAAGGGGTCAGCGTATGAGGTTAGGGTTTTGGGGGAGTGAGTTTGGGCCACACAAGAACATAGGGCGAGGCGTGGTGGAGGGACTGGGTCTCGCAGGGTCAGGGAAGGCCTCTCTGAAAGTGACTTTTGAGCTGAGAATAAAGAATGAGAAGTCCCAGCTGGGTGCGGTGATCCACGGCTGTCATCCCAGCAGTTTGGGAGGCTGAGGCAGGAGGATCCCAAGGTGGAGGCCAACCTCAGCAACTTAGAGAGACCCAACTTTAGGAGACCCTGTTTCTAAAATAAAATAAAATAAAAAGGGCTGGGGATGGGGCTCAGTGGTTAAGCGCCCCTGGGTTGAGAGAGAGAGAGAGAGAGAGAGAGAGAGAGAGAGAGAGATCAAGATCTAGCCAGGTTCAGAGCAGAAGGCAGGGGTGAGGATCAGCCCGTGGTCTGCAGGGGGTCATGTCAGGCAATGTGACCTGTTGGAGCAGGAAAAAGAAGAGACGGTGGTCAAGGAGGAGAAATGAGAGGCTAGGGGCGGAGGACCCCAGATGATCCTCCAAGGTAAGATCCCCTGGGCCTTCACTGCTGGAGATGGTGGATTTCATTCTGGGAGACTTTGAAGAACTTCCCCCGAGGGCCTGGGCCGCCTCCAAAGCTGAGCCAGGTTTTGAGGGATGCCCATGGCGGCTGGGCCAGGCGGAGGCAGGACACAAGGGGGGAAGCGACAGAGGTGGGAAAGCCAAGGGACGGCCAGAGGGGGACCTCTAGGGGAGGAGCTGTCCAGGGTGCTGAAGGGCGCGCCCAGCCTGCTTGGACTCAGGGTCGCTCAGGAGCGCAGGGGTGTCTGTGCGCGCGCGTCCCTGCTGTCCCCAGCTAGCTGATGGGTCCCTGAGCCGGTTGCCTAGGAGACAACGGGGGGCGGGGAAGACGAGGGGGCGCGCTTTGATTGGCTCCCGGGCTCCTGCTGCTCATCTGTCTGTGGGAACCGCAGGCCCAGGTTCCAAATGGTCCCTGCGGGGATGCGGAGCGCAGGGACAGGAGGCTGGAGGTCCCGGGTCCCCCTGTGCGTGCGTGCGTGTGTGTGCACGCGCGCGTGTGTGGCTGCCCGTGCGTGCGCACGAACTTGAACAAAGGCGCGTCTGGAGCTCACGTGCTCCCTGCTGGGAAACATCTGTCACCGCCTGAAATCAGGTGGCCAAAGGGGGACCCACAGGCACCCAAGGAGCAGCAGCCAGACTCCTCTGTGGGGTCTCCATCCCGGCCATGGCCACCCCGCGAGCTGATTGGAAAGGTCCCCTGGGGCTGTGCGTGGCGGAAGTTGGTCCCCGTGACGTGGACCATGACGTCAGCGTTGCAGAAGGGCCCCCCACCCCCACCCCAGCCGAGAAGGGTGGTAGGAGAAAGGAAATCTGGGGGTTTTTTTCCTCCCCCAACTCCCTTCTCCTTCCTCAAATAATAGTATCTCCTTTTCTTTTTTGTGCGTAAAAGGACAAGGAGCCTATGTTCCGATTTTATTTCAAAAGAACAGCAACCACAGAAACTCAGCAAAGTGTTTTCTTTGCAATTGATTTGCCTCTGCAGTAGCCCGGGTAGGCTTGGAAATTATTTTTAAAATGTTTTTAAGCTGCCTGGTGGCACATGCGCACTTCAGCACCCTGGACAGCCCCCCCCATGAGAATTTCCCCGCAGCTCAGGAGGAGGCTGAGGCAGGAGGATCGCAAGTTCAAAGCCAGCCTCAGCAACAACTGTCTAAACAGTCTCCACCCTGCTTCATTATTTATGGGAGGAGTCGCACACTCAAATACCTGCAGAGACACAAACGATGAGAGAAGGAGCCCCAGGACCTTTGCACTTGCTATCTCTTTTTCGCAATTGATCTTCCACTGCTTGGCTCCCTTAGATTTATGCAATTGTGTCCTCTGCAGAGAGGCCTTCCCTGACCATCCCATCGAGAATACCTGTCATTTAGCTCTGCAGCTTTCTTTCTTCCCAACCCTTTATACTGCCTGACTGTGTGACATACTTTATGTCCTTTTGATCCCTACTATATAAGTGCCACGAGAGCTACAATCCCCATCTATATGATTCTCTCCACTGTATCCCGGCTGGCTGACTAGCACATTGCCTGGTATGTAGTAGCTGCTCAATAAATCTGAGTGCACTAAAGGGGTGCACTGGGCTTGAGGGATAAAGTTGAACCAGAAGATGTAGGACTCATAGGCGCCTTGGCTCAACCTGTCAGATTTTCTTTTTTTTTTTTTTTTCCCTAGAAGAACTCAGGGGCCAGCATATAGTAGGTGCTCACTAAATGAGCCATGAATGGAACAGAGAAGGGAAGGGTAGGAACCAGCCTTTTAATTTAATTTTTTTGGTACGAGGGATTGAACCCAAAGGCACTTTACCACTGAGCCCCATCCCCAGCCCCCTTTATTTTTTTATTTCAAGTTGGTCTTAAACTGGTGATCTTCCTGCCTCAGCCTCCCAAGCCACCAGGAGGGCAGGTGTGCACTGCAGTGCGCAGCCGAACACAGATTTATTGAGCAGCTACTACATTTTTCGAGCACCTGCTTTGAGCTGGACATGGGGCTGACTTTTCCACATCCTTCCTTTACTGTGGCCCCACGATGAGGCTGCTGAAACGACAGTCTGAGCTCCCAGTTCGCAAAGGAGAAGTAAAATATAAATTAAAATATAGCTTTACAGGCTGGGGCTGGGGGCTCGGAGGTAGAGCACTTGCCTGGCATGTGTGAGGCACGGGGTTCGATTCTCAGCACCACATATAGATGAATAAAATAAAGGTCCATCGACAACTAAAAAAAAATCTTTAAAAAATATAGCTTTACAGATTTCTTCAGCTCTGGCAACTCAGTGAGGCGCTCAGCAACTTAGCAAGACCTTGTCTCAAAATAAAAAAAAATAAAATAAAAAGGACTGTGCGTCACTGATAAAGAATAATATCCTGTGCACATAAAGATCTCCTGCAAATCAATAAGAAAAGATAAGCAATCTAAGAGGAATGGTGAGAGATGCGAGAAGAAAGTTATTACAAGGAGAAACTCAAATGGCCAAAACAGGATGAAAGATGGAGAATCTCACCCTTTCAGGGGATCGTTCTGCGAATGCTAGGAATAATGCTCAGAGCGCCCGCGGCACAGTATCAGTTTTAGGAGGAAATTAAAAAAATTCGGGCGGGGGTGGCGGCGCATGCCTGTCAACAACCAGTGGCTCTCAGGAGACTGAGGCAGGAGGATCATGAGTTCAAACCCAGCCTCAGCAACTCAGTGGGACCCTGTCTCTAAATAAAATACCAAATAAAAAGAGGGGGCTGGGGATGGGGCTCAGTGGTTAAGCACCCCAATGTTCCATCCCTGGTACAAAAAAAATTTTTTTTTTGTAGCCCCTCATCTTGGTTGTGACTTGGGAGAACCGGACGCGCATGTGCAGTGAGTGGGAAGCGAATTAGACAGCTACCTGTGGAGCTAGAAAGTGCTGTAGAGAGACACTCTTTGACCCCGCTGGTCCTTTCTGATGTCTATTCTAGGGAAACATCTAGCTAGGTGCTGGCAGCCCAGTAGGGAGACCCCGTGTGGGAGGGTAATTGATTTGGGGGTGAGAAATGAATTCTTCCCTGAAGACAGGGCGGGGTGCTGTATCTCACAGGGAGGCTAAATTAACAACGAGTCCCCTTCAGTGGGTGCGAAGGGACCCCAGGGGGTGAGGCCAGCAGGAGGGACCCTCCCTCCGAGCTCCTTTGGTCAGGCTCTCTCAGGCTCCAGGCGGGGAGGACAGTCTCCAAAGGAGAGAGGGTCTGCCCAGGGCCCCAGGGGAGGCCGGGGAGCCTGAGACCCAGGACGTTAGGCCCTGCTAACTGGGGATCTGCTTTTGCTATATTTTCTGCTTCTCCTAAGTATAAACCAGGCTAAGCACAGACCTCCCTCTGCACGTCTTGGGTTTTATGGTCATTGGCTAGCGCAGCCGCAGAGGCCTCTGGGAACTCTGCCCTGTGGACCCCAGAGGCTCAGCTTGCCGGCCTCCTGAGTAGGGTGCAGAGGCCACACCGAGACAGCCTTCTCCGGAGGATGATGGGAAAAAATTTTTTTTTGGGTGGTGCTGAGGATTGAACCCAGGGACACTTTACCACTGAGCTACATCCCCACCCTTTTTATTTTTCATTTTGAGACTGGGTCTTGCTAAGTGGCTGAGGCTGGCCTCCAACTTGTGATCCTCCTGCCTCAGCCTCCCGAGACACTGGGATTAAGGTGTGTACCACCACACCTGGCCCCCAACGTCTTTTATGTTAATGAAGCGAAGAAGATGATGCTTAGGGCTGGGTCCTAGGGAAAGGGATTAGGTTTACATAAGGTCATTAGAGTGGACCTCCATTATTGAACCCTGAGGCTTTGGGATGCAGGGACAGTAACCAGATACACACGCACGGACGCATGCTCTGTCTCTTGTCTTGGGATGCTCTGCAGCACCTCAGGAGTGGACCATCCACTCTTCTCTTGGCCAAAATTCCATGGTCCTTCCTTTTCTGTTTCTGATTTAAAAAATCTTGTAAAATGCTCATTGAACATTTAAACTGTATTAATAATTAAACACAGCAACATAAATTAAAAAAAAAAAAAACATTGCAATGCCCCCCCCCAGCACTGTTTGGTACACATTTCTCAGGCCTCTGACTATTGTTAAAAAAATAACAGTAACCACCAGGCACGGTGGTGCATGTCTGTCATCCCAGCAGCTCAGGAGGCTGAGGCAGGAGGATCGCAAGGTGGAGGCCAGCCTCAGCAACTTAGTGAGACCCTAAGCAACTCAGCAAGACCCTGTCTCTCAATAAAATATAAAAACGGGCTGAGGAAGTGGCTCAGGGCTTAAGCATCCCTGGGATGAATCCTTGGTACCAAAATTTTTTAAAATTTAAAAAGAACAGTAACTTTTTATACTAAGTGACTTTTTTTCTTAAGATTCAACATGAAATTGTTAAATGTGGACCATTTTGGTAATAAAAGGTAGAGATGAAGGAAAATACTACAATCATCCCATCCCCAGGGCTCTCTGGTATATTCCTCTCTAGTGTTTATTATTATTATTATTATTATTATTATTATTATTATTATTATTATTATTACTATTTTTATTGCCCTTACTACACATGTGGTTTTATGTTTTGCTTTCTCTCTGCTTGGAAATCCAGGGCCAGCACGTCCCTGGATTATCCAAAAAATCTTCCTGTTGCAGGGCTCCCCGTCGAGTGCCCATGCTGGGGATGGTTAATTACCGGCTCCCCTATAGCTGGACAGCAAGGTTGTTTCCCGCCTTTTGCTTCCGTACATAAGGCTTCCGTGTGACCCCGCTTCCCCGCAGCTGCCAGCTGCCGTCAGCCTGCGTAGGCGTCCCCCCTGCAGATGTTATTTCTTACACTTGTCACTTTAATAGTCACATTATCTCTTGGAGTGTTGCTGTTCCTCCTGCTCCTCCTCCCTCCCCCTCGGGAAAGGGATCTCCTACCACCCACCCAGGGATTGAGCCCAGGGGATGCTTAACCCCTGAGCCCTGTCCCCAGCCCCTTTTTATATTTTATTTAGAGACAGGGTCTCAGGGCCTCGCTAAGTGGCGGAGGCTGGCCTCCAACTTGCGATCCTCCTGCCTCGGCCTCCCGAGCCACTGGGATGACAGGCGTGGGCCACCACCACACCCAGCAGTCACAGCACTGTGGATGCAGGAAGCTGACCTCCAAGGGGGAGAGAAGATTGTTGTCCCTGTGACCTGCCTCCCTCCTACCTGGGTCCTGGCAGCTGATTCCTACCCTTCTTCGTTCATTCTACAATTAACTAGTTTGTACCAGTCACTGCCTAAGCATGTGTGGGGGGGGATGAGCCCTAATGGACCAGCCTCTGGGCTTAGGGAGCAGGGGGAATGGCCATAACAGGTGGACGATTAACTAAGAGTTCACACAGGACTGGGCCCCGGTCATCCCAGCGGCTTGGGAGGCTGAGGCAGGAGGATCGCAAGTTGGAGGCCAGCCTCAGAAACTTAGCGAGGCCCTAAGCCACTCAGCGAGACCCTGTCTCTAAATAAAATATAAAAAGGGCTGGGGATGAGCGGCAGCAGCCCCCCCGGCCACTGAGGCCACCACCGTGCTCCAACAGCAGGAGAGGATGGGGCCAGGCTGGGGGGCTGACAGCAGGAAGCCAACGCGTGACGTGAGCCTCTCTCCCTTCACTTTGCATCTGCTGTCCCTCCCTGTCACCTCTTAAGGCTGAATGGACCTTGGGTTTCCTCCTCCGTCCCCCCCCCCCCCAGGGAGGTGTGAGGAGTGAGCGGGGTACCAGGCGGGGTCACCTAGCGGGTGCTATGTCGCCAGCTGTCTCCTTACCATTTCGGCTCAGGAAGGAAGTCAGGGACTGAGATGCACTAGCCACCCGGATTTCCCTTGGGGCTGCTTACGGTCCTCCTTCAAGTCTAACCTGCTTCCTTCTTGCTGCAGTTCACTTGAGTTCCCTGGGACAGTGGCCCTGGGCCAAGGTGGCTCTGCACATCTAGGATCTCTCTTCCCCCCAACTCCCTGGATCCCAGAAACCGGGTCCCCCTGGGCCTGCGTTGGCTTTGAACCGTCCCCATGTGAGAAACGGGCCAGTTGTGCCTCCCGGAGGCATTGGGAAACATCAATGACAGAGAGATTCATGAAATCAAATCTCTTAAAGAAAAAAAAAATTTTTAAACTCATATCATGTTTGTTTGAAGGGAGAGGAGGAGGTGGCAGGTGGCCCCTTGGGGACAATCAAAAGCAATTGAATTGGATTCTGCACTTAATTGAATGCAAAGTCCCTTCAGGGAGGCAGAGGCAAGGAGGCCGCAAGGTAGGGCCCTCGGGCCGCGGGCAGGAGCTTCATAAAAGATTCAGGGCCAGCTGAGCTTGCAGGCTGCTGGGCTCAGGGCCCTGGGCTCTGTTTCCACCGTGGGGGAGGCAGGTGGCCCAGGACTCCCTGCAGTTTAAAGGCTGTGTGTCTCTGGGCAAATCACCACCCCTCTCTGGGCTTGCAGCACCTTTGAGTATCCTGGCTCCTCCCCTACCTCACGGTCCTGGGGTGGGGGGGCAGCCCGCCTCCTACATTTTAAAAGCCTCTGTGCACCTTCGAGATCCTTCCTTGCAGTCTGCATCCCTCCCGCCCAAGTATTTGTTCCATTTTACAGAGGAAGAAACTGAGGGTCTGAGAAGTCCCCCGATGTGCCTGGCTTACTCAACCTGTCTGGCAAAGCCATGGGGCTCCTTCATAGAGACAGAAACCTCCATGTGGGGCTGAAAGACACTCAGGATTTGGATGGGTGGTGATCTGATTCTCCGCACAACCCCATGGAGGGGAGGCTGCTCCGTTAGTATTTTTATTTTCCCTTCCAACTAAGAAGAGCCTGAAGAATTAAGGAAACATACGTACACCCCCGAGTAACGAGTGCCAACCCGGCTGCCAATCTCTTCGGGCCCAGCCTTTCTTCCCACCACATCCCAGAACTTGCTGTGTGACCCCGAGCAAGTGACCCAACCTCTCTGAACCTCCGTAGCAAAGATGACAATACACCCACCTTTCAAGGTTGCTGGGAGGATCAGACATTGGCAAATGGCCGAGCACAGTGCCTGGCCTCCATTTCCTCTGTGGGGGGTGGGGAGTCCAATTCTAGGGGTGCTCAGACTGTGGAGGGAATTCTCCTAAAAATGTGCCCCTCCTCCTTGGAGGTCCTGGGCTTTGCTGGCGCACACCGTCCCCATTGAGGAAGAGGGAGGGATCTTGGCATGGGCTGGTGGCTGCAGATGGCAGACGGCTCATGTATTTACTTCTGCCTAATAAATATGCATGACATATAAATAAAATATCTCACAACGGTCCCCCTGCGCCTGGATCCAAGCAGGCGGTGACAGTCGGCAGCGCGGTTTGCGTGTGCGGGGAGAGTCTGGCGAGGAGGGTAATGAGCTCATTATTCCTGCTTTAACCCAATTTCCTGCCACACATCCAGAGGTTGCTCAGATACCCACTGGGGAGGCCCTGGGCTTCCCCTCCCTGTGCACCCCCAGCTGAGCTTTGGTTGATGAAGACCCCCCTGAGCCTTTGGCTTCTCTCTCAGGTAGATGAAACCAGCCTGGACTGTCCAGTGACTGGTGGCCCCCCTGTCACTGTGGCTGCTGAAACCCCCCCCCCCCCCATTCTGGAAGTCTCTCCAGACCTGCCATCATCAGATGGGTAGACCAGAAGGACAGAATCAGCAGAAGGGATGATTATAAAAGGGGGACTTATTAGGCTGGCTTAGGTGACCAGGAGCTGGAGGGGCCATAGTGGCCAGTCTGCAGGCGGGAGGACCCAGCAGCTGAGGCCCCAGAACAGGGGGGATCAACCGGGCTGCATCTGCTGCCCCTTTCTTGGTCTGTAACTTTGATTGAATCCAAGCCACCATCCTATTGGATGATGCTTCCCATGCTTAGGGAGGGTCTCTGCTTCCATTGGCTCTCCCACATGTCAATCACTCCTAGACACACCCCCATGGACACACCCCCTTCCCCTTCAGCATCTCTGAATCCAGTCAAGTCGATGGGCCAGGTGAGCTACGCCACGTTAACTGGGCAGCTACTAGGGGCCCGTTCTTGCTCTAGGACCTGGGAGGGTGCTTTGGGGAATAGGACTTTGGGTGCTAGGCCACAAGAAGTTAAAGCAGGTGACAATTCTGGCTTAGTTCTTCTTCTTCTTTTTTTTTTTTTTGGTACTGAGGATGGAACCCAGGGGTGCTCAACCACTGAGCCCCCATCCCCAGCCCTTTTTTATATTTTATTTAGAGACAGGGTGTTGCTGAGTTGCTTAGGGCCTTGCTAAGTTGCTGAGGCTGGCTTTGAACTCATGATCCTCCTGCCTCAGCCTCCCGAGCTGCTGGGATTGCAGGCGTGGGCCACCACACCCAGCTCTGGCTTGGGTCTTGACCATGTCAAATATTTACTAGCCTTCCCTTCCTCCTTTACCCTGACCTTATGCCTTCTTACTCTAGCGTGATTCTAGCGCTCATGGTCAGAAATCTCCAGGACAGGCCAGGTAGGCTCCCGCCAGGTCTGTGCTTAAATCTTTCAGGTAATCCATGTGTGAGGGTCGGATATTGCTAAAACATCCAACCCTGAAGGACTTTGTGACTTGGGCCAAAGATCCCTTCGGATCCATCCCAGTGTAAATAAGTCCTGTGGGTGAACTCTGATTTAGCATAGGCTGTCCGTGAAGGTCTTGTACCCACAATATGTAAAGAGCATCAACAAATCAACAAGAAGAAGACAACCCAATAGAAAAATTGAGCCACAGACTTGAGCGGTTGCTTCACAAAGGAGCCAGTCCAGGTGGCCAGTGAGTGTATGAAAAGATGCTCCAACTGCCTCTGGTCCCTCCTTCGGGGAGATAGAACTGCAAGCCACAATGGGACCCTGCCAGGAAGCTGATATTTTGGTGAAGCTGTGGGGTGCTCATGCCCCAAGCCTGGGAAGAGTCCCTGAGAGATGAGAAGTGACACAGTTTCCTGTTCCCCTGGTTGGCATCTCTCTCCTCTCCCCGAGTCTCTCCTCTCCCCCTGTCTATTTCCAAGCTTGCACCCCCCAGATCCCAACACAGAAGCCAGTCCAAATCCTATCATCCGAGCCACAGCCATCCATTCCTCCCCATCCCTTTCTGGGGAGGCAGGTAACAGGCTGGCAGCACTTGGTTAGAAGTGACAGAAACCCCACTTCAACTGGCCTGAGCAAGAAAGAGACCCTCGTTGCTCAGATCAGCTTCAGGAAGGGCTGTATCAAGAGTCCTCCAGAGAAACAGAATCCATCCATCAGTCACTCTACTTACCTATCATGTCTGTTATATCGGTCTATCTCCTGTCTGTGTGTCTGTCTATCTTTCTATCACATCTGTCTATCATATCTTTGTGTCTATTTCCCGTCTGTGTGTCTATCTATCATCTCCCATTGAGATTAACTTTAAGGACCGGGCTCACGTGATTCTAGCGCTCATGGTCAGAAATCTCCAGGGCAGGCCAGGCAGGCTCCCACCAGGTCTCTGCATTGCAGTATTGAAAGTGGTTCTTCCTTCTTTAATGAACTTTGGTCTTTGCTCTTAAGACCGTCCACTGATTGGGTAAGGCCCACCACATTCATGAACGGAATCTACTGAACTCCACCTCCACTGATTGAAAAATGTAACCGCATCTAAATAAATCCCTTCCCCGTCACATCTGGACTTGTGTTTGGCTGAACAACTGGACACTCCAGCCTGTCTGAGTAGACACAAAATGAAGCAGAGTTATTTACTCCACAGGGCGAGGACATTCAATGACCTGTGACTGTCTCTTTCCTACCGCAAGGAGGCGGGGCCTCATGGTGTCCACAGCGGGAGAGGAAGGGAAGCTTCTTGGGCGTGATTGGCCTCTGCTCTGGGTGCCCCAGCCCCCTACCCAGCAGGGTCCCCTCAGCTGGCGGGGACACAGCCCCTGCGTGCTGCCGGAAGTCCCACGTTGGAGCCAGCAGTCTGACTGAGCCCTGGCAGGTGGTAATTTAGCCACCAACCACTGTGTCCCAGGGTGACATTGAATGACACGAGAACCACAGTGATTAGGGACAGAGGAGAGAGAGCATCATGCGTGCACTGGACAGGCTCAGCCCGCTGCCCATTCTGGCCCCCAGCAAAGCCATGGCGTGAAAGGACACAGGGTGTCACCTGCTTCTGCCACCGGGAAGCCTGGGTCGCAGGGAGGGGTCCCCTCTCTATGGCTCGGTGGCAACGTGGAGAAGCTGACATCTGCCAAGGGCTCCCTGCACTCCGAGTGTTCAGCACGGAGCTAAGCCAAGAGGAATGTTCTAGAACCCGAGCCTCAGGGAGGGAAGCCACCTTGGCCTCTGCTCTGGGTGCAGGTTGGCGTGAGGCCAGAGCTGTGGCTGTCTCACTTTCATGGTGGCATCTCCACCAAACCTGTGCCTTGGGTGGTGGTGGTTGGCATTTGGGTACCAACCACCAACATCCCCCGAATCCCTCCTGTCTGGAAGGGACTTTTAGTTTGACGAAGGGCTTGCACGTCCATATCAGTCAGCTTCCAGTTGCTATAACAAAATACCTGAGGTACTTACTTTGTAAGAGAAAAGGTTTATTTCTTCTGGCTCATGATTTTGGCAGTTGTGACCCAAGATGGAGTGGCCCATGGTTTGGGGTCACTGTCTATGAGGCAGCATGTCATGGAGAGGGTACATAGAGCAAAGCCAGTCACTTCACCAACCAGGAAGAAAAAAGAAGAAAAGGAGCCTGGGGTCCCACAGTCCATTTCAAAGACATGCTCCTAGTGACTTAAGGCTGTCCCCTCAGGCCATACCTCCTAGGTAAAAGCATCCCCCTGGGCCGAGCCTCAACACACACAGGCTTTAGGGGGACATTCAATGTCCAGACCGTCACAGTCCAGCAACTTATCTCCTCATGCAGAGACCCTTGAAGTTGACAGAATGGATGTTTTAAGAACACAGAGAACAAGGTGGGTGCAGTGGCACGTGCCTGTCATCCCAGCTGCTCCCGAGGCTGAGGCAGGAGGATCGCGAGTTCAAAGCCAGCCTCAGCAGCAGCGAGGCCCTAAGCAACTCAGTGAGACCCTGTCTCTAAATAAAAAATAAAAAGGGGCTGGGGATGGGGCTCAGCAGTAGAGCATCTCTGAGTTTGATCCCCCATACTACAAAAAAATAGAAAAAAGATGCAGAAAGCACAAGACAGGTCCTCTGACACATCAGGGACAACGTATGGCTAATTGATTGCTGAATATCAAGTAAAGAAGGGCCTTGAAGGCTGAGATAGCTTAGGCAATGGCCCGAAGGTGGGACAATCTAGACAAAGACTAGGACACGGGGACCAGTAGATAGACACTGCTTTTTGACTCTGCTGAGCAGCCCCGAGTAAACCTTCATCTCACATGTTGTATTAGTCTGTTTCCGTTGCTATAACAAAATACCCGAGGCTGGGTGATTTGTAAAGAAAAGAGGTATATTTGGCTCAATGTCTTAGAGATCAAAGAACCTGGTGCTAACATCTGCGGGGCTCTGGTGAGGGCCTCATGCAGATGGCGTCACAGTGGTGTGAGAGTGTGCAGAACAGGCGACAGATTCACGGTGACCCAACTATGGGCCATGAAGCCCCACCTCTTAGAGGCTCCAACCTTTAATACTGCCACCTTGATGACCAACTTTTCTTTTTTGGTACCAGGGATTGAACTCAGGGACCCTCCACCCCTGAGCCCCCTCCCCAGCCCTATTTTGCATTTTATTCAGAGACAGGGTCTCCCTGAGTGGCTTAGGGCCTCGCTTTCTCTGAGGCTGGCTTGGAACTCGCGATCCTCCTGCCTCAGCCTCCCGAGCTGCTAAAGACAAACCACATAGTACACGCCTCTCTTTGTCTCCCTGTCGCCTTCTCTCTCTTTCTCTGAATCTTTCCTTCCTTGTCTTCTTTTTCCGGACTCAGGGATGTGTGTCCCTTTGTCCCAGATTTCCTAAGAAATAAACACGGGCCGTTTGTCTCTGATCCAATTTCCCTCCCCGAAACACTGCTAGTAGGAGTAATCGACACGAAATAAAACTGACATTGGCTAAAACCGTGCGCAGTAAAAATAGTCATCGATCTAAAAATTGACGAGAGAATCAGATCTCCATGCCAACACGAAGTTGTGCGAAAAAAAAATCTGTCCAAGGAGAATGGGAGTTGGCAGAAATAATAGCCCAGCAGGGGAATCCGCTGTGACTGAAGTATTGAAGTTGTCCACAAAGTCAGCTACAATCAGTCTGATTGATGAAGCAAATCTCCATCACAGATTTTAATTAGGAAAGAGCTGATCTCGACCAAACGGACTTTAAGAAAGCAGAGGGAAATGGGAAAAAAATATACTAAAAACACGAAAGTAGAAAATCTCAGAAGTGGCTTTGGAGTCGATTAATCAACAGTCTAAGTGGCCTCGATGAGGCTCAGGCCAGAACCTGCTTGCTCATGGCTATCAGAGTTGGTGAGATGGGAACAGGTGTATTTGACATGCCCTTGGCTTTGACAGTGGCCTCAAAAGAGCCACAGCACTTGGGAGAAAAGACGGTCCCTTTGTCAGTCAATCTTGGGTGAAGGAGCGGTCCACGCCTGTGAACCCAGCCAGGGGGGAGGCTGAGGCAGGAGGATCGCAAGTTAGCGGATGGGAGGTCAGTTAGGGACACCCGGGCTCACATGAGCTGTGGAGCCAGGCAGCCTGGGTTCAAATCCCCACTCAGCCGGGTGCCATGGCGCACGTCTGTCATCCCAGCCCCTCAGGAGGCTGAGGCAGGAGGATCGCGAGTTCAAAGCCAGCCTCAGCAACTAAGGTCATTTGCTGAAGTTTTAATGACTCTAAATTGAATTTGAATTTTCTTGATGTGTGTGTGTGTGTGTGTGTGTGTGTGTGTGTGTGTGTGTGTCGGGAGGTGCTGGCACGGAGCCCGGAGCCTGGTGCATGCTAAACACGGCCTCTACCCCTGGGCTCCACCCCCAGCCTCTGAATTGCATTGAATTGTAGCAAAATCCATCGCACAGAATGGTCTGGGCTCTGCTCACAAAGGCACTTGGTCCAGACAGCGTTTTAAAACAAATGTGAGATCCCTGCTGACATTTCAGAGTCAGATTTCATCTAAAAAAATAATCTGGATTTCTGGTTTCTTGGGAAAACCCAAGAGCTCTCGAAGCCCTGGGTCTGTGTTCTCTGCCAACCACAGTCGGGAAGCAGAGGCGAGGACCCCCTCTTTCTGATGAGGGGGTGGGCTTCAGGTGTCCAGAGTCCCCCCTCCCAATTCCTATGATATCTAGTCCAATTACTGGTTGCTTTCACGACCCCCAGGCCCTTTGATTTTGTGATAACTCTGTTTCTTTTTTCTTTTGGGGGGTGTGGGGGTGTGGGGGGAGTAACTGGGAATTGACCTCACGGTCACTCGACCCCTGAGCCCCATCCCCAGCCCTATTTTGCATTTTATTTAGAGACAGGGTCTCCCTGAGTGGCTCAGGGCCTCGCTTTGGCTGAGGCTGGCCTCCAACTTGCGATCCTCCTGCCTCAGCCTCCCGAGTCGCTGAGATCACAGGCGTGTGCACCCCAGCGCTGACATTTGCAGGGATCTTATTCGAAACCCAAGTCAGATCCGTCCTTTCCTGTGCTCCACAGCCTTCCGTACACCTCACTTGACCTGACACCTCCTGCTACCCCCTAGCTCACTCACCTCCAGCCACGCTGGCTTCCTTGCTGGTCCTCACCACACACCAGGCACAGACCTGCCCCAGGACCTTTGCACTGCCTGCATTAGCTGCCTGGCTCACGGATCCTCCAGGCTGAACCTTCATTTCCTTCTTTTTTCCAGAAGATTTGACCCAGAGTGGCCTCTGCCCCCGACATACTCTTCGCACCCCACTTCTTTCCCTTCCGACCCCTTATTTCAACCTGCGTTCTATCACACATGGATTACATTGGTCGTTCCTCTGCCCTCGTAGAATGTGTTCCGAGTGTGATTCGCGCTGGAGCTTAAGGACTGTGTGGGCACCTCTTTGGTGGGTGTGCAAAGGCAGGAGTGTGTGTGTGTGTGTGTGTGTCCACCCCATTCTGACCCCATGTTCTCTCTCTCTCTGGAGAGCCAGCCCCTGCCTGAACCTCCCTGTGTCCCCCGACTCCCAGCCGGCCAGGTCCCCTGGGATCCCACGGGTCACTGAAGCCCAGAGGCACGCAGGATCCCTGGGGACGGTCCTTGGCATTTAATAGCTTCATATAGAGTCCAGCCGTGATGGATGGCCGTCTCGTCCAGCTGGAACCCGTCCACACCGCAGTGGCCAGGGACTCGGAAAGACTTGTGGCCAAGATTCATCTTGGGAGCCTGCCCACCTATTCCTTGGGGACATTTTTTTCCCCTTAGTGCTTGGGACTCATTCTGTCTCCCGTGGCCTCGGGGACTGGGCTGAGAGCAAAGAGCAAGCACATGCTCTGCGGCTGGCCTGGCCCCTGTTCTCCCACTCATTCATTCATTCATTCATTCATTCATCTGAGGTCCTGGGGAGCCATAGAGGGTTGTAGGATGGGAGAGTGGAGTGATCATTTCACAAATGGGCCAGTTTGGACCAGAAAAGTCCTTGAAAAGGCCAACCCTGTCATTTGATAATAGGGAAACTGAGGCCCAAAGTGGGCAGGTCTCATCCCAGGTCACATGGTGGCCCTTTCCAGAAGCCCTGGGAAGGGAATATGGGTGGTGTGGAGGGGTCAGGAGTCATGAAGAGGGGTTTGGGCGGTGAGAAAAACCAATGGCTCACACTGTTGGTCTGGGGTCCAAGGAGGCCGATCCCCTGCTCTGTCCCCATCTTGAATCTGATGACCTGTGGCTTGGGTCCTTGGTGGTCCTCACCCCACACCAGGCATGCACCTGCCCCAGGACCTTTGCACTGGCTGCTGCCTATAATTCTGCCGTTCTAACGGCCCGTGGCTGGACCCCAGCGAGGCGCGGACCCGTGACCGTGATGCCCTGCAGCTCCGAATCCACCATCTGGCCTCCCTGGTGTGCCCTCCTGGGCTGTCCCCAGTCCCCTGTGACATGTGACTCTGAGATCCCATCTGGAAGCCTACGGTCATCAGCTTCCTAGTGCCCTGGACTCTGATTCCTACACTGCAGTGGGTCTGTTGGATGGCCAGTGCCCAGGGACTTTGTTCAAACTGTTCACCCTGAAAAATCGAATGGACACATGCCATCTCGCAGCCAGGGCAGGTCATCTGAAGAAGCCAGAAGGCCCTTCGGGGACGTGATCGTCCCTTTCTGTATCTGGGGCCACAGGCGGGGCCGTCTCTGGGTGTCACTTCTGAATGTCTGCTCCCTGGGCGGGGACTCAGGCCCTGTAACTCCTGGCCCGACTGTGCTGCTAGTAAGCTACGTGACCTCAGGCCCCGCTGCTGGGAGTCTGGGGGTGAAATGTCCTGCAGGATGGGGCTGTTTTTCTGGTGACAGATGAGTGGGGACAGCCCCAGCTCCACTTTGGTGTTGTTTGAACCAGGGACTGAACTCAGGGCTGCTTTACCACTGAGCCTCATCCCCGGTCCTTTTTATATTTTAGAGACAGCGTCTCACTGAGATGCTTAGGGCCTCCCTAAGTTGCCGAGGCTGGCCTCCAACTTGCGATCCTCCTGCCTCAGCCTCCAGAGCCGCTGGGATCATAGGCACGTGCCACTGCGCCTGGCTCCTTGCCTCAATTCTTACCCCGTTTCACAAATTGGGGTCTCCCTGGCAGGTGCCCAACGACCAGGGGCCGGTGTGACAGTGACTCCCACATCTGATCAACATGCCCCTTTCCCAACCCCTGAGTCTGCAGCCAGATTCCCTCAGTGTGCCCTGGAGCCCAGGGTCATGTGGCTGCTCAAAGCCACCAAGAACCACCTCTCTCCCCAGCCTGCCTCCTGGTCCAGGGCACCTTGAGTGTCCAGCCTGCAGGGACGGCCACTAGACAGAGAACCCCAGAGGAAGGCGCGCAGGCCCCGGATTGTGGCATTCCGAGGTGGCAGGCGTGGGCAGGCTGTGTCCCTTTGCTGTTCATTATGCTGTGTTTTCAGTAATCACGACGCCCACACGTTGGCGCCCGCACAAGAGCCGCATCTGTGTTCAGCACGGCGGGCGGGCACCAGGACGGGTTCAGAACCAGGCTGCTCAGTTCACCCCTCCTCCCTTCAGAGCCACGGGACCTCAGCCCTTCACCCGGCTCCTGGCACCTTGGTGTCCACATCTGTGACCTAGAGATAGATGATCACGTCCCCACCTCAAGGACTCACGTGCATAAAAGGGCTGCGAACACCTAGACTGCAAAGCCAGAATAAATATTAGTTATTTCGTTCTCAGGTTCCAGATGAGGAAACCGAGGCTCCAAAAGCAAAAGGCCTCACACGGAATTTTGAGCTGGTTTCCAATCGCTGAGCCCTTGTGTGAGTCCCTGGACTGGGTACAACCCGGGTGCCCGAGCAATGCTACCTACACCCACCTGATGGGTGGCCAAACAGCACAGCATTGGGCTCCTCCACCTCCTTGATGACCATCTCTGGGACTCATCAAGAGGAATCAGCGTGGTCCGAGCTGCCGTGGACTGGCCCAAGGGGGATCCCTGGCCACGCTGTTGCTCCGGTGGCAGGAGGGGACATTACCTCTACCCAGGTGCCCCCCCATGTAACCTGCCTCCTGTTAACAGTGCCTGCCCAGGAATTCGCTCCTAATTATTGCTCTGCAGAGGCCTGCCACCTGTTTCCTGGCAGGTGGCCCTGTGCGGGCACCTGTTGGCCAGCCGCCCTGGCCCACACCAAAAACATGTGGCGGTATTTTTTTTTTGCTCTTGGCTCAGAAGCATCTTCGAGGCACCAGATGGCAGGGTTTAGCCCCGCCATTCCCTTGGGGCTCTTTCTGGCTCTCGTTCTGAGGGTGGAGAGCAGGGGGTGAGTGGAGAGATGGAGGGAGGGGTGTGTTGGAGATACCTCCTCTGTGCTGGATGCTGTGTGATGTTGGAGCACCTGCTTTCCCTCTCTGATCGTCTCCATCTCCATCTTCATGACAGGGCAGCAGTGAGGCCGAGCTCCCCACCCTGGAGCCCAGGTCCCACATCCGGATTCAGCAATAGTTTTTTTTTTTTTTTTTTTTTTAAGCTCCCCAGATGGTCCCAATAAGAATCCAGGTGACAGCACCTTCGCCTATCACAGCACCTGGGACGGCAAACCTGTAGAGTTCTCAGTTCTGTGCCTGGGAGAGGAAGTGGCCCCCAAAGTGGTTCCCCTTTTGGTGACACATGCCCAAGACAGTGTGCAGGACACTTTGATCACCTCTGTCCCCACAGGGCATCCTAATGATGGGGTGTGTGTGTGTGAGCGCATCCGTCGCTGTGACAAAACACCTTAGGTCATTAACTTAAAAACAGGAAAGGTGTGTTTGGGCCCATGGTTTCAGAGGTTGCAGGCTGTGTTCAGCTGGCCCTGTCGCTCCGGACGTGTGGCAAGGCATGACGGCACCGTGTGGCGGAGAAAAGCCACGCACCTCGCACCGCGCTGCTACTGGGGAGTGAACGGAGGGCGAGGCACGGCGGGTCCTGTTATACCTGTGAAGGACACGCCCCCAGTGACATCACTTCCTGCCACTAAACCCCACCTCTTAGAGGGTACTGGGAAGTGAAAAGAGAGTTGGGACAGGGTGGGTTCAGTTATACCTGATAAGGGCACTCCCCCATTGACCTCACTTCCTGCCACTAGGCCCCACCTCTTAAAGGGTACTGGGAAGTAAAAAGAGGGTGGGGACAGGGCGGGTTCTATTATACCAGACAAGGGCATACCCTCAGTGACCTCACTTCCTGTCACTAAGCCCCACCTCTTAAAGGGTATTGGGAAGTGAAAAGAGGGCGTGGACAGGGCAGGTTCTGTTATACCTGTCAAGGGCGTGCCCCCAGTGACTTCACTTCCTCCCACTAGGCCCCACCTCTTAAAAGGTACTAGGAAGTGAAAAGAAGGCGGGGACAGGCCGGTTTCTTTTATACCTGTCAAGGGCACGCTCCCCCAGTGACCTCACTTCCTGTCATAAGCCCCACCTCTTAGAGGGTACTGGGAAGTAAAAAGAGGGCGGGGACAGGGCAGGTTCTGTTTACCCTGACAAGGGCACGCCCCCAGTGACCTCACTTCCTCCCACTAGGCTCCACCTCTTAAAGGTTCCACCACCTTGTAATAGTACCACGGTATGAGGACCAAGCCACTAATGTCAAAGACCCAAAGTCTAATGAGTTTTGGGGGGACACTCCAGATCCAAACTATAGCGCTGAATTATCAATCATCATCTTTTATATTATTGCTGAGAAAAACTGAGGGCCAACCTGTTTGACCCTTGACCTACTGCTGCTAACCTGGAGGAAGGAGCAGCTGTCCTGCTGATGGCCCATCCTCAAGGACACACCACATTCCACCCCTTTCATCTCCTCTGCGTCCACCCAGGTCTACTGGCCGTCTGCCCCCCTGCGCATGCGCAGTGGCTCCTCCCTGTCTCCCTCTGTCCCTCCCCTCTGTCCTTTCTCTCATCAGCAGCTGAGCGGGGAGAGTGTTGAATCACAGGTCAGACCACCTCCCTCCTCTGTCCCCAGGACAGCAGTGACAAGCCAGAGTCCCCTGGAGGCCTGCATTCCCTCCCCCACCACCCTGGCTCCAGCATCCCCCTCCCCTCCAAACACCGCCCCCTCCCTCTTCTAAGCCTGTCTTTCAAAATGTCACCTTCTCAGGGGAGCCTTTGAGGACCCGCTCCCCTTTCTATCTTCACATTTTCAATTACCTTAAAAAAATGTTTTTGGTACCTGGAATTGAACCCAAGGATGCTTAGCTACTGAACCAGACCTTTTTTATGTATTTTGAGACAAAGTCTTGCTAAGTTATTGAGGCTGGCCTCCAACTTGTGATCCTCCTGCCTCAGCCTCCCAAGCCACCGGGATTACAGGCATGCACCACTGCGCCCGGCGCCCAAGTTTTTACCTTCGAACATGTTCCATCACTTACGTATTACATTTGTCGTTTATGTTCTCTTCTCCCCATTTGTACATCATCAGCATCGTGAAGGCCTGATTCCCAGGCCTGACACACAGAAGGTGCTTAATAAATGCTTGCTGAATGAATGGAGGAGCACATCTCTCCCTCTCCCGGCCTGGGGAGGTGATGGCAAGGGTCTGCTCCCACCCACCCACCTTTATACATGGCAGAGCCAGTCTCCGAGGCCTAGGTCTTATTTAGATCAGCGGAGCTGGGTGGCAGAAATGTCACTGCTTGGCCCATGGGGAAGAAAAGCCTAGGAGATTAAAGGCATCTCTGATGAGATGCTAATTTGTTTCTGGAAGCAGGTGGGGGTGGCAGCAACCCAGGGCCTCTGGGGCTTTGTAAGGCAGAGGCCGGGATGGAAAAAGCAGGATTGGCCAAGGCTAGCCCGGATCCCTGTGATCTTTTTCCCTCCTTTGAACCCATCTCCTGGGCTTTGTGCAACTCGTTTTTAAAGGGGGGCCACACACTCCTATGTTACAATCCTGGCTTGGACGCTCCAGAGGCTGTGTGACCTTAGGCAACAAGATAGACGTCTCTGGATCCTGGGACCCAGGAAGTGAGAGTGCTATAAAGAGGGTCAGACTCCACAGCCTTGTGGCTCCTGCTCTGGGCTGATTTGCTCCAGCCACTTGCAAAACCTTTCATGAGCTTCCTTAAGGGTCCCCTCCCTGTCCCCTCAGTCACCCTGGGGCTGCGACTTCTGCTGAAGGAACCCTGGAAAATTATTGGGGGGGAGGCGGGGTGTCCTTGCAGGTGCAGCTCAGGTAACCCGCAGGCTTGAGATGGCTGGAACCCAGAACTCGGAGCATCCCCGCCCCCAGTGCTGACTCTGCTCCCTGTAGCATCTGCCAGCTCAATTGCTCAGTCCCGGCCTCTGAGCCGACGAGGAATTCATTATCCAACTGTGGCCGCTTTTGATGGAAGGAGAGATCTGGGGGGAGATGGGGCTCTGCCGAAGGAAGGCAGAATTGGGAAGCAGATGATTCCATTTCTCATTCATTCATTCATTCATTCATGGTGTCTTTGCTGACCCCTGCACACACCCCCCCCCACCTTGGCTGTGTCCTGCCATCGGGGACTCTGAGACGAGAAAGACACTGGATGAGTTCAGGACTCTTTGGAGATCCCATACCAAAAACCCAACCTGAACTGGCTTAAACGAAGAAGGAAATGTATTGGCTTTAGTTGATGAAAAAGGAATATGTGGACTTCAGGCATGGTGGGTTCCAGGTGCCGACATGACATCATCATCAGTATTGTGATTTGCCTCTCTTCCCTTTTTCTTTTGGGTACCAGGGTGCTGAACCACTGAGTCACATCCCCAGCCCTTTTTAAAATATTTTATTTAGAGACAAGGGTCTTGCTGAGTTGCTCTGGAAACCCCCAAGCCCTCAGTCTTCTCACCAAAGGGAGCAGCGAGTGACAGCAGGTTTGTCCTTGGCTAGACCTCCTGCTCCAGATTCGGGCTGCGTGTGCCAGACTAGGAGGTCAGAGTGGAGGTTTACTGGGTGTGAGGCGGGAAGGAAGCCTTGACAGGTCAACTGAACTCTTGCTGAATACCTGGGACACGGACGCATGTCCTTCTACACTGGTGACCCCATTAGATGCCCAGCCAAGAGCTACCCACTGGACATCTTTGGCTCCAGGCTTGGGGTCAGATAGACCATCTCAAGCTAGTATGAAATGCATTCTAGCAGTCCCCACCCCCATCCCCCACTTCATCTGTGGTTTTGCTTTGCACAGTGTGGTCAACCACAGCCTGCAAGTATTATATGGAAAATTCTAGAAACGACGCATGTAAGTTTTCCATTGCACACTGTTCGGAATGGCAGGATGGAATATGGAGCTATCCTGCTCCATCCAGCTCAGGATGGGATTCCTCTCTTTGTCCAGCGGATCCACTCTGTATATACTACCTCCTCGTTAGTCACTTAGACTCTCTGGGTTATGAGATCAACCCTCAGGGTGTTGGAGTGTTAGTGATCAAGTCAGAAAGTCAATAATAGCCTAATGCTACCCTAGCTCAGCGTCACCATCCCCATGTCATCCACCTCACCTCCATTTGTCACATAGGCATCTTTATCATCACGAGAAGAGTAAGTACATTACAATGAGATATTGTGAGAGGGACGGTTTGCACAACAGTTATTGGAGACAGGCTAGAGAGGAGGTCATTGTAGTGGGAGGGTCCCCTGACCCACAAGGGCAAGGGCCTGGGGGCATCGACAGTCCTCCCAGAGGACAGGGGACAGGGATTGGTAGATTTCAGCAAAAAAAGATGGGGGTGGATCTGGCAGCACTTTTGGCGGGAAGGAGGCGTGGGGGACAGGGGACCCCGGGGAGGTTTGCCAATCTTGAACTTGTGGGAGCCGCGCTCTCTCCCGGATGGTGGTGGAGGAAGGGCCTTGTCGCCACCGATGCCACCACCGCGGCTGGCTCCGGGGAGGATTAGCTATTTTAGCAACTCGGGGAGGGAGGAGCAGGGAGCGGCGCAGCCTCTCCATTTAGCGCAGGCGGCTGCGGGGCGCGCAGAGGCGCGCGGGGCTGGGGCGGCCCGGGAGACCCGGGGACAGGCTGCGTCCCGTCCTGGACCGGAGGAGGGACACGATGCTGGCGGTGTCACTCAAGTGGCGACTGGGCGTGGTGAGGCGGAGGCTCAAAGGTACCGTGTGGGGACCGCGGGATGGGCCGGGAGGGGACAGAGAACCAGGGCGCGCGGTGCGTCTGGATGGAGAACAGAGGCTGGGGACGCCAGGGGGACACCCCGGTCCCCTCCCTGCGCCCAGTCACCCCCTGCTCTGCACGATCTCTCTCTCTTGATGCTTTTTGGGGTTCTCTGTTGCGGCCCTTTGGAGGGGGGACTCTGGGTCTCTCCCTTTTCTGTCTCTTGGGTCCTTCTCTGTCCCTCTGTCTGTCCATCTGTGTGTCCGTCTGTCCGTCTGTCTCAGATCCATTCTCTCCGTCTCCATCTCTTTGTCTAAGTCTCTCTAACTCGCTCTGGGTGTCTTCCCCTCTCTCTCTCTCTCTCTCTCTCTCTCTCTCTCTCTTTCTCTCTCTCTCTCCCTCCCCTCCAGGTCTCCCTCCCCCTTTCCTCTGTCCCCTCCGTCACCCAGGGTCCTCCCAGGTCACCTCCCTGCTCCTCCTCCTCTCTCTCCAGCTGGGTCCCTCTTTGCTCTATCTGTCCCCTCCCCTGTCCCCTCCTCTGTCCCCTCCTAGCACTTCCCCAGTCCTTTCCTGGTCTCTGTCTGGGTCCCCCACCCCTTCCCAGGGCCTGTCACCCATGGCTCCCCCCTACCCCCACTCAGGATCTGAGGTCGCCTTGCGGTTGGGGTTGGGGTGGCCCCCCGCGGTGTGCGTGTGCCTGGAAATGGGGACAGGGGCCGGGAGCCAGCCTGCACTTGGCTGTGGGCCAGCCTGAGTCTCTGCAGGGCTCCAGCCAGGTGCCACCTCCCTGGGCGGGAGTCCAGGTCCTCAGAGGAGCAGGACGGAGAGGAGCCTCCCCAGGCTGTGGGACCCCAGCCCCCACCTGCGGCCACTAGGATCTGCCATGGCTGCCCCTGTGACGGGGTAAGGGTGGGGGAGGTGGATTCAACCCTTGTGCCTCCGGCTCAGAACTAAGAATACTCCGGGCCATTAGCGGGAATGACAGTGGCACACACAGTTCAGAGCCACCGTGCGCCAGGCAGTGCCATCACTCACTCCTTCCTCAACACACCCCGTGAAGTCAGGGCTACCCTTGTCCTGATGGTGCTGGAGGAAATGGAGGCACAGAGAGGTTAAGTAACTTGCCCAAGGACACACAGCTAACAGACGGAGGCTCCTGCCTGACGTCTCCCCACTCTCCTGGGGGACTCCAAGGGAGGGACTTGTCCACGTGCAGAAATAAAATCCCAGAGGAAAAGCACTCAGGAGATCCTAGGCCACGTGGCCTTGCGAGATGTCCCCAAACTCTGGGAGGGTCCAGAGAAGAGGAGCTTTGGTTTTTCTTGAGAGAAGTGAGCAAGGGCTTTGGGAGTGGGGTCTTGAAGGATGAGTAGGAGTTTGTGAGGTTAAAAAAAAGATGGTGGGGCGAGGTTTGTGCACATGCCTGGAGGCTTGGGAGAGCTGCCGCAGGGGACTGTGAGAACTTGGGTCAGCATGAAGGGCCTGGGGAGAGGAGGCAGCCACCCAGAGGGCAGAGACGGTGGGCTCTGTCCTGAGGGCAGTGGGAGTCATAGAGGGTTCTGGAGCAAGAGAGGACGGAGGGCAGCTTTGAGTGTCGGAACAGGCTTTGGCTCTGGTCTGCAGACCACAGGTGGGGCTGCAGGGAGAGGCCAGGGCTGGGGTCCAGGCAGGGGACCAGGGCTGCAGGGCATGTGGGATTCATGGACAATGAGGCAGGAGAATAAACGGTGCCCGGGCCCCATTCCACAAGTATTTACTGAGCACCTGCTATGTGCCAGGTACTGTTCTAAGTCCTTGGGACCCAACATGGAACAAGACGGGTAAAAATCCCTGTCCTTGCCCTGCCAGGGATAAACTCATCCTGAGCATTTATTGAGCACTTGCTGTATGTGCACAATGGACGGAGAAGGACCATTCGGGGATCCCAAGGAGCCCAGCTCAGAACCCACCAGGGAGCTCCAGGCAGAGGGTCCCACCCAGGTGGAGATGCAGGGTGGAGGGACCTGCCGTGTTCCGGTAGAGAACGGTAGTTGGACATGGTGATGGAGTAAAGAACATTCTAGAGCATTCTGGAACGTTCTGGAACATTCTGGAACATTCAAGGACTCAGCACCTTCCTTTGTATGGACCTCCTCAGCTCCAAGCTCCAACATGTCACCTGGGGTGGGGCATTCCTCAGTGACCGGTTTACCCAGCATCCCCTGATGAGAGCGGGGACCCCTCTGTTGTGTCCCCAATCTGTGTACCCCTCTGGCTTTGACCAGGATCCCTTTTTCCTGCTGCCCCTGTGCTGGGACACCTTGGGCGAGACAGCCATTCCCCTCCCCAGGGAGACGGTGGGATGGAGTAGAAAGGACAGCCGCCCATCAGGAGCCCGAGACCCAGGCTGACCCCAACTCTCTGAGGACCCTGCCTCGGTTTCCCTCCTGTGTCCCAGGGCGGGAAGCCTCTGGCTGCTCCCTGGAGCCCTGTCCCTGGGCTCGCTGCCCTTGAGCCGACCTTGACTCTCGGGTGCCCACATTTCCCTGTCTTGGCCGAGGAGTCGGTGACTCATAAGCAGATGTGGTGGGCAGGTGGGCGGTCCAGGCGGGGCGCGGCGCCAGCACATGGGGACAGCCACACAACTGGGGTGCCTAGGGTCCCCGAGCGATGACCTTGGGCAAGGTCCTTGCCCCTGGCTGAACCCATGAGCCCTGTCTGCAGGATGCACTCATCAGGGAGGGTGTGCAGGCAGCTGGGGCTCCTTGGCGTTCCCGTCGGGGACAGAGGTGAAGCCGTCCCAGACTGGCTGGCGGGATCTGAAGCAGAGATGGAAGGTCCCACTTCTCCCCAGTCCACTCATGCCCCCAAGGACCAAGCCAAATGCGCTCAAGGTCACTCCGCCAGGCAGAGCCAGGCTTGAACTCAGGGGCCTCTCGGCAGAGAACATAGTTGGACATGGTGACGGAGATGAGGAACATTCCAGAATGTTCCGGAATGTTCTAGAATGTTCCAGAATGTTCTAGAATGTTCTTTATCTCCATCACCATGTCCAACTACCGCCCTCTGCCAAGAACACGGCAGGTCCCTCCGCCCTGCATCTCCACCTGGGTGGGACCCTCTGCCCGGAGCTCCCTGGTGGGTTCTGAGCTGGGCTCCTTGGGATCCCCATATGGTCCTTCTCCACCGGACATTACACCTTGGTGTAGGACTTCAGGGTTCTCGGTCTCTTTTTTGTACTGCAGATTGAACCCAGGGGCCCTCGACCCCTGAGCCCCCTCCCCAGCCCTATTTTGCATTTTATTGAGAGACAGGGTCTCCCTGAGCTGCTTAGGGCCTCGCTTTGGCCGAGGCTGGCTTTGAACTTGTGATCCTCCTGCCTCAGCCTCCTGTGCGGCTGGGATGACAGGCATGAGCCACCGCGATCGGCCAGGGTTCTTTCAGCATCGCCCACCACCCCGAGGGCACAGAACCCGAAGAGGCTGTCCCCAGAGCCACGAAGCCCTTTGAGCCCCTGTAAAGGTTGAACTGTGATTACGGTTTGGAAGCCAGATGGTTCAATTCCCCGAGGGGCCCGTCTCCTCATCTGTATAATGAAGCTATTATCTCAGCCTCTTGGGACCGAAATAAACACCCCTGGAGGCGAGAAGCTGCCTGAGACATGTGGGGGGCCAGGCGGGGCCCCGTTCTTTCTCAGACTCAGTTTCCCCACTTTTGTGCCACAAGCTGCTGGGCACAGAGGACACCCGACTGACATAGTCAGATGCTGAGGCTGTGGGAACACAACTGTCCTCCTTGGAGAGCTCCCTAGGAGGTGGCCCTCCAGCATGACAGTGCTCACCAAGTGGCTTCAGGCCTCACGAGATTGCTGAGGCTGGCCTCCAACTCGCGATCCTCCTGCCTCAGCCTCCTGAGCTGCGGGGATGACAGGTGTGCGCCACTGTGACTGTTCCCCACTGAAAACTCTGATCCAGCTTAGTTCCTGGCAGGTATAGTAAGTGCTCAATAAATACTCTTTGGAGTGACCAGGGAGATGGAGCCGAACCATATTCCTGAACACAGGCACGCGCCCTGCCTGGAGTTCTCGAGGAGTTTGAAAAAACCCAGAACAACCACCACCACCACAACAAAAAGCTTTGGGAATGCACAACTTACATTTCGGAGGAAGAACCTGAGGTTCAGAGAGCCCCCCTGCACAATCGTACCCTCCAGGGGGGGAGGCTCAGGGCAAATACCAAACGATGCATGGAGCACCTTCCCCAGTCTTCTGAGGGTCCCCAGGAACAGCAACAGGGGACACCCAGCCCCCTGGCTCCATCCTTACTTGCTGGGCCACCTTGGGCAAGCTGTTCAACCTCTCTGGGCCGAATTGTTTATTGGAACTCCGCCTCGTTCCAAAGGGTCCAACAGTTGCTTCTGGACATTCGCTTGGGTCAAATCCAACACAAAGGAGCTCAGTGGGCCCATGGGGGCAGAGAGCAGAGCGCGGACCCTGTTTTCCTACCTGGCTCCTCGCGCCTCGGTCCCCCAGGGCCCCCCGCACAGCAGGCCCACAGAGAAGCAAGCTATGCCTGAGAGCTCTCCCGTAATCCACGGGGTGACCTTTCAGAGGCTTCTCATGCACAAAAGTAAATTCCAAGGCAGCAGCGAGAGAGACCAGAGCGTGGCAAAGCTTCCGCCCGCCCATCTGTAATTGCTCATTTAAATGCATCTGCACCGAAAGCAAATGTTTTCTTAAGTGAAAGGGCAGTGGCCCTCCAAAGGCCTGTGGGGTGCTCTGTCCCTCCACGAAGGGGCTGGGGAAGGGAACAGGGCTGGGACTTAACCACGGAGCCGCCTCCTCAGCCTGTTTTATATTTTATTTAGAGACAGGGTCTCACTGAGCTGCTTAGGGCCTCGCTAAGTTGCTGAGGCTGGCCTCCAACTTGGGATCCTCCTGCCTCAGCCTCCCAAGCTGCTGGGATGACAGGGGTGCTCCACTGCCCCCCACCAGGCATCTTTTTTTTTTTATCTTTGGTTTCTCTGCTGGTCAAGGGGACCTGGCCTGGCTCGGCTCCTGGACCCTGTCACCCAAACAGGAAGGCATCTTGGGAAGTGGGACTTGGGCCTACAGACAGATTTTGAACCCAGATCAAAAGTACCATTGGGGGTTGGAACAACAGGGGTAGCCAGAAATGGTGAGCTAAATTCCAGAAGCAGCCCTCAGCCCATCATGACCGGGCAGCCGTCTTCTATTACCCGTCCAGTTCCCTGCTACCTTCTGCCGGGTGCACTGTACGGTTGCCCAGGTTGTTGACTCCCACCGTTCAGGGCCACTTTTACCCTGACCTTCTCTTCAGAGAGTCTGGCCCTGGCTTGGTGAGATGGGGGGAACAGAAGAAGTGGCTGCAGCTGGCTTCCGCCTGTCACAGATGGGTGCAGAGGGAGGCCCTGGGTGCCCATTGGGATCTGCCTGGTCAGCCTTAAGCCAAGAGTGGGCAGGGCTAAGGCCCAGCTGGGGGGGAGGGAAGGGGCAGCCTGCCAGCTGTGGCCAGAGCTGTGACCAGCTGTGCCTGCCCGTCAAGCCCAGAGGCGGGCAGATTGGTCACCAGCTCATTTGATCTTCAAATAAGCGGGGGGGAGGCTGACCAGGGGGAAACTGAGGCTCAGCGGGAAGAGGCCGGACCCTCTGGGCTCCAGCATAAGGATTTCTAAACTGAGACCTGCAGGGACAGGTCCCCGCATGGTGCCACCTTCAGAGAGTTGACCCGACTCGTGGGGTTTCTGTGCAACAGGGTATTTTTTTTTTAAATAAAAGCAATCATCAAGTTTGGGCCTCGCTGTGCCCATTTTCCAGGTGGAAAAACTGAGGCCCGGGGAGGGGACGCACTGGCCAGAGTGCCAGGGCGTGTTGGAGCCACGCTGTCCCCAAGGGTGTCAGCGCAGGGCCCCGGGGCAGGCCGTCTGCAAAGACCCCTTGTCCAGACTCAGCCCAGGGGGGACTGGGGACCCCAACCCAGAGCCAGCCCTGATGACAGCTGTGTCCCCTTTAAGCAGAGAGCCGCCCTTGGCAGTGGGTGGACTCGGGGCCCAGCCAGTGGGAGCCGAGGTCCCCTCCCTGTCCCTCCCTGGGAAGGAGGAGGCCCCGCCCGGTGGCTCCAGGGGACTTGGTGGGCAGCGGCTGGGGACAGAAGGGGACATGCTGTGCGGGCTGAGCCGGGAGACCCCTGGAGAGGCGGGTAGGTGAGGGGGGCGGGGCCAGGGGGCTGGACACGCAGGTCCCAGGGGCTGCCACCAAGCCAGGGGACCAGGGTGACCAGCCCTTGGGACTGCCACTTCCAGAGGCCAGGGACTTGGGCAGAGTGTTGGGGGGGGGAGGGAGAAGTCCCCGAGCCCTGGCTGGGTGGCAGGAGGGTGGGGCACAGTCACCACATTCCTGGGGAGTGGCCGTGGGGCAGCCGTGGGGTGCTCTTGTCTGTCTGTCTGTCCATCCATTCATCTCTGGGCGACTAAGCCTAACTTCCCGGCCCCAGATCACTCCCTACTCGGTGCCCTGCGGTCACCCCCTCCCATCCTGCCCTCCTTCACACACACCCCCCCACCTGGCATGCTCTGGGCATAGCTGCACAATGACTTTAAGGGCCGGGACTGTGGTCCCAGAGGGCAGAAGAGGAGACTGAGGGTCAGGGAGGACCACTTAGATGACTTTAATAGCCCCGCCCCCATCTCTGGTCGGAAGGACCCAGAGACTCTTTCTCCCACTCCCCACCCTGGTAACGGGTCGTCAGAGGTCAGCCCTGTGCCCAGACTCAGCCCCCCACCCCAGCAGCAGGGGTAAGAAGAGTGACATTTGTGTGACGTTCTTCGGCTTTTGGGCTCTGTTCTAAACTCTTTTTTTTGTGTGTGTGTGTGCGTGTGCATATTCTCATTTAATCCTCAAGAGAGTACCGTAAGTGGCATACTGTTATTCCCCCCCATTTTACAGCTGGGGAAACTGAGGCACGGGATAGTAGGTGACTTGTCTCTATCAGGTGACCTCTCTCTCCTTTCTTGAACTCTCTAACCCGTCTTTGATGATTTACTTGATCTTCTCCACTGCAGCCCTCACCCTCCTGTCCTCCCCAGGTCCCAGAACCTCCTGAGTTGTCACCTGCCTCCGTTGACATCAGCCCAAAGGCTCTTTTTATTTTATTTTTTCTTTGAAGTCCAAAAAAGCAGCTTCAGGTGCAGCGGGATCCAGGTGCTCAATTAGCTTCATTAGGACTCTGGGCTTCATTTCCAGACAGACTCTTCTTGACCTTCAAGCTTAAGGTCAACCAACTCTTAAGGGAAGAGCCTGTTTTCTGATAGTTCCAGCCAAAGTTGCTGGGCTGATTCTCATTGGCCCAGCTTGGATCCCACGCCCATTGCTGACCAATCACTGGGCTTCTGAGCGGTGGCCGCCCCTGGGGTGGGGGGGGGGATTGTGGCCTGATTGGCTGGGGCTGGGCCAATCAGAGGCAGGCCCATCCCCAGACTGGCCAATCCCAGCAGGTCCGCGCATAGACTGGGCCAGGAAGCCCCGCCCCGAGCATCCACTTTCCCGCCTCTAGGATGGGAGGCCTTTTCTGACTTCCCTGTCACAAAGATGTCCTTGTCCCCAGGGCCTGAGTGAACATCGGCCACCCAGCAGGGGTCTGGAAAGCTCTTGGGGAGTAGCTATGTGGCATGTGTCCAGGGGAGGGGTCCCTTGCTGAGCCCCGGGCTGCCCAGTTCCCCCCAGGGGCTCTCAGGGGGGCCACCTCTCAGCCTGGGGATCCCTCAGCTGGGGCTGGGGCCACCAGGGGACCTCAGAGGCCACCCAGCCAGGAGCCTGGAGCCAGGGAGGCCCGAGTTAGCGTCCGGGTTCCACCCCTTCCGAAGCCCTGGCCTTGAATAACTTGCATCTCTTTGATCCCCATTCTCCTAACCCATAAATGGCAACTGAATTCAAAAACAGTTTTGTTGGACAGTGACCCGTGTGCTGGCCAGCCCTGGAGTCGACAGACGGAAGCCCAGCCCAGTCCCTGCCTGCCCCTGACATCCCAGAAGACAGATAAATAAGTGTGTTTTAGAAAAGTCCCCAAAAAAGCAGCTGGTGAGATGCTGTGCAGCTTACCAGCAGAGCAACCACTCTGAGCTCCCACCAAATAGGGAAATCCGTGAGTTCAATCCTCAATGTCCTTTCCCCTGCCCTCCCCGCCCCCAGAAAAAGCTGATGAGGAGGCCCCCTGCCATAAATTCCTGAAGGAAGTGAGAGAAGCACTTTGTACAGGCTGGAAACAGTATTCTGGGCAGAGCAACAGGCAGTGCAAAGGCCCTGGGGTGGGGTGTGTAGAACAGCCATTGGCGTGCCAGCAGGCAGGAGTGGAGCTGGGGAAGAGGAGAGCATTAGGAGGTGAGGTTGGGGAGGCCAGAGGCTGTCACGGTGGGGAGGACTTTGGATGGGATCTTCTTGGAACTTCAGGAAGCTGCTACTGGAAAATTAAGTCATTCTGTAGGTGACCCAGTTTCGAGGTCATATCCTTGCTATAGCCAGTGGTAGAGGGAGGGCAGAGGGGCACAGACCCAGAGCACAGATCGCCAAGCCTGAGCCACCTCCCACCTGGTTGGGGACTGCCATGCCCCCTGGAGATGGGCTCTGGCAGGGGTGTGGCTTCAGGCCCCAGGTCCTGTGCACTGCGTGGAAGGTAACTTGGGGACCCTGGAAGCCCCCTTCCCAATGCCCTGACACCTGTCAGTGGCCCACTGCCCTCCTGTGTAGGGAGGAGAGAGGACCCAAGGGTTAAGGATGTGGCCTTTGGGGATTGAGAGAGACCTGGCTCCTGGATGCTGTGCAGCTTACCAGCCGAGTGACCTCTCTGATCATCCATCTCCCTAATTGAGAGACAGGATCTTGTTAAGTTGCTTGGGGCCTCCATAAGTTGCTGAGGCTGGCCTCCACCTTGTGATCCTCCTGCCTCAGCCTCTGAACCCCTGGGATTACCGGCATGTGCCAGGGGTACTCGTAATTAATTTTCTCTTACGATCCTTGGCACTGAGTGAGTCAGACGTTCTATGAGAAATGCTGGGCTGCCTGTTCTCTGGAACTTAGCAGCCCCAGAGCTACAGACAGTCCTTTAGCACCCCCCAGGCCTATCCTGGAGTTGGGGAGCAGCCAAGAGTGGATCTGGAGGGTAGGGCCAGAGCCCTGGAGAAGCTAAAGAATCCTGGATCGGTGCTGTGTGACACTGAGCTGTTTCCTAAACCTCTCTGTGCCTCAGTTTCCTCATCGATACCATGCAGGTGGTAATGGCACCCGCCATTGAAGAATAGCGTGAGGATAACGTTGTGGTCATTTTCAAGTTCTTAGAACAAGTCCTGGGTTCAAATTCTGGCCCTGCCCCTGACCATAGGACACCACTTCACCTGTTGATCTTTTCAAATGGGAATAACGCTGATACCATCTCCAGAGTGAAGGCGATTAAGTGAGATGCTATTTATCCAGCGCATACCATCGCCCCCTCATGGAGAACGGTGGATGCCATAACTCTAGGAAAACCTTTGAATGCTCTGGGGGACAGAAAAGGAACCACTGTGTTTCCTCTGCACCCTACACCAGGTCCCCTTGACCCCAGAACAGGGTAGGAGCGCCCCATTCTGCAGAGGGCAAAACTGAGGCTCTGAGAGAGCGTCCTGTGTCAGATCTCTTTTAGAGCAGAAAGCTGGGGGTGGGTCAAGGACTGTCACTGGGTCCCTCCGGAGCATCCTTGAAAGGTTGAAGCCAGGGGACAGTGGAGGCCACAATGGAGCCAGGTACATGACCCCTTCTGCATTGGCACATGGGGGCTCCTGAAGATGGCAGGCTGTCCCGTGTGTCCAAGTTGATCCCATGCACCGGCTCATTCCGGGCCCGCGGAACCAGCTGTCAATCAACCTTGGAGCTGAGCTGACAGCCCCACCCCTGAGCCTCACCCCCACATCCCTTTTCGGGTCATCAGTCTCAGGGGTGACTTCTCTTTTGTTAACCTTAAAGAAGTCCCTCCCCACCCAGCAGGGGACAGCAGGGGACCAGGCCCCAGGTGGAGGGGGAGGGGGCTGGATTTCTGGCAAGATCTTTCCCTGCACTCCCTGCTCCCCAAAGCCACATTTTTCTGCTGGGGACTGGGGACCGCGTTGGCTTCACGATGGAAATGAATTCCCCTCCGAAGCCAGTTCTTGGGCAAAAAATCTCCTAATTACCCATTGCTGGAAGGAGTCGAAGTGGGGGGGAAAAACATGTGGATAAAAATATCTCTGTTTTTTTAATGCACGTTTCCCGATGCAAAAGGGTTGGGAAAGATGTTTTTGAAAAGCCTTCATCGCTAAAGCATGTAATTACCAGGTCCCAGAACAAAGAGGGACCGGGAGGCACTGCGCATGCGCCTGAGGGAGGGGGCTGGGGTCTGAACCCCAGGGGTTTTTTTGGTTTTTTTTGTTTTTAATTTTCTATAAATAATGTCACCCTCTGGGACCTCTTGGCCAAAATGCACGTGTCTTCCCCAGGGAAGTCCCTCCCAAGGTCTCACTTATTACCCATGGACTCTCTGTTGGCACACAGTGCTATGAATCTTGGTTTGCAGCTCCCTCCACCCTGCAGCAAGCTGGGAAAAGAAGCATTTTGAGCCCAAAGCCAGGAAAATCGGGGAGAAATGAGGGAATTGGGGCCACTCGGTGTTGAGACAAGCAGACCCACATACTTCAGCTGTCCCAAGGGTGTCCCCAGGGTGTCACAGTGCAGCCCAGCTCAGCAATGGAGCAAAACCTGAATACTGGATGAGATGAACTTGGAGGAGACCACGCCAGGAATTGGGTTCTCTCTTTAGCAGCTAGTGGGTCCAGCCTGGGTGTCAGACCCCGAATTGGGGGACCCTGTCCACCATCCTTCCTCAAAGTTTCTGATTCTTTTGATCATCAGGGCTCAAAACTCCACCTTGGACTATCGTCCCGCTCAGTTCCGCTCTCTGGGGCTCTTGCTCTGAATTTGGTGAACTTGGTCCCCAGCTTCCTTAAGCGGATTGTCACCCCCCTCCACGCCCCTTGTCCCATACGTGCAGAAACCTCCCAGCATGCAGCTTAGCTCCCGTCTTCCCGGGACACAGGAGGAGAGAGGGATTTTCCAGTGACAGAATCTAATTTGCACGGGATAAGACACATTTTCATTTCAGAATTGCCCTCGTGAAATACGCGAGACGCTCCCTGTCACACAGTTGACAGAATCCAGTCTTTTTAATTTTATTAGCTCAGAAACATCTTGTTGAATCGAAATGAAGTGCGTATTAGGGAGCCCTAATGGGAGGCATTAGACTTAATGGGGTGTTACTTGCCTCCGTGGCAGCTGATGCGACAGGGGGTCCGGGGAAGGAGGGGGGAGCCGAGCTGCTGGGGACCCAGCCCCAGGGGGCCCAGGGAAGTGAGCACCGGCTTAACTGCTGTTTGATTTGTTATTTAGCAGCTCCTGCCAAGCCAAGGGCATGCAGCTATTTGGTGGAGCAGTGACTGGAGAGCTGGGACAGTGTCTCAGGGGTTAGAGTGAAGATGGTGGCATTTCCAGGACCCTGAAACCTTGATCCAGACTGGCCCCTCCTTCTCCCAGACTGAGCCCCGCCCCTTATCCATCCTGGCCCCGCCCCCTACAAGGCTGGCCCCGCCCCTTTCCCAGGCAGACCCCGCCCTTTCCCAGACTGAGCCCCGCCCTTGGCTAAGCCCGCCCCTTACCCAGGCTGGCCCCGCCCTCCCCCAATCTGAGCCCCGCCCCTGGCTGAGCCCGCCCCTTACCCAGGCAGGCCCCGCCCTTTCCCAGACTGAGCCCAGCCCCAGGCTGAACACTCCCCTCACCCAGGCTGGCCCTGCCCTTTCCCAGACTGAGCCCTGCCCCTGGCTAAGCCTTCCCCTTACCCAAGCTGGCCCCGCCCTCTTCCAGGCTGAGCCCCACCCCTAGCTGCACAAGCCCCTCACCCAGGCAGGCCCTGCCCTTTCCCAGACTTAGCCCCTCCCCTGACTGAGCCCGCCCCTTACCCAGGCTGAGCCTTCCCCTTACCCAAGATGGCCCCGCCCCTTCTCAGACTGAGCTCCGCCCGTCACTTAGGCTGGCCCCGCCCCTTACAGGGATGAGCCCCACCCTTTTCCCAGGGTGGCCCTCTCCTCTCCCAGACTAAGCTCAGCCCCTGGCTAAACATGACCCTCACCCAGGCTGGCCCCGCCCTTTCCCAGGCTTACTAGCCCCGCCTCTAGTTGAACCCTCCCTTTACTGGGAGTGGCCCCGCCCCTTTCCCAGTCTCCCTTCGCCCCTGGTTGAACCCTCCCCTCAACCAGGCTGGCCCCGCCCTTTTCCAGACTTAGCCCCGCCTCTGGTTGGCCCCACCCCTTTCCCACGGTTGAGCCCCGCCCCTTTCCCACGGATGAGCCCCGCCCCTTTCCCATGGTCGAGCCCCGCCCCTTTCCCATGGTCGAGCCCCGCCCCCTTCCCAGGCTGGCCCCGCCCCTGACTGTCGAGCTCGGTGCCCAGTGCAGGCTGACGTTGCTGTCCTGGGGAACCTTTGGCAGGGTCTGGAGTGATTTCGGGTTGACACCCGGCATCTGGTGACACTTGAACTTCCTACAACGCAGAAGAGAGGCTCCCCACCGTCACCACCAGGACTTATCTAGCAGAAAATGCCTTTATTGTAGAGGTTGAAAGTCCCTGTGGACTGAGCCCTGGTCTTGGTGTGACTCAGTCCCGACCTGGACTTGGCCCATCCCAAGTCCTGATTCAGGGTCAGGCCCATTTACCCAGGCTGACCCCTAATCTGACCCTCCCCCTCATAACAAAGACCTGCAGGGATGGGGTAAGTCCTCGGCCACCTGCCCAGGTGGCTCCCCCTACCCTCCTTTCTGTCCCTGAGCAGGGAGGGGGGAGGGGCGTGGCCTCCTCGCAGCTGGCGGAGGGCGGGGGCAGGACACTCAGGAGGCCTGGCTGGAGCCAGGGGGTCAGGGTGGCAGGGAGACCCTTCTCCGGGGACAGCGCGGGGCATATGCTGGAGCCTCAGTTTGCTTATCTGTCAAGTGGGCATGATGGTACCCTCTGCCTCTTGCCAGAGTCACTGTGAGTCGTGAACAGGACCGAATGAGACAGTGTGGGTGGGCAGGACGCGAGGGGTAATCTGGGATATGATCAGAGTAATAAAGGGCATGGCGTGGGAGGCGGGTCCTGCGGTTGTTGCAGTGGAAATCTAGCTTCCGATTGCCTTGAAATGCACAGATGACCGCTCAGGAAAGTCAGGCAAACCTCAGGTGTGGAAAAAGATCAAAAAAGGAGCGGTGCCGGGCCTGATGGTGCACACCTGTCCCCGCAGCAACTCTGGAGGCTGAGGCAGGAGGATCGCAAGTTGGAGGCCAGCCTCAACAACTTAGCAAAAGATGATTTGGTGGCAGGGGGAAGGGGCACACACCCACTCTGAGTCCTCGGGCGGCTTCTTACACAGTGAACCCCCGTCCTTGCAGAATCACCCCGTCAATCCTACTCCTGAGGCTTTATCCAAGGGAAATGGAAATTCAAGTTCCAACTCAAACCTGGATGGAAATGTTTATTATGCTCCCTGCAAAATGAGCCCAAATTGAAAACAACAGAAACGCCTTTCACCAGATGAAAGGCAAAAAAAAAAAAAAAAAAAAAAAAAAAAAATCTGGTACAGCCACTGAATGGATCATGCGTTGTTGATAATAACAAGAAACCAAATACCCACACACGCCATGCGGGTGAATAGCAAATGATTATGCTAAGTCACACACACACACACACACAAAATGAGGCTCAAAAGCCTGCAATACGGCAGGACTCCATGGATAGTCTCCTTCTGGAAAGGGCAAAATTATAGGACCAGAACAGAGCGGTGCATGTCAGAAACCAAGGCTGGCAAGGGATAGATATAAAGGAGCAGCAAAGGAGAATTTGAGGAGGTGATGAAAATGTCCCAGAGCTTGATGATAGAGGTTGTTAAGAGGCATTTTCCAAACCCTGGGTTGATAATATTAGGGGAAAAAAAATTGCCTCTGTATTAAACATGTATCGAGTTTTGTTTTCCTGGTTCTTTCCTGGATGCTACAGGAGGGCAACTATTTCTCTCATATTTACTTCATACTCAGTATTCTAAGTTGTCTAGAGGTGATTTAGGGAGTACTCAAGACAAGCCAGGTGTGGAGGCACACGCCTGTGATCCCAGCGACTTGGGAGGCTGAGGCAGGAGGATCGCAGGTTGGAGGCCAGCCTCCACAACTCAGTGAAGCCCAAAACAACCTAGGCAAGATCCTGTCTCCAAATGGAGAAATAAAAAGGGCTGGGGATGTGGCTCAGTGGCTAAGTGCCCCTGGGTTTGGTCCCTGATACCATAAAAAAAAAAAATAGTCCTCACAAATAAGCCTTGGTTATGGCCACTCAAGACTGAGTCAGTACTGTCACACATGGGTGGTGGCACCTGTGTGTGACTGAGCTCCCCGTCTCTGCAAGTAGGCAAGCACAGTCCCTCCTGGCAGGGTCAGCAGCCGTGGGTTCTGATCTGCTTTGTAACAACTCCCCAGCTGTGTGACCCTGGACTTGGAACTATCCCTCTCTGAGTCTCAGCTTCCTTCTGGGGTACAGTGGAATTGCATCACCCACCAGACTAACGTCACCACCCGCAGATGGCGCTGACTCTTCGACCACAGAGTGGCCCGGAAGCTCCAGGACCTGGCGGGGACTCACAACAGTGACATTTGACCAGAAGACCTGGGGTGGAGGGGCGGGGGGAGCTTCTTTAGGACAAGGGAGTCCATGAGGGTTCCCTAGAGGAGGATCCGGGGTTCCTAGTGGCTGCCACCCAGAGGAAAAATCCCACAGCCCCAGGCAGGGGGCGCCCTCTGGGCTGAGATACGGTGGAAACCAGGGTGTCTTGTCTTTGTCCCCTGCAGACGATGGGCCGTATTGCAAAGGTGGCAAGGACGCGGGAGGCCCTGAGGTGGCCCTGGCATGCCGCCGACAGAGTATCCCAGGTAACGAGATCTCTTTCCTCCCCCCTCATCCTGCCCTGGAGGCACAGCGAGCCCAGGATGCCCGTCCCAGAGCCTCAGCTCTGCCACTCGCTTGCTCTGTGACCTGGGGCCAGTCGCTCCACCTCTCTGATCCTCCGCTGTAAAAAAATGAGATGATATCCCCCCGCATTTAGCAACGCAGTGCCCATGCCTCCCCGGGGTTGGCCTCGCCCGTCTTGGACCAGGGGACCCCAGAACCGTCCCCTGCTGCGTGCTCACGGTCCCGTCTTTCTGCAGAGGAGTTCCGAGGGGTCATCATGGTGGAGCTGATCAAGCGGGAGGGCAGCACCCTGGGCCTGACCATCTCCGGAGGCACCGATAAGGATGGGAAGCCCAGGGTCTCCAACCTGAGGCCCGGGGGCCTCGCAGCCAGGTGAGGCATGGGCTTGGCCGGGGACAGCAGGAGGGGGACATGAGGGATCCCGAGAGCCTGGGCTGAGGCCATTGTGAAGCACCCAAGAACGGTCACCCCTCTCCCCTTGCCAGGCTGTGTGTCTGTCCCTCTGGTCTTTGCCTGGGCTGTTCCCTCTGCCTAAAATGCTGTTCCCTGCAGTACCTACCCAGCAGGCTCCTCGGGCGCTGCTAGGTGCCCATGTGAGCCATCATCTGGCAAGCCAGGACCAACTTAGGGAGTGACACAGATGTGATATTCTGGACATTCCTTGGGCTTGTCCCTGGGCTGACCGGAGTCATCATCAAGAAGGTGACAGACAGCCTGCGTGCGCCTGTCATCCCAGCAGCTCAGGAGGCTGAGGCAGGAGGATCGCAGATGGGAGGCCAGCCTCTCAGCGAGGCCCTGAGCAACTCAGCCTAAAAAAAAATAAACCTGCTTAGAGGACAACAAGATGGGACGGGGACAGAGTGGGGGAGGCCTGGTGTCCCCCATCCTAGGTTCAGATCTGCACTCGCTGGACAGGCCCTTGACCTCTCTGGGCCTCGACTTTCCCATTTTGTCCAAAGGAGGATCCAGAAATCCTCAGGGTCCCAGGGAGGGGAGGTGGGTCTGCGTCCCAGGGGCTGGTCCAGCCCGGTCACTCTGGGGTCCCCCCTGGTTTAGGAGCGACCTGCTGAACGTGGGGGACTACATCCGGTCAGTGAACGGGATCCACCTGACCAGGCTGCGGCACGACGAGATCATCACCCTGCTCAAAAACGTGGGCGAGCGCGTGGTGTTGGAGGTGGAGTATGAGCTGCCCCCGCCCGGTGGGTGCCCCCCGGGAACTCTCTCCGGCTACCTCCTGCCAGGGCCTGGGGGGTGGGGGTCGTGCCAGACACGGGGGGGACCCACAGACATCCATGCCTCGCTCAGGACATGGATGCGGTACGCTGTCACCAGGAGGCGACAGGACCCTATCTGCTTTTGCATATTGAATTTCCAGATGTTTTTCCTGGGGGGGGGGGGGTGATTTGGGGGACATGGGCTGACCACGCCCCGTCCCCACTGCCCTGGGGTGGGCCACGCTCTGAGTTCCCCAAGTTGCTCTCAAGTCTGGACATTTGAGACTTGACTCAAGCCCGGGTTTTGGCAGCCTCTTTGTGAACAGGAGGCAGGCTCCTCCCTCTAAGTAGGGCACTACGGGGAGTGTGAGCTGCTGGAATAAGCTTGGGGGACATCTGCCGGCTTAGGGGTGTGACAGTGGGACTCATAGGAGTCTCTGTTTCTCTCCAGCCCCCGAAAACAACCCCAAGATCATTTCCAAGACGGTGGACATCTCACTGTACAAAGAGGGGAACAGCTTTGGCTTCGTCCTCAGAGGTCAGTGTGAGAATCACCCTTGCAGTTAGTGGGTGGGGACACAAGGGTCATTTCCTGTGTGCTCAATTTTGCTTTAATGAATGTGACAGATATCTAAGAGAAAAATCATATTTAAAAAAATTGTGGTGAGCGGGATGCAGTGGCGCATGCCTGTCTTCCCAGCGGCTCAGAAGGCTGAGGCAGGAGGATTGCAAGTTCAAAGCCAGCCTCAGCAACTTAGCGAGGCCCTAAGCAACTCAATGAGACCCTGGCTCAAAATAAAAATAAAAAGGGCTGGGGAGGGGGCTCCATGGTTAAGTGCACCTGGGTTCAATCCCCGGTACCCCCCCCCAAAAAAAAAGAGAAAATTATGGTGAAAGCTACTGTGAGACTGAGAACAAAGTTTGGAGCTGCCTAGCAACCAGGGCAAAAAGGGAAATAAGATGAACTCACAGGAAAGGAAGCAAGTCATTTAACAGAGAGAGATTGGTCGTGTTCCCTGTCCCTCGTCCCATCAATGCAGGGTGGGTGGGGGGTGGGGGAGAGATGTATAGTTGGACAAGGTCCTCAGGCAGGTTTAATTGAGGAAGGCTGTTCTAGGGGCTTGGTGGGGGGCCTCTGGGTATCAGGGAAGGGGTGGGCAGGTGACTCCCGCCTCTTGTTGAATTGCGTTCAGGAGGTGCCCACGAAGACGTGCACAAGTCCCGCCCGCTCGTCCTGACCTACGTGCGTCCTGGTGGCCCAGCTGACAGGTGAGGCTCAATGGGAGGAAGCCACAGCCTCACACCGCACCGACCTCCCCTGCCTCCGTGGGGAGAGGGCAGAGCGGAGGCCATGGTGCCCATTCTGCGGAGCAATGATTGAGGCCGGCAGAGGCCACACCCGGTGCCCAGAGCCCTCAGCATCATGGGCGCAGCAGGACAAGTCACTCCAGAGCTGCCCCCCAAGCCCCTCTTACCCCCACCTCCTGCTCGCTCAGGTCCCCCGGGGCTCTGTGATTGGCTGGTTCTGGCTGTCACTCAGCCTCTAGGCAATGCCTGGGTCCCTGGGCAGAAAATCCCCGCCCCTTCCCTCCCCAAGCCCCGCCCTACCCCTCTCCAAGCCCCGCCCCACCCCTCTCCAAGCCCAGCCCCGCCCCTCTCCAAGCCCAGCCCCGCCCCTCTCCAAGCCCAGCCCCGCCCCTCTCCAAGCCCTGCCCCACCCCTCTTCAAGCCCCAGCCCCGCCCCTCTCCAAGCCCCACCCCGCCCCTCTCCAAGCCCCAGCCCCGCCCCTCTCCAAGCCCCACCCCGCCCCTCTCCAAGCCCCGCCCCGCCCCTCTCCAAGCCCCAGGCCCCTCCCCAGCAGGAGATTTCCTGGCCATTTTAAGAGAAGCCCTGGAATGGCCTTGTCACCAATCTAAATCTGTCCTTGGGACAGGGCCGTGTGAACTGCTATTCAGAGAACTTCCCAGAATAGCTTTGGCCACCTGTTGGGGCCCCTGAGGCATCCAGGCCTGGGATTTGACCCAAACAAGAGGTGGGGGGTGGGGGGGGGAGGTCAATGGACGCGGCTAGGGCCCCCTCTCCTGAGGCCCCTGCCAAGTTCTTGTCGCCAGGCCAGATCCACTACCGAAACAATGGAAAAGGGGACCTTTGTGATAGGCAATGGGAAGCCCAAGGCCATCCCACCTCTGATGCTGTGTGACCCTGGCAGGCCAGACACCCTCTCTGGGCCCTGGTGCAGGAGTGGGCCCCAGCTTAGAGGTTCTAGGATGGAGTCCAGGCTGCCTGTGGATTCCTCCTTACCAAGGGGGTGGCGGAGGCCAGGGCCACCCTGGGTACATCCGGGCATCCCTTCTTTCTCGCGCCCCCGCCCCTCCCCTGCCTTCGCTCCACGCCCCCTCCCTTCCCAGTCCTGCCTTCTGTGCGGTGCCCTGCGCTCCCACAGGGGCCACCTGTCTGACTGTGCCCTTCCCTGCAGGGAAGGTTCCTTAAAGGTGGGCGACAGGTTGCTCAGTGTTGACGGGATCCCCCTGCACGGGGCCAGCCATGCCACCGCCCTGGCCACCTTGCAGCAGTGCAGCCAGGAAGCTCTCTTCCAGGTGGAGTACGATGTGGCCACCCCAGGTACATCGGGGACCAGGGTTGGGACAGGAAAGAGTCCGAGGTGGGGCATGCAGGCAGTGGCCATAGCTCCTTCCCATTGCCCAGGATGTGTGACCTCCAGCCAGTCACTTAGCCTCTCTGAGCCTCTCTAGGCGTTAAATCCTGTCTGGCCGGGATTGCTTGATGCACCCGGGACCCAACAGGACTCTGTTCTCACAGAGCTGACGTTCTGGTGAGCAGACAAGGTCAGAAAACAGAAGAGATAAGAAACAGTGTGTGTCACCAGGTGCCGTGGCGCATGCCTGTCATCCCGGCTCCTTGGGAGGCTGAGGCGGGAGGATTGCAGGTGTGAGGCTAGCCTCAGGCAACTTAGCAACAAATTGTCTCAAAATAAAATTTCAAAAAAGGAATGGGGCGTGGCTGGGCTTGTGGCTCAGCGGCAGAGCGCTTGGCCTCACACGATCGAGGCCCTGG